>NC_083097.1:4039547-4339547 GCF_949774975.1 Lagenorhynchus albirostris
CCAACAATGCGTTGCCATCTCAAATGTTATTAGTGACTTACAGAGGAAGAACTAGGTTTTATTATCCCAACCTATTTTCAGAAAACCTAGAAAATTTGAGTTAATAATCAAGAATTTCTGAGTGCAGTTTCTTCATATTGATAAAATTCCATAAAGACAATCATTTAATATATGCATTAATTATTGAAATTCTCTCCTCCCGAGGGCTGTATGAAGAGTAATAGTGATCAATCCGATGAACGCGGGAACATAGGAACTTTTCCGCGACCACCAGAGGGCGCTAGATGTAAATAATAGAAAACGTTTAAAAATTACTTGTCACTATGTATTTGCAAGAGAAAGTTATCTATTTAAAGCTCACTTCCTTGGTCTTGCCCTTGTCTTCTTTAATGTTTCTCTTACGATTCATTCTAGTATGTAGTTATTTATATTGTAGTTAGCTGTCTTCTTCCACTTAAAAAAAAATTGTTTGTGAAAATTCTAGTTTTCTAAAATCATGAAAATTCCTGAAGGTCTCAGGAGAATTTTCAGAGTGTTTTCTAGTAGTTTTGGGGTTTTCTGTGAGGTAAGAGCATTAGAGATAGAGAACCACTTCCAGGAGGAGAAGCCAAGACTTCCTGCCCGAGGGTGCCCTTCTCCTAGGGAGGAGCGTCCTGCAAGCTGGACTCCAGCCTGGCTGGCATGTGGCTGTAATCACCTGGCACCTCAGCTGGTGTCACAAGCCCAGCGTTCCCATGACAACCACTTAGCTCGCTTGGTCAGAACCTCAGGGGGAAGGTGGGAGCCATCATCATTGAGGTTCTCGCCTAGTGGACACACCACTCCCTCATCCCTCACGGTGCAGGTGTTTTAGGTCTTTAATTACAAAAGGCTAAGTTGAGAGAGTGGGTTTCAGTGGAAAGCTTTCACACGACCAGAGAAAGACTCTTTATGCTCGGCAATGTTACCTCTTTTGACCTAGGATAGCAGATGTGGAATAGACTTTGTGTGATGCTGTGGTTACTTTACTGTTGCATGTCTGGGTATCCCTTCACAACACAAAGGTGCCTTTGAAATAACTCTTTGGCCATAAAGTTTGTTTAACACATAGTTCAACCTATATTGCCAATGTTCCTGGGAGTCTGGAGTAATTATGCAATAAGATAGAGAACTCCATGTATTCTGTGAGGCAACAATAGATAACTTCATTGAGGTCAATTCTATTTTCAGACCTTCAGTACACCCATTTCATTTTGGCTGATTCAACATAGCTTTTCCCTAATAGGAGCCTCGAATGCTTTTCCTACAAATTTACCATTGTCATAATAATAGTGGGTTTTGTTAAGAGCAAACACATAGCACGAGTTTGTTAACTTTTAAAAATCTAGAGTGAATTAAGCTTCCAGGTCAAGAGTCAGAAATTCTTTAGAACTTTGTTTCATTGGACATGAGAGATCTGTGTTTGTGTGTGTGAATCTAAAGTATATATTGATTTATATTCACACATTCACGTGACTTGAGACGGGGCAGGTTGGCCCAGGGATCTGCTAGTAAATGTTTAACAACAGATTCTCCAGGCCTCTGATTTTGTAACATTTGCTGGTTCCCATGGGGTAAATACTCCCACCATGGCTGATTTCAAGCTGTGGATGTGATGCCATTGAACACAGAGTTAGGACTTGATGTGCAAAATCTGTTCTCCGCAGCTGGTACCAGCAGCCCCTGGCATGCTCACAGGTGCTCCACACCTCATGCCCTCAGTCTGGAGCTGGAGTCTTCCTAGACTTGATGCTGTGGTCAAAACACCTTTAGAAATGAAGTAGATCAGGGTGCTGACTGAAGCAGCCATGTGTGAATTTCTCCTCCTTAGAAAAACCTGTGTAGGACGGAGGTCTTGTTTCAGGGATTCTCAAGGATCAGGAATCTCACTAACTTCTTTATTCTTGAAATCACAAGCCAGTAGTTTGGGGGATTACAATCTAAAAACATAAGCTCGAGAGTTAGTTTAGAATTGTCATTTTATAGCAATGATCTATTGCCTTCTGCATGGGGAGAAGCTATGCTTACTTTGTTCATTCATAGAATTCTTTAGCTATGACCCTTTTCACATTTATTTATACATAACCGACAGTGCATATCTGCACTAAGGACTGCTCTTTGATGAGATCAGGGTTTCTCTGCCTTGGCACTCTTGACCTTTTGTTATGGGAACCTGTTCTGTGCATGGAAGAATGTGTAGCAGCCTTCCTGGATTCACCCACAACATTCCCAAAGCACCACTATCCCCTGCCCTTTCGTGAAAACCAAAATGTCTCCAGACATCCCAAGTGTCTCCTGTGGGCAGGGGTGTGGGGTAGCACTCCCGCTGAGAACCACTGGACTAAATTTTCACCCATGTGCACCCTCATTCTCAGAAGGGATCGTAACTGGTTACAAGAAATGGCTTTGCAGTGATTGGAGCTGGTGTTTTGGGCAGGCTCAGGCCAGTTCTCCAGAGCTGATCATTACCTTGTCAGGAATTTTGTGAGCTGGTGTGCTGAAAATCAAAATACGTAAACTTGGGTGAAATAAATAATATTCAAAACAAGATTCAAACACTGAAAACTCATCACTTCACAATTCTTTAAGTTTTGAGGTTACGTACCCTCTTGAGGTTCTTTGTCTGTATTGCCTCTGTATGGTGGAAATACTTTATAATGGTGTGCTACCGTGCAAATCTCTAAACTCCGTGTTCAGTGAGGTCACATGGTAATTGAAATTAGCCACGGTGGGAGTCTTTATACCAGGGAAACTGGCAAATGCTTTCAACCAGGCTACCCCATGACCCCCACCCGTAGCTGGTGGTGAAAGATGTACCAGCACAACACGTGTGTTTCTGTACAACAGACTTGAAAGTTGTCATTTTGAAAAATAGATATTATATGTCTCCCTACCAATACAAGATAAAGAGTGTATGCCCTCCAAAGTAAAGGTCATAAAAATGGCCTTTTAATGGTAATCATCTTTGTATGTGCAATACATCTGCTCACTAACCAGTGTTTGGAACAGTCCACCTGCTTTGTCCTCATTCCACGGCCTCCGTTGGGATGGAAACAGGCTAGTGTGAGGTGCAGACACTCCCTGAGAGCCCGCAGGTCAAGAAGAAAGTTATTAACACGACCACGTCACACCAGCTTTTCCCCTGAGTCCGGAAGGCTGGGGATGAGCAAGGTGGTTTGGAAAAATGCAAACTAAATGAGCAAGTGCTTTTCACTGTTTTTTAGGAGTAGCCGGGAACAGACTGTGATCACATACTTGCACCAGGCACATTCATTCCTAATTTGTTTCCCCCTATGTTTTTTTATCATTGCATAGAATTTAAGCAGATTTGTTTCACTTTCTCATTGTCCTAAGTAAAGTATGAAGTGATCCCAGTACATTTTGCCTTGGCAGACACGAGTGCCCCGCTTTGACATGTATTTCCAAGGTTGGTTGTCGAGTTCAGCCAGAACCTGCTTCCTGTCTAATCTGCATGGGCCACAGCTCACCAGTTACCTGCACTGGGCATGTGGGGAAGGCCTGTGGGCCCAGGAGGGGCCCTTTGACCTGAGGAAACAGGAAGCCTGGGCTCAAACAGGCCATCGCTAAGCTTTTGGTTATCCTGCTGCCTGATGGGTTGGCTGCCAGGCCTCTGACTCTCACCTTGCCGTGGGCCTCAGCCCAGGGGACTCTGGACGGTGCCTTTCCATCCCTGGCCTTCTCTGTCTCTCCCAAAGCCAAACACATGCCTTTTATGACCATCCCCTGGCTGCCACCCTCTCTGTTCCAGTGTAACCTTTCAGGTACCTGCCAGGATGGCCCAGGGACATGTGGGCAAGTACCTATACAAAAAGAGTTCTGGTTGTGAAGAAAAATTACTTTTTCCAGAAAAAAAAATAATTTACCTGAGTACAGTTCACTTATGACCAAATAGCACTTCTGTAGGACGTTGTTTTATTTTATCTCATAGCACCAAGAAGCATGCCCAATTCATGCTAAAGGCCCGGTTATTAAGTATCTAACAGAAGAGCCTCCCGAAAGCATATATTGGCAATAAAAGGGGAATATATACAATTTCTTAGGATGTTAGAATCAGGATGAGAATATGAGAATCAGGTCTTGTCATACACGTAAGAGGAAGTTGCGTTTTGAATCGTTAGGGTCTTTCCACCTCAGTATAGGGCTAGCCCTCTGGGGCTTGGGTCTGACATCCATTTCAAAGACATCTCAGAGGAAGCTTGGAGAAAGCCTGACATCCTATTGCCCTGTTATTTTCTGGTGTTTAGACAAAATGCAGGCTAGGAAGCCGGCCCTCTCCAAAGGTCCATCGCTGGCATGCAGATGGAGACACTCACAAGATGTGTTTAAATATTTGAAAGGTAGAAGCCAAGCTAAGAGATTGTTAACTATTTTGTAGCCTCTGCTTGGACAAATCTACCTTCGCATGGTCTAAAAGTCCAGGTTCAAGTTTAGAACATGGCGGTGCAGGAAGATCCTACCTCTGGCGTGAAGCCCACCCCTAGGTCTCTAGTCCATGTCTGTCCTGCCCTCCCAGAAACAACCTCTCCCTGACCTCTGGATGGCAGAGATGATGTGTTAATGGTGGGAATGAAAGGAAGAATCCCTGTCAAAGCAATGAAAAATACATGATGCTAGAAGGGAAGACACCTCTTTGGAGAAGACAGTTATGATATTCGAGAAAGGCAGGTGAGGGCCACCGCCCAGGATTCTGGTGGAGTTACAGATGTTTTCTCCATACTTTGCACAGAGAAGGGAATGACACAAATGCTCCCCAATGCAAAACTATAAGACAGTCTGTGACAGAAGCCTGGCAGATCATATGGGTGCCCCAAATCTGTTAGCTCCTTGGGGTTTTCTTGACTTTTTAAAAATAAATCGTTTATTTGAATACATTTTTACCTGGTATAATACAAATTAGAATTGGAAGAAGAGTGTGGTGCATGTCTTTGAACAACCTTGAAGTGTGAAATGCCAAGAAGCCAGGCCAGTCAGAGGCTCAGCAGTGGTTTTCATTTGGAGAAAAGACACATCTGAGCATCTACCATACCTGCATTCTGCCTTTTCTGCTGTAGTTCAATGATTTAATAATTAAATATTTAAAAATGAAATGCCAAAGAATGTCCATCGTATTTGTATTTTTAACTGTTTTCTGAAAAATGATCAGTAGTTTTAAGCTCAACTTTCTTATCAATAGACTAAAGATGTTGGTAAAAGACAATATGACTAAAGGAATATTTAAAGCTATAAAAATAATGACATTATAATTACTCTACAGTAATTACTCTGTAATCTGAAAAGCCCATTCTTAGTTTCATTTGCTCTGTAATATGTTTCTCCTTAGAAGTGTCATAGCATTTGCTGGATTGGTAATAACACATTATAGGAACAACAGTGACTTTGCAAAATGCCCCTTTTAAGATTTTGCCTTTTAACTCCGATTTTATGCTTTCTGTAGTTCGGATTTGAGGCTGGGTGGTTGTTGACGCTTCCTCCATCCTTTTTTGCTGGGTGAAAATACTATCCGGTAGTAAATGATATTCGAAGACTTCCTGATCCTTTTCAGAATTCTGAAATTACTCAGCCACACCCCCTCTCTCACTTTCAGAGTATGACCTGGTGTCTCCCTACGAGGTTGACCACAACGGAGACTACGTATCCCATGAAATCATGCACCCCCAGAGGAGGAAAAGGGCGCTGGCCCAGCTCGGAGCTGACTCTCTGCACCTTCGGCTGAAAGGCTTCAGGCACGACTTCCACCTGGATCTGAAAACTTCCAGCAAGCTGGTGGCGCCTGGATTTCTCGTGCAGACTTTGGGGAAGGGGGGCACTAAGTCGGTGCAGACTTTCCCACCCGAGGATTTCTGTTTTTATCAAGGCTCGTTACGATCCCACAAAAATTCCTCAGTGGCTCTTTCGACCTGCCAAGGTTTGGTGAGTACAGTTGTTGCCACCTGTTTTGAGACCGTGGGGGCAGGGATGTAGGGAAGGGAGCAAGTGACAAGATTTGGGCTCCTTCTCCCATTATTGCAGTACAGATTTCTTTGATCTCTCAAAGCAGAAGGAAAATTGCCAAGCAATGCTTTCTAAGATATGCTGGGCACTTCCTATCCCCAATTTGGAAACAGCATCCAGGTTCCGCCTTCTGTTGTCGTTGGTCTACAACGATTGTGGCAGAGCACTGCAGTTTGAAAACTGTGCGTGAGAACTTACGGACAAGTCTGAAGACTTTGACTTCTTTGGGGATGGTTTTACTCTGACTTACTGGTTACTCTAACTTGCTGGTCACTTACTAGCACTGGAGGAATGTTTTCATCTTGAATAGAACAACAGTGTTCAACTGATTGGCCATGTGCTTGAAAGCACTTTATTTCTGTCATTCTGATGTTGATAGTATATTTACAGATTAGAACATTCATTTCAAAAATAGTGGTGAATCCATGTCAGAGCAGTGCTGATCTTATTGGGCTAAAGATTCTATTAGTGCTTTCTTCATTTTCTTAATATCTGACTTAGACATTAAACATCCTTAGATGCTTCAGGTGGTCCCCTTTGCTTGGATCCTAGAGTGAGGAGCATCTGGCCAAGTTGAGAAGGTACCTAAATCCCTCAGGCTGACCTAAGCTGAAACTTTAATGGCTTAGCTTTTACTTTTCTTAGAATATTTCCATAACTTTCAGGAAGGAAATCTTAGTAGATGCTTAGATTCTTGGACACAAATTGATTAGTCAGACACAGATGAGGGAGACATGACATAAGTAGCAGAGTGAAAAGGTGTGGTCCAAACAATAAGGTCTTGACCATGTTAAAGGTTTGGCAAATAGATTTTTGAACATTTGTTACATCTCCAGAAAGTGATCTAAGCCTGTCTTATTCCTTTCCCTCTTTGAAAAGAGATAATTCAGACTCTACAGCTCATAAGGATTTTGTGTACGTGTATGTGAATACTGGATGCTGAAGGCGCATTCATAACCAATTCCTTAAAATACTAAATATGTGGAAATGCTATGTCCTGTTATTTTTTAAAAAATATTAACATTATGCTTTTTAGGGGGAATTCAGTTTGGGCTGGGCTCATATCTACTTTCTTTGGAAAGACTTTTGGTTTGAGAATGGATACAATGGGGAGTAGTCAAGGGTGGGGTGGTGGTTATTTGGCACACTTGTTAAGCATAAGGACAGTGTGGTTGATTTCTCCCATGCTGTCTCAACAAAAATAGATCTTTCTTAATGAAAGAGCTAGAACTCTTCATGTAATGCACTAAAGGGAGATATCTCTTCCTTGGCTTTCTTCAACAAAGGCTTGCTCAGACCAGAAATGGAAGCCATCTGTGTGGTAAGGAGATGTGCCATGCCCTTCAGAGCCCTCTTGGATTTGTGGAGACGGAGCAAGGTGCTTTCTTCCCATTAGCCCAGCAGGGGTGCAGGCTCGAGGATGCCCCTGGTCTCTGTGAGCCTAAGGCTTCCTAGTGATGGCGTGATGGCTGAGCTATGCCCTGGAGTCTGTCCCGTGAATAGAGTTGGCTGACAGCAGCTTGAAATTTCTGGCTCTCTTTGAACTCAATGGGAGTTAACAGCGAAAGTTGAAAATGACAACTACATGAAAGATAAAGGAGTGAAAAGAACAGGAAAAAGACTCCTCTGGATAATAAACACTGGAATGTAATATTTCGGTGACTGCAATAGAAAGCTGTGTGCTTTCACCATTCATCTTCCAAATACATTAATTCCAACTAAAGAGATATTTTGTCTGTAGATGGTCACTACAAACATGACCTCAACTAGACTTATGAGTGTGAGATCCAGGGGCATTTGCCGTATGATAGGACAAATCAAAGGCATTTTAAAGAAGAAAAGGGGAGGATTAAGAAGTCCTCTCTCTTAGCCAGATAATAAAGTTATTGAATGGAAATGCCCCTCAAGTAGTTGCCAAGTCTGTTATTTCTTTCCTGATTGATGGTTACCCCATCTGTCCTCTTTCAAATCTGTTAACACATGAAGAAAAGTAGCATACCTTTTGCATTAGATGACGGTTCCTTTTTTGTTATTATTGTTCTTCTTGGTTCTTTCAGGTTCTAATTAAAGTTCCAGGTAGATCCCACTTAAACATTTTTTTAATTTGGTTTCTAGATGACTCAGCTATCTGATGGGAGTCAGGAGTGTGGTTCTAATTTATAGTAAATACATATTCTTAGTAAATACATATTCTTAAAGAAGAAAGACAATACTAAAGTGAGCATTTTACTTTGAATCTCTTGTGAATAATGAATGTCATGTGCTTCAGAAGTGTGTCTCACTGGAACCTGTCAAAGTTGCATCCAAGGAGTGTATTGTCTGATGAGACAAGCAGGGAATAGGCAATTTTACTGAAGAGTGATAAAATAAGGACAAATATGGGTGCTAGGAGAACTGAAATGAAGATGCCTCACCCTATCTTGGTGAGAGATAGCAGCATCAGGGTAGGTTTCTGGAGGAAATATTGTCCAAGCCAAATCCTTATTGTAGAATTGGAATGTGTTGCTCATGAATGGAGGAGTAACAAGCCATCTCAGGGAAGACGATGGAGACCAGTCAAGCTCATGGAATCCTTGATAACACCATCCATGACTGTTCAGAGATTAATATTTGTATATGAAGCCCAAGTATATTAAACTAAATAAGGTCTGTAAGCCCTAAAATGACTTCTAGAGTCACTCTGACATTGCCACCAAGTATATTGATTCAAGATATTTCTCATTTTGCTAAATAAGATTAATAAAAAAAATAGTATCTGTTAAACTTATGTCTCTACCAAAATGACATAACAAATCTGTTCTGATTACCAAACACAAGCACATAAACGTGTGTCACACAGCAGGTGCTTTTCAGTACTTGTTAAATAATGGATAGAATTACTGGGTGTCTTACAGTGTAAGAAACAATGATGACAATGACAGTAGCAGAGGGAACAGTAATAAGTTACTGAATGTTATTTGCGAAATACTTGCCTAATAGCTTCCCATTTGTTATCTCACTTAGCCTAATGATAACTCTAAGAGATAGGTACTATTTTTTTAACAGCTTTATTAAGGTATAATTTATATATCATAGAGTTTCACCCCTTGAAAATTTATAATTCAGTGTTTTTTTAGTATATTTCCTGACTTTTGCAAACATCACCACAATCTAATCTGAGACATTTACATCACCTAAAACAAAACAAAACAAAACAAAAAAAAACCCAGTCCAGTCCCTCCCATTTCTCTCAAGCCCTCATCAGTCCTAGGCACCCATTAATCTGTCTTCTTTGCTTATAGATTTCCTAATCTGGCCATTTCTGATAAATGGAAGCATACGATACGTGGTCTTTTGTGACTAGCCTCTTTCACTTAGTATACTGTTTGTTTAAGATTCATCCGTGTTGTAACATGTTTAAAGATTTCATTATTTTTATTAGTAAATAATAATCCTTTGTATACATATGCCACTTCTTTTTATTTTAATGCCTATCAATTGATAGACATTGTTTGTATTTTCTTTGGTTGTGTGAATAATGTTGCTATGAACATTTGTGTACAAGATTTTGTGTAGACATAAGTTTTCATTTTTTTTGAGTATTTACCTAGAAGTGTAGTTAGTGGATCCTATGGAAACTCTAAGATTAAACTTTTAGGAGATTCTAAACTGTTTTTTCACAGTAGCTGCACCATTTTATGTCTACCCAGCAATGTACAAGGGTTCCAGTTTCTCCACATTCCAGACAACACTTGTTCTTGTCCACCTTTTTTTCTTATAGACATCCTAATGGACATAAAGTAGTATTTCACTGTGGTTTTTATTTGCCAGGTAGAGATTATTGGTTGACAATTTTTTGTTGTTGTTGTTGTTTTGTTTTGTTTTGTTTTTCCTTCAGCACTTTGAATATACCATCCTACTGCCTTCTGGTTTCCATTGTTTCTGATAAGAAGTCTGCTGTTTATCTCGTAGTTCTGTTATACTTAAAGCATTGTTTTCCTGTTGCTGTTTCCAATGTGTCTTTGTCTTTCAACATTATTACTGTCAAGTGTATAGGTGTAAGTATCTTTGAGTTTATCCTTCTTGGGATTATATGAGCATCCTGAATGTTCATATTAATATTTTTCCTTAATTTGAAAAGTATGTGACCATTGTTTCTTCAAATATGTTTTTCTGCTCCTTTCTCTCTCTCCTCTCCTTTGGTACTCCCACTATTCATATGTCGGTGTGCTTCATGATGTAGCAGGTTTTTCTGAGGTTCCATTCATTTTTCTTCATTCTTTTTCCTCTGTGCTCATTAGATTGTGTAATCTTGATTGATTGATCTGCAAGCTCACTGATTCTCTGCTGGTAGTTCAAATCTACTGTTAAGCTTCTGCAGTAAATTTTTCATTTCAGATATTGCACTTTTCAACTTCAATTTGGTTCTTTTTATAATTTCTCTTATTCTGTATTATATGAAACACTGCTATGAGGCCTTGCTTTAATTCTTTTGATATAGTTTCCTTTGGTTCTTTGAACATATTTATAATAGTTGCTTTGGAGTGTTTGTCTACTAAGTTAAAATCTGGGTCCCCTCAGAAGCAGTTTCCATTGCCTCTTTCTTCTCCTGTATATGGGTCACACTTTTCTGTTTCTTTGTGTGTCTCACAATTTTCTTGCTAAATACTAAACATTATAGATAATATATTTTAGCAACTCTAGATACCTTAAGACTGACCACACACCACCACTCCAGTGCTTGTTGCTGCTGTTTTCTTTCTTACTTGTTTAGTGACTAGTTCAGTGAAGTCTGTTTTCCCTGCAGCATGCAGCCTCTAATGTTGCTTCTCAGAGAGTGCAACCTCGGGAATGTGCACGGTCTTTCAGAAAGCCTGTGCTGATCTGCTGCCTCTATTGGTACCACAACCAGCTGTTACTCTACACTAACTGCTAGGTGATTGCTTTTTTTTTTTTCCCCCAAGCACACTTCAGCATAGATTGCTCCACAGTCTAATTTGATTATAGAAGCGCCTTACAGGATTAGGATGCTGCCAGGTTTTGAGACTACTCCAACACCAGGAGGAATCCTCTTGTCTTTTTCCCTGAGTCTCTCTGCTAAACTTCTAGTCAGTGTACTGTTTTGCTTATTGTTATGTGTATCATGGAACAACAACCTTCTCTTAATTGCTTGCAAGTAAGATACCCATTATTTTTGACAATACCATTAAACATGAACTTTCACACACTCTGTTCCAAATATAGCCATTCATTTTAAGTGAGCTTCTTGTTCTTAGAGCTTGCTTCTGGCTTCTTTTCCTGGGAAAAATGTGTGTGCCATATTTTGGAGCTGGAACTAGTAGTATGCTTCTCCTCCCAAAGTGACACCACTACTCTATGAGTGGAGCTCTGGGTGGAAATAGTAGCTCCTGGTCTTCTCTGCTTTTGCTTCCTGGCTTGAAATCTCTACCATACAAATGTTCCTGGTTGGGGATGTTCAGGGATCAATTATTCTCAACCTGCTGAGCCTGGAGTAGAGCTTCCATCTTATAAGCAGGGGCTGCTTAGCACAAGGGAAATCAATTCTTATGGCCATGCCTGTCCAGAATAGAGCTTCTGCAATATAGAACTGAGGGGATAAGAGATGTTGGTGCCTTGTTTCTCCTGACTTGAAAATACAGCCCTAGAATGGGTGTTGGGCAGGATAGGGAGCCCTGGTCTTTTTAGAATATACCTAGAATAGAGCTCTGTCACATTGAGCAGGGGGAAAGGTGAACATGTGACTATACCATGGCTCAAAGGTCACCAAATTTTACCATTCTTTTACAGATTTACTAAATTTAATTAGATAGATGATTTTCCACTTTTTTTATTGGAATATGGGAGGGATAAATCAGAAGCTTTGGATGAACACACACACACTACTATATATAAGATAGATAACTAAAAAGGACCTATTGTATAGCACAAGGAACTCTACACAATATTCTGTGATAACCTATATGAGAAAAGATTTTCCACTTTTTATGCCCTTAGGACAATTTCCAGAGACTTCAAATGGGGTGTGTGTGTGTGTGTGTGTGTGTGTGTGTGTGTGTGCAATTTTCAGCAGGAAAATGGTTGTTTCACTTGAGAGAGGATCTTCCACATTCCTTACACTGCCATTCTGGAAGTCAGTCTCTGCTAAATGCTATTATTAACATATTTTGCAAATCACTGCCCAAAGCTATTTTATTATCCCCATTTTACAGATGATTCCTTAGGTAATTCTTGAAAGAGTGGGATTTTGACCTAAGTTGACTGACTTCAGAAACAACACTTTAAATCACAATACTATTTTGCTTCCCTTGATCATGAGGTCATTGCTGCACTATAGGGACCTACAAAATCATTTATATGGATTTCCATTGCATCATCCTTGAATACTCTCTAAAGTCTAACGATGTTTGCATTTGGTTTCCACCTCAATACAACCTTCCTCAGTATCAAGCCCTCTCTGAACTTAGTAGGCCCATTTGTAATGTATCAGGCCCTTATACTAAAAAAACATGAATTCATTCCATAATCATTTATTTATAGGTTTGTTTTTTTATACCAGATTGTGAGTTCTTAAAGAGACACTGTTTTATTCATCTTTGTATCCCCAAGTTCCTGTTAACACAACCTAGTTCTCTTTTTTCTTGCAATGAATGATTGTATTTCAAATTAACAACCAAAAATACTACATCTTCTCAACCTCTATTTTGAGATATGAATAAACATAAAATTCATTTTATAATTCATTTCATATGATTTCCTTCCATGACTAATGTCAAATAATCTAAATTGTCTTTTGAAGCACAGTTTATTCAGAAGTGGTCTAATCAATAAGATTTCTGACAAACTATTTTTAAAAATCCCCATTGTCAATACTTTAAATGAGGTTTCTTTGGAAATATTTTCTGTTACATGTAACAGGATTAGATTTTCTTAAAGGATTTCATGCACGTTCTGTACTTGGATTAGTACTTTACCAAAAAAATTAAATAAAGAACAGCATCAAATCTATTGTCTGTCCTTGGCACAAAATCTGCCTGAATTTTAGCTCCTCTTGTGTAATTGTTAAGGCATTAATGCAAAGGATACATATCACTTCTCCTAAAATCTAATTATTCTCTTGCTTTCAATAGTGTTGGAAAACTTGTAAATGCCACAGTTCTCAGTTCAGTTTGAGAATTCCCTCACTTGGTTGCAGACTTACTTGTGGCCCTGGTTTGAATTGTACTAGGTTTTATTTCCAGATAAAAACTCCAGGGATTCTCTGGAAACTCTAGTCATTGAGAGTTTTCCTAAAGCACCCAATAAATCCTTGGAAACTGTCTGAAATGTTGCCAAGTTTTCAATGGACTTTGAAAAATGTTCTTGAGCAAGGAAAATAAAACAGGAGCAGAAAGGAAGAGCCAACACAGGAGATGGCTAGAAGGGCTAATATGAGTTTTAAAGGAAAAGTATCACTGTCTGAGGAGGCCAGTGATGGCATACCAGTTGAAAATACATCAGGCTTAGGAGACATGCAGGAAAATGGTAAAGAAAATAAGGTTTTTGGATAAAGTATCACCAAAGTTATTGATTATTAGGAAATTTAAAAGGTGGGTGTGGGGAACTAATTGAAAGTACTGAATCATTACATGAATTTCTGCTAATTACTTAAGAATAAATACAGAATAAATCTTTAAATTGACAAAATGGAATATAGTTCATTATTACAACTAGATCAAAGTAACATTTATGAGATAATATTTTGTACTTGTTATGACCAGATTTTTCTATTAGCTTACCATTAATTGTAAACAGAAATGAGATGATTAGAGAAATTTAAGTATAAAATGTATGATTTTGTTCCATTTCGCTTATTTTTCAAGTGATGAACCTGAGAATCAAAGAGGTGGAGTGGCTTGGCCAATATTACAAAGTCAAGTGGGGTTTAGGACGGTCTAAGGATGTATGTCTTTAGGTTCTCTGTCCTGCGATATTTTCACTGAAACAAACAGGATGCTATTACTTTTCATTATAGTGAGGGAACAGCTGAAGGCTTTAAATGTTGGACTATGTGCCAGAGATTTTAAAGATAAAGCAAGGGAGCCCTTGCTCTGGAGGTGTGGGGCAGGTGGCAGTGGGAAGAGAACAGAGCGGCAGGCTTCCTTCTGGTTAGTGTTTGGTGTTCCTGATGCCCTTTGTTGGGAATCACATGTTTCCACTGTATGGCAGCTCTCGTATGGACAGTCTCTATGGCCAATAAAATATTTGCTGTGAGGGTCATCGGAATGGTGTTTATCTCCACAACCAGTATGACCAGGATTTTCTCCAAGGCCAAGATTAGCCTGAGAACAGCCATGTGATCCCCTTGGAGGGGCAGGAATGTGATTCCTGTGGCCAATTCCTCTGGGGGATGACTCAAGTCTAGGATTTTCCAAAGGACAAGGATACTGAAACCTACATTTTCGAGAGTGACTGTTTAAGAGAAAGTCCAGGCCAGAGAGAGTACAAGAGGAGCCCAGATGAAACCAGACTCTTAAAAGCACGATCCTGCCTTGCCTGAGGTTCAACCAGAGCAGTCTGACTGTATCTGCTTAACACACAGGTAACATTTTTCTTCTTAAATGTCACTTTCACCACGAGGACCTCCCTGATCCACCCCCATCTAAAATCACCTACTCTTCCCCCTCCACACATACTTCCTATCCTCTTCCCTATCATATCTGTATTAATCATAGTCCAGTTAGGAAACAGAAACCACACAAATTAATTGAAAAGAGAGAACTAACACAATGCATTAAGTAGGTATTAAAGAACTGAAACAAGAAAAAGAAAATACCCAGATACAACAGGGTAGCAAGTGCAGGAAGCTGCTACTGGACCTGGAGCTGAGGGACTGAGGGAAGAAGTTGGGACTATTAAAATTTAAATGCTTGGAGCTGGGCTCAAACCCCTGAGTAGAAGGAGCTGGCCAACTGGTGCCAGGTCTGGGAGGGGCAACTTGCTGCTGGTTTTTTAAGTAACCTGTAAACTGCAGTCAGCTGCTGTTACTAGAATTTACTGCCACTGCCAGGATGAAGCCAGGCTGACAGGAACAGGAAGTAGACAGGAAGTCCATGTTGGGCACACAGGAAGTCCACAAGTCCACAGGGGCAGACAGGAAGTTCACAGGGTGCAGACAGGAAGTCCATAAATACCAGGCAGGAAGTCTATAAGGAGCAGATATGAAGTGCACAAGTCCACAGGGGGCAGGCAGGACAAGTTCTTCCACCTTGTTTGAAATTGGATTTGTAGAGTTCCAGACCCAGTATCTCAAAGCAGAGTTTAAAACGGGAGTTTAGAACTGAGAATGGTTTCCTAATACCAAGCAGGCTATTTATGCTAAATATTGAGAGTATAGCAGGGATTTATGTCTGACTTTTTCTTGCTTTGTCCCCAGCACTTTCAATAATGCCTGACACATATTAAAGCCCGCAATAAAAATGTATTCAATGAACAAATTATTTTTTTAATGGAGAAACTGGAATTCTGGTGCTTTGCAAAAATAATTTGCGCAGCCACTGGTCTGAAGGAGTGGGGGAGGAGGAGAAACGAAAAGTTGAAATAGTAGGGACATCCCACCCCTAACTAGGGAAAGGTTTAGACCTCAAGAAATGGGCCTCACCAGGCCTGGTGGCAGGTTTATTCATGTGAGGAGATAGAGCTGTCAGACCCATGCATGCAGACATTCCTCCCTATGATGGACTGACTATTCTTGCCCTTTTTCCTCACTTGATTAAAATTAAGTCCCATGTGTAGCTTTCCTGGAGGGAGAAGCAGCACAGCATTTCCTCAGTAGGCTTGGAAGTGGTATTTCATGACTTATTACACAGGAATAAACTGGCATTCAGAGGCTCGTGTGTGCGTATGTGCATGTGTGTGTGTTCAGTGTCTGTGAGTTTGGTTACTCTAAACCACTCCCGAAGGAGACATTGGAGTAGCATCATCTGTAGGCTGAGGCCAAGCTGTGTATCAGAGTGAATTTTTACACTCAGTGGATCTTCTCTTTGCTCATTCTGGACAACAGCCGTCCTCAGTAATCTCACCCCTACTCTCAGATTCCCTGAGCCTCAAAACTCAACTGGAAGCCACTATTTGGATTTGCTCTTCTGTCTATATTCCAGTCCCCATTTATTCCAAGTATGTATCATTTTTACTAATTTTGACTCCTTTGTCTAATGACAACATTCATCCTTTGTCCTCTATTGCACATATTTTTCACTGCTCAAGGATTTGTCTTTAATTTTTAAAGAAGAACAACATGTATTTTAAAGACATTAAATTAAGTAAATCCAGTATTTTTAATTAGTAGCAAAATCAGTGCTAATTTCATTTTCTCTATTTCTGTGAAATTATAGGAAAACTAAATAAAATTATCTCATTTGAAAAATTACAATCTAAAGAAATGTAGGCAGGATTCTTTTTTTTTTTTTTTTGTATAGTTAGTTTACAGTAAATAGGTGTATCTAGTAAGGCATGCACTGTCAATATATGAAAAGTTACCAGTTACAAAACAAAAATTAAACTGAGACAAAACTAAAAACAACAACAACAAAAACTACACACTGTTACCAGATTTAAGTTACATTAAAATGATTGGTTGCCTTTAGCTTAAAAATGGTACTAAAATGATAGAAAGCTTCAACAGGCAATGACAGATATCCAGTTCTTCCAGTTTTCTCTCATTGAATAGGTATATCTCCATCCCTTAAGACATTAGAAATTTGGAGTAAGACATGTAAAGTAACATGTAGTTTAGGTAATTGGTGATTTCTCTCAGTATGCAAAGCCTGAGAAAAATATTTGCCTTGATGACCTTAGGGTCATTTCATCATAGTTTAAATTTTCATGTGAATACATTGTATCTTTCTCTCTTAGATGAAAAAGCAGGGGCTATCCCTTCAATGTGTTTAAGTTCATGCATGTTGGAAACACTTTGAAAGAAGGTTCTTAGTTTTGATTGGGCTTGCAGAAATAGCCAGGGCATCCATGCATGGTAGTTCAAGTTGGACCCTGGGAACTGTGAACAGACATGGGGAAGGAGGGGGTCAGAGACTGTTCCATGAAAGGTGAGGCCACCTACCTGCACTCCTACCCTTCTCCTACTTTCCTCCAGAGAGCAGCCTCATTGGAGGTTGAAAAGCACAGTTCTGATCTTTCATTTCCTTACTTGTCATGTGCCCATTGCACTCTGGGGAAAGCCCACATCTTCACTGTGGTTGATGATGTCCTGGGGGTCTGCCCTTGCTTGCAACGTCAGCCTCATGGAGGAAACTCTCCAGGCTTGAGTGGCACCAACTCATTTCTTTCAAGATAAGGCTGAGCTCCTCACACCCTCAAGGCCTTAGCAAATGCTTTTCCTTCTGCTGCCTGGAACACAATTCCCATCCTTCCTCCTCCAGTTATGCATCAGTTGGAAAGACACTCCCATGAGTCATACTTCTTTGCTGCTGCAGACTCCCTAGCAATACACTCATGACTCACCTTAATTTTCTCTTTGAAAGGAATTATTCTTATTTTGGTTACTAGTTTAGTATTTACCCGTCTCTCCCACTAGATAGTCAACATCCTAATGGTAGCACTAAGGGTCAGGATCCCTTAAGGATCAGAGCGCCCGCATTGTTCCTGGCCCTTGGAAGGAACAAGATAGATGAGTGGAGGGGTAGGTGGATGGATGGATGGATGGATGGAGGATCCTAGTTTCAGACACTAGTTGGAGAAAGTTCCTGTTTCCAGAGAGAAGGTGCAGTGACTGTGAAAATCTCTGTCTAGAAATGGCTCTAAGTTGAGTTTGGACAGCATGCATTTCCCAGGCACCACACAGATCCAAGCCTGTCTGTTAAGGCTCTGGGAGTGTATTTCCACAGCAAAGAAGAACAGAGCAAGTGCTGTTCACATTCAAGTAATTTCAGCAAAACCCATCTGCTAGTGAGCACTTTGCAATCCTAACCATATGAGTAATTTCTCTAATGACAGAGAGTATCTCTAAATAAATTCTAAATAAGAAACATTGCAACATACTTAGGCAAGAAGGTATGTATAATTTATATAAAGTACAATTTCAAAAACTAAATGGCATTCATCCACCTCTTAGCTTCTTATACCTTACTACACGAGCATAAAGACATAGTAATTTCTGTGTCTCAGTTTCTTGGACATAATCTTTATTTATCAATCTTATGACCAGGATGGATTGCCTATTACACATGACAATTTCTGAGAAATGATACTCTTCCCTCCGTGAATCCTTCACAAAAGGTGATGCAGCAAGTTTTTTCTATACTAACTTTCAGCAATGTCAGAAAAGCTGACACTTCTCATAAAATAAGAAAAACATTTACTTTGTTTAGTTAGTTAAGATACATTAAATATTAAGCAATTGTTTCATTTAGAAGCAAGCTGGTCAACAGCGTTTTAGAGCAGCTACAATTTAAGGGCTGTGATACTTTTCCAGACCAGCAAGAGGAGGGAAAAGTGTGAACTCTCCACATGTGAAGGAAGATACCTACTCAGACATTCAAATAAGAAACAGAGTAAAATGACTCCTTAAGATAAGCAAATGGGAAATTGAATGAAAAACATAGCCTTTGGAATCACACAAATCTTGTTCAAATCTAACTTCTCTTACTACTAGCCAAATCGTTCACTGCTATCCTTCAGTTTCCTTAGTTTGTAGATAACCTTGGCCTCACAAGGTCACATGAGGATTGGGTGAGCTGACATATATATGAAAGACCTTAGCACAGGACTCCTAGTAGGAGCTGAGCAAGTATCTGTTCTCCTCAACAACCCCCATTACTAAAATATGAAATGTAGGTTAAAACCTAACTAGAAGGTGACTGCACACATTGTCATGCAAGCAAATTCAAGTGAAGTTAAAGAACCCAGAGGTGGACTTCCCTGGTGGCACAGTGGTTAAGAATCTGCCTGCCAATGCAGGGGACCGCAATGAGAAGCCTGTGCACCGCAACAAAGAGTAGCCCCCGCTCACCACAACTAGAGAAAGCCGGCGCGCAGCAACGAAGACCCAATGCGACCAAAAATAAATAAATAAATAAGTGATGTGTGATCACTACACGCTTATTAAAAAAAAAAAAAAAAAGAAGAAGAAGAAGAACCCAGAGGTGGAGTTCCGCTGACCTTCAGAGAAAGAAGACCTGCAGATGAGATGGCGATAGGATTAGAATACTTTGATATTTACACTAAAACCTTTTGGGTGATTTATTGAAAGCACTTAGGATGATTAAAATACATATCATTTAAGCAGGCAATTTAAAATGCAAGGGACTGTTTATGTACTTTTTAGAAGCATTGCTTATGCCCACACATTTGAAAGAAAGTTGTCCATTCCCAACACCTGGGAGATTACTTTGTGCTTACAAGGTATCATAAATGAGAAAAGTGCCCAGAATAGCTGACATCTTGGCTTTGTATTCCCCCTGCAGCAGCCAAAGGAGCTATAAACCTTGTTTTATTTGCAGAGATTATCTCTAACTGAAGCTGGGGGAGTTTTGACTATTCCCTTTGCAGGTCATCATTAGGTAATAAAATAAAGAATGATGGATTACAGAATAATAAGCCAAAAGAGAAGCTAGGATATTTTATAGCACCAGTCTATGTCTAGATGAAATGTACAAGTATGTGTAGAAGACTTTGGAGAATAAACAGTAAATGTTTAAACATGTAAGGGCTGTGCTCTGTAAGCGCGGCATATGTGGAAACAGAAGTCGTTATATGTTTCTTAAGAAGGTCAATAATATAAGCTGGCCTTTTCTTAACCATTTAGTATCATTATTCTGAATTTCTAATATTGACTTGACACATACCATAGTTATGTTTACTACTTCAATACATTTTTGTATTTAATATCAATCATAATTTCCTACCTCTGCCTCCAATAATCCAACATGCTGTCCACTGGAGAGTAGTTTATGGGCTATACATTCTAATAAAATTGAGCTTATTAATCCCCAACACTTTCAAGTGTCCTGTTATTAACCCTCTGAAAAGATATAGCAATACGTGTGTCATACCTTCCTCTACTGGAGGATTAAGAGACACTTTATTTATGAGAATTTTAGAGGAATGACTTATGCCCACATATTTGAAAGGGACCCACATCTAAAGTCTCAGAATGACTACAACCCCAAGCTGTGGTTGGTGCAGAGGCTTTATAGGACAACAGTTTTCTTTGAAAACAATGAAAATACTCTCTACATTGATTTAAAACTTTTAAAACTTAAAGCAAAACAAAACCCCAGCTTCACTTCAGGCTTGCATTACACGTGTGCACCAGCAGGGGGAGAATGGGCAAACCCAGCTTTTAGCCTCACCAGAAAGGCTGAGTGCCCCGGGAGCCCTGTGCCACTGTATGTATGAAGGAACACATGTGTTTGAAATGATTTGGCCACTTCTGTCTTAAAATGTGAAGTACACTAGGAAGAATAATTTGACAGTTTCACAGATTGCAATTTTTTTTAATTTAATTTAATTTTATTTTATTTCTATTTATTTATTTTTGCCTGCATTGGGTCTTCGTTGCTGTGCATGGGCTTTCTCTAGTTGCGGCGAGGGGGGCTACTCTTTGTTGTGGTGCGCGGGCTTCTCATTGCGGTGGCTTTTCTTGTTGCAGAGCACAGGCTGTAGGCGCACAGACTTCGGTAGTTGTGACTCACGGGCTCTAGAGCGCAGGCTCAGTAGTTGTGGCACATGGGCTTAGTTGCTCTGCGGCACCTGGTATCTTCCCGGACCAGGGCTCAAACCCATGACCCCCACATTGGCAGGCAGATTCTTAACCACTGCGCCACAAGGGAAGTCCCACAGATTGCAATCTAAATGTAAAAATCTCTTAAAATCCCATCATTTAAAAGTCAACTGTCGAGTGGCAGTCTTCAGCCTTGTAGATCCTAGTATGTTACCTATATTCACATCCAGCTATGAAGTCCAAGCACATTAATTACATTTTGACATTGTATCATATTCCCCTGTATAGTTTGCAAATTAATGCTCTCATTTGGCAATTATTCACGGTTCAGATTTCTCCTTTATCTCGTACACTCTTTGTTTGATCTTGGTTTCAAAGTCAGCCCCAACCAACTTCTCCCTTCTCTGGTTTCAAGTCCTTTCATCTATGCTTTGTCAAAGGTGTGACTGCTCCAGGCTCTGTCAGGGCATGGAGTGGCCATGACACAGCTGTTGTAGAAACAATGCACATGTGGGTAAAGTTGTAGGATCCCTAAGCATAATAGGTAATGTATTCTTACATTTGCCAAACATAGAGACAGATGTATCAGAAAACTCTGGTCGCTATTGCCATCATGTTTAGTTGGATGCTGGTTGGAGAATTCCTTTCATGATGAGCTAACTTTTGAAATTCCTGTGGTGTTTTAATTATCTTCCATTCGCATGTTCTTTCTACTACTTTTTTTTCATGTTAATAATATCACATTCCACATTTCCAGCTCTTGCCCAGACGGGTAGCCCCTGGTAATATTGATACTTTTTCTATCATAGGAAAAGCAGACACATTATTAGGCTTTGACCTGCTTCAATTTGGTGGTTCTTTGGAAATGGTGGTTCCACTCTTCCCTATAAACAGACAAATGGGGGTTGGGGGACCATGATGCTTTCATGGAAAGGCTGTTTAACTCACTTTCTTCCTGTTTAACCTACCAAATGCTTTTCTCCAACTCCTAAACCAGAGCTCTGGAGAAAAAAATCTGAACATAATTCAATGTACCTGGGTACCGACGTGTCACCATTTTGAAAAGGCCTGCTTTCAACCTATGTTCCGTGTTTGGTTGTTATGGAACAAACATATGGTGAATTCTGCTTTTTTACCATAGGGACGTGTACAATAAAGTACGTACCAATGATGCAATTTAAATAGTTTCAAATAAAAAATGAAAATGCACCATTATAGATAGGGAGGAATATTGATATTGAAGTGAGCACTTATTGTATACCAGGGCAGGCATTTCTGCACTCAGATTCATTAGTGCATTACTTTTGCATTTCATTATATTTACAATATAAGAATAATTTTTATTTCCATTGTAAATAAGAGAAATCTCAGGATCAGGAGGATTTTGTAGCCTGCCCAAATCTGCCATCCTACAAGGGACAGAGCCCAAATTCCAAGCCATGTCCATTGGAACCGAGAATAAATGGTGAGCTTCCCCACTAGCACTCTCCAAGGACATTCTTCCTCTGTCTTCTTGGAGTCTAATTGACTGTTTGGGCAGCACAGGAAGAACTTAGATATACAAAACCTGTGCCTTTAATCATTTTGATGTTTACATGGGGGACAGCTGTACGATTATGCACAACCTCGATCAGATGGCATGATTCCTCCAGAGAACTTTGGGGGGCTTCTGTGTCCTTTATGGCTCTAGTGGTTACCAGCTCACATGATTATAAGATTTAGTGATGAAAGACCGTAAAGACAGACAGACAGGCATAGAACATATGTTTATAGCATTTTTTAATCCAAAACTAATCAAGGAAGGCTACAGAGATTTCAAGTCATAAATAGTGGCTGGTCCCTGTAATTCAGCCTAATTCACAACTATTGGGCCCTGTGCCTTTCTTAAGGATGTGACAGCAGTGTTTCTAACAGCACTATTTCTTTCAGTGTGGTTGAGCTAAAAAGGCATGTAGAGAATTGGCAAAAGGGCAGCCTGAGGGTGCACTGTGATCATAGCCGTAACAGGCTGATTGAGAGAAATGAATGTCTCACCTGGAAATAACTGAGAGAACTGGTCCCAGGCATTCTCTTTTTTAATTTCTTGTGTGAAGAAAAAAAAAATACATAACTGTTCAGGAATCATCCTTGTCAATGAAATACATGCCTACATACTCATATATACTGATTTCAAAAAACTGTTCTTCCAGAAACTTTTTAACCTTCTGGATCATATTTTTTGGTGGATTGGGAGGTAACCTGAGCATGAATAACTTCACAGGTCCAATAATTGCCCTATAGATACCAAGTCTGTGATTTGACCAGAGTCATGGAGTTCTTGTGTATTGGTCATCTTCTGTGTTTCATGCTCTTCCCTATATTTCTATCATAATATTTAACCATACTATTTGTGCAATATCTTACACTTCTGCAGAGCTTGACATGTGGATTTTGAGCGCTCTCTTGGGGACCACACCCAAGGGTTTCAGTGTGCTGACCTGTAGAAGAGCTGGTTACTTGGGGCCAGGCCTCAGTCTTCAGCAGTCATTGTTTTATGTGCATGACTTGTGTGAAAATGCCAGAAGTCAACAAGTCAGCAGATTCCATGGAGTCACTGGCTAATACATCCTTTAAGGCAGTTGGATGTTCCCCACCCTCCATTATCTATTTGACAAACTCTTTAAGGGTACACCCATTCTAAAAAAATGTACAACAAACAGATACATACTACTATATATAAAATAGATAACCAACAAGGACCTACTATATAGCACAGGGAACTCTACTCAACATTCTGTAATGACCTATATGGGAAAATAATCTGAAAAATGGGCTTCCCTGGTGGGGCAGTGGTTGAGAGTCCGCCTGCCAATGCAGGGGACACAGGTTCGGTCCCTGGTCTGGGAGGATCCCACATGCTGCGGAGCAACTAAGCCCGTGCACCACAACTACTGAGCCTGTGTTCTAGAGCCCGTGAGCCACAACTACTGAAGCCAGTGAGCCACAGCTGCTGAGGCCTGCGCGCCTAGAGCCCGTGCTCTGCGGCGGGAGAGGCCACCACAATGAGAAGCCCGTGCACAGCAACAAAGACTCAATGCAGCCAGAGATAAATAAATAAATAAATAAATTTATTTTAAAAAAAAAGAACCTGAAAAAGAGTGGATATATGTATATGTATAACTGATTCACTTTGTTGTACACCTGAAACTAACACAACATTGTAAATTAACTATACTCCAATAAAAACTAAATTTAAAAAACACCAGTTTTTTTAATAAACAAGACTAAATTATGATGTATAGGCATGCACACTTGAATATTCAAAGTACAAGAAATTTTAAAAACTAGTTACTGTAAAAATAGTAATAGTGGTTACTTCTATGGGGTCACTGGGGGTTCAGATTGAAACTGGGCACACAGGGGCTTGTGAGATGTATGGAAAAGTTCTATTTCTTTGCCTGAGTGATAGTTGCTTTACCTTATAACTCATTATAAATGTATAATTTGTATGGGTTTTCTTTTCTATATTTGTGTATTATTTTACAATAAAATTAAAAAAAATCAAAAAAATTAATAAAAAATGTACAAAAAATTCCCAGATAGGTGAAAATCCAGCTAAGCCATGATACCCCTCTGCTGGGTTCTTACAGAAGAGACTCTGGAAAGACTTGAATCACAGTCAACAAATATTTATTGAACACAAACAATTATGGGAGAGATAATGTAGGTGAGCTTCATCTATTTGGGGGGCTCTTTGGAGGTTGAGAGAATTGAAATGGTAAGGCGTGGAGGAGGCTAAATCATCAGTAATGTCCAGTTAATGCAGAACAGTGTATCTGTATGATCTAGAATAGCTGTCTGCCACGCTTAGGACCACAGGCTTAGTCTGTGTTGCTGGGCTGCTTTCATGGCCCTAGGAAAGGAGGATGGAGCTGATTCCAAGCTAATTTGGACTTGCTTTCTCTGAGCCATCATGGGAATTGAATCCTTTTCTCACTGGTTGGCAAAGGTAACCTGCCATATGGTGGTTTAGAGAAACCAGCTGTGAATCACAGGAAGGAATCAGCCTTGGCCTGGTTTCTTTTCTTTATTTGTTGTTTGTCTTGTTTTGGTTTATTTGTCCCTCTGGAAGTGATGGATCTGCCCATTTTCTGTAGTGAGCTGTCTCCTTGAGAGGATGCTATTTGGAAGACCCCTAGATTTGTATGGACTAATTTTGCCATAGTGTTTTCAATGCTCTATTTCTACCAAAAAAAAAAAAAAAAAGAGGTGGTATTTGCCTAATATGTGCTTGATAACAGCTTATTAAGAGGGCATTCTATTTTGTTTTTACAAATCATGGTGCTGTTATTATTTGTTTCCAATCTACTCTTTAACGTAGGAATATGTAGCACATATTTGTTCAATTCTATTATTCTTATGTGACCACTTAAAGTTTCTATTTGTATTTAAAATTCAAAACAGTGAAACAGAGTACAAACCACAAGGTGTAATATATTAGTTTGGTTAAGAGCAAATTCTATTTCATAGATGAAATGTTTTTACTAAATTTGAATACTTTAAAATTGAAATGTATTTCTATTTTTAATGACTGTTTTAAAACTAAAGAAGAAATCAAGAATTTTTTTTAAAAAAGAATGCATTCTAAAATAGACCATTTTGAATATGCATTGCCACATTATAATGATCATGCAATTTGAGCTAACAGTCTGGAAACAGGATTAGTCGTAACTTCTATAACCCCCTCGGGATTCTGACATGTGTATGAGAGTATATGCAGTCATATATATAACTAAGGCTGGAATCTGTGAATGGTCAAATTTGGTATCCATAGGGACGGATGTTTAAAGGAACTGCTTGGAAGGTTACATGTGTAACAGAAGTTGTGTCAAACACACAATGTTGGTACAAATGACCATTCCCCAGACCCCACGTTACAAAAGCCATTATGAGGCCATATTGATACTGGTGTCTGATGTCCACTTGCTTGAAAACAAGGAAACTTAGTTATAACAAACCTCACCCAAAGTTGAATTGTGTCTTAGCAAGCCATTCAATAAACGGTAAACATCTGACAAAACTGTATAACCCCACAGGGATCTTGCCTGTCCCATTCCCTGAGTGCAGGGCTGGAAAGGGAAGGATGCCAGGTGAGCCCGGGGCCTTGGAGACACAGATGCTGGGTGTGTCTCCGTGTCAGGTCTGTGAATCTTATTAAACATGCACGTTGTCACAACCCCACCCAGACCCGCTGACTGAGCACTTCAGGATGGAGGAGGAGAGCATGGGTTTTCATGGACAGAAAGTTTTGAGAGTCATGGCTGGATATGCAGACTCCATAAGCAACACCCTCAACCTACCAGTCCCTCTTCAGGGAAAGTCCATGAAGTTCCTATCGTGTATCTGCAGCAGGGAACCTGCAGATGAAAAGCTTGTGCCTCTCCCCGTGCTTTGCCTGGTCCAGGGGTAGTGGGGAGGAGACAGGTGAAGAACTGAATTCAGATGCTCATCACTTTTAGCAACAGCATTAGTGAAAGTGGTTAAATGAAACGGGACAGATGCTTTGCATTCAGCTTTGCGATGCCCCACATGGATCTCTGGGAAAGCAGCTCCAGCACTGGCCCCTAAGCTGCCTGCAGTCTCTAGTTTTCATTGCCTGCCTCTGTGTTCTCTTATGAGTAATCTGACCCCTTAGAGGGCCCTGGAGTCCGGGCTATGCTTGTTCTTAGGCTGGTTTTTGCCAAGGGCACGTCTCTGAATGACTTCACCCCACTGTGCCCCCAGGAAGCCCCAAGGTGTGGAGGGAATGTCCAGCTGGGAGCCCAGCAGTCCTGGCTGCCACCCTTGTTCAGGTCACACTCCTGGAGCCTCAGGTTTGTTTAATTTTCTAAATACTTTACTGATGTATAATTCACATAAGAAAACCTCACTGCTTCAAGTGAACAATTCAGTGATATTTTAGTTAACATACGGCACTGTGCAACCATCTCCACGATCCAGTTTTAGACCATTTCCATCACCCCAGAGAGAACGCTTGTGCCCAGCAGTCACTCCCTGTTCCCACCCCAGCCTGGCAACAACTGCTCTGCTTCCTGCCTCTGTAGCTTAGCCTTCTCTGGACATTTCAGAGAAATGGAATCATACGAAATGATATGGCTTCCTTCACTCCACATACTGTTTTTGGATCCATCCATGTTTATCCATACTGCATCCCTTTTAACGGCACAATGGTGTTCCATTGTAAGGATGTACCACGTTTTGTTTATCCATTCACTCACTGATGGACGTTTGGGTTATGAGGGCCTCCGTTTCTTTATCTACAGAAGTGTAGCTGCTGGTCCCTACCTTGCAATTCTGTTCTGAGGATTATTGGTAATCAGATGGTATCCAGTCCCTGGAACAGAGGCAGGGGCATGATAGGCAATCAGTAAATGAATGTCATCAATATTAATATGATTAACAGAAATAGGGTGGCACGTTCCTAGAACCCGCAGCTTAAAGGACACTGTTGTGAGAGACTAGATATCAACACCAAAACCAGTGAGGAAGAGAAATATCCCCAGTGGCACAATTAAATAGCAAAAACAGCTGATTCATGAGCTAAGCGTGAACTTGATGAGCTCGTAACAGAATTCACCTAGAGCCAGCAGCTTGCCGTCGCCGGAGGGACGGGTGCCTGAATCACCCACTGGGATGGATTGAGTGTGTGTGGAAAAACTTGCATGACTTCAGGAATGGCTAGTAGATGCAAATGACAGCACCCCGGGGACCCATGGCCTCTGATGAGAAACACGTGTGCCCGCCCCGCCTCGTGACGCTGGCCGACTTCTCTGCCCTGACCATGCAGCAATGGCTGTCCAGCTCTGCTGTGACCCTCCTGAGCTGTCGTTGGCCTTTTGGTCTTGGTTTCCCAACCTGCACAAAGTCCTGCACACACTTTACTTCCTCTCTCTGCAGATTTCCTTGTGCAGCCCTCAATCTCCAAAATATCTACTGGGATCTTGATTGACATCATTAAAATATCTTTTTTTTTGCCACCTTTGAAGTGTATATATTTAATCTGCACCAGGGGACCTAGGAAACAGTGGTAGATTTCTTCCTCGATTTACAGAGACAGAAGCTAGGTCTCAGCACACATGCACACGCGCACACACACATGCACTCACCCTCTGAAGAGAGGCAGAGTCAGGCCTTTAACCAGAGCTTTGGCCTCAGGAGCCACCACTGGCCATTGCATCCCTGCAGCACGTGTCACAAGGCTGGGTTTAACACCTGCTCTGCCCTTAAGAGCAACACAATGGCAAGCAAGTCCCCACACCTCACCCTGTCACTCCAAACAGAAAGGTAAAGGAGGAGCCAGGCAAGTGGAGGGCTGGGGGAGGTGCACAGGAAGCAGGACTAGTGGGCGCCAAGAGAGACCAAAGAGAGCCTGGGTGTTCCCGAGGCTGGAGGGTAGCTGGTGCAGCAGAGGCATCCTGAGCCCCCTGGGGGGTGGCAGGAGCACAGTCCGGAAGGAAATTGAGGCAGGTCAGAGGGTAAGGCTCCAGGAATTGTGCTCTCAAATCAAGGGAGGCAATTGCAGGGTTGTAAGTAGTTAGTGATCTGATTTATGCTTCTT
Source organism: Lagenorhynchus albirostris (assembly GCF_949774975.1). Classification (NCBI taxonomy): domain Eukaryota; kingdom Metazoa; phylum Chordata; class Mammalia; order Artiodactyla; family Delphinidae; genus Lagenorhynchus; species Lagenorhynchus albirostris. The sequence goes on from NC_083097.1 coordinate 4,067,891, forward strand.
TTTTCCTCCAAAAAAGTAGAGAAAACATTAGAAGGAGGGCAAGAGTGGAAGCGGCAGAGAGTAAGCATAGCCCTCTGGGGGAGAAGGTGGAGGCGGGATGCAAGGATGAGCCCAGAAGCTTCACGTGTCCCCTCTACCAGATGGGCTGGAAGAGATTTCCCAGAGCCTTTGCCCAATTTGAGCAAGGCCCTGCTGAATCAGTATTAATATTATTAGTAGGTGAATCTATCACAAGCGGATATTTTGCAGAGAACGTGAGCTGATGCCGTGTTGGGCCACAGGGCCACTGCCGTGGCTGTTCCCTCTGCCTAGCCCACAGCCTTCCCTCTGGAATCCGCACAGCCAAATCCTCACCCATTTAGGGCTTTACTGAAATGCCGCCTTCTCAATGAGGCCTAACTGGTTCCCTATCTAAAATTGAAACCCCCTTTCCTACACTCCCGGCGTCTTCATTCTGAGTTGTTTTTTTAATATAATTTATTTTTAGGGCATTTTTAGCAAAACACAGCAGAACTGGGTGCAGAAGTTTCCCATCTAGACCCTGCCCCCCCCCCAGACGCACAGCCTTCCGCCACCAGACGGCACATATGTTACGACTGATGGACCTACACTGATACACCATAATCACCCAAAGCCCGTAGTTAGGGTTCACTCTTGGTGTTGTACACTCTATGGTTTTGAACAAATGTATAATGACATGTATTCATCATTATAATAACATGTAAAATAGCTTCACCACCTTAAAACTCCTCTGTGCTCTGCCTATTCACACCTTCTGCCCCCCTAACCCCCAGTAACCACTGTTTTGTTTTGTGGTTTCTTTTACTTTTCTCCGTAGTTTTTTTTTCCAGAATGTCATATCGTTCACATAGTACAGTATGTAGCCTTTTCAGATTGGCATCTTTTACTTATTAATATGCATTTAAGCTTCCTCCCTGTCTTTCCATGTCTTGGTAGCTCATTTAGTGCTGAGTAATATTCCATTGCCCGGATGCACCACAGTATTTATCCATTTACCTTCTGAAGGACATCATGGTTGCATCCAAGTTTTAGCAACTAGGAAGCTGCTATAAACATCCTTGTGCAGGTTTTGCTGTGGATATAAAGTTTTCAAATCTTTTGGATAAATACCAAAGCGTACAATTGCTGGATCTTATAGGGAAGTTTGTTTAGTTTTATGAATAAACCTCCAAAATGTTTTCAGAAGTGGCTGCACCATTCTGGATTCCCACCAGCAATGAGTGAAAATTCCTGTTGCTCCACATCCTCACCAGTATTTCATATTGTTGGTCTGGTAATTCTACTAGGTTTATAGTGGTATCTCATTGTTTTAACATACGATGACATATGATGTGGAACATCTTTTCATATGCTTATTTACCATCAGTATATCTTCTTTGATGAGGGACTGCTAATGACTTTGGCTTATTTTTTAACTGAGTTGTTTTCTTATTGCTGAGTTTTAAGAGTTCTTTGTGCATTTTGGATAACAGTTCTTTATCAGGTGTGTCTTTTGCAATTTTTTTTTTCCCCAGTCTGTTGCCTGTCTTCTCATTCTCTTGACAGTGTCTTTCACAGAGCAGAAATTTTAAGTTTCAGTGAAGTCCAGCTTATCAATTCCTTCTTTCATGGATCCTCTGGTATTGTCTCCAAAAAGTCATTGCCAAACACAAGGTCATCTAGAGTTTCTCCTGTGTTATCTTCTAGGAGGTTATAGTTTGGCATTTTACATTTAGTTCTGTGATCCATTTTGAGTTAAATTTATGTGAAGCATGTAATGTCTGTGTCTAGATTTCATTTTTTCACATGTGGATGCCCAGTTGTTCCAGCACCATTTGTTGGAAAGACTATCTTTGCTCCATTGTCTTGCCTTTACTCCTTTGCCAAAGATCAGTTGACTGTATTTGTGTCTGTATCTCTTTCTGGACTGTCTATTCTCTTTGTCTGTTTGTTCTCCAGAACCACACTGTCTTGGTTACTGCAGATTTATAGCGAGTCAGGAAGTTTGGTAGTGTCAGTCCTAAGACTTTGTTCTTTTCTCTCAATATCGAGTTGGTTATTCTGGGGCATTTGCCTCTCCCTATAAACTTTAAAACCAGTTTGTTGATATTCACAAAATAATTTGCTAGAATTTTGATTGGGATTGCATTGAATCTATAGATCGAGTTGGAAAGAACTGACACATTGAATTTTAACTTTTTATGATTTACATATTATTACATCAATTGTTTACTACCTGTCCTCCACCCCTCAACTCCACGAAGGAATTTAAGCTTCACAAGGGAAGCTGTGTTGTCCATTGTTGTATCTGGATTGACAAGAAGAGCACCCAGCTCATAATAGGCAGTTAATGAATATTCACTGAATGCATGAATGAATGAACGAACATGCTACACATTCCCTGGATGAGAGGAACTGTGAATTTCCTCCACTATGGGATCAAATTCATGTCTAAATGTTACACAGCTCTGTAAATGAATCTATTGAATATTAGAGCGTTGAATCCATGGTGTTCTGATTATATTAGGTAGCAGCAATATCTTCAATGCCTTGACTAGGTGACTGTTTGCTTAAACATTTCTCTTTGTGTCTTGGGAATGTGCAGAGAAATATAGGATCTGAGAATTTAAGTTCGAGCCGTTCCTAGTTCAGATAGTTTTGTGTCAACCAAAGGCAATCTTACTAAGCAATCAGTCTAGGACAACATGCTCTGGTTATTTAGCTGGCGCAGTTTTATCAACACGCTAGTGGACGTGATTTATAAGAATGTTCGTAGGTGACATATACTATTTATTATGGACAAATACCACAGCCATGTATTTAGCAAACTAGTCTTAAGAGGTAAGCTCCCAAATATTTGTTAATTACCAGTTGTTCTAGAGCACTGTTCTTCCATAAAACTTTGTGCCATAATAGAAATATCCGTGCTGTCCAGTACGGGAGCAACTAGTCATGTGTGGCTATTGAGCAATGTCAAGACTAAATTTTTAACTTTATTTGATACTAATTTAAACTTGAATCCCTGTGTGTGACTACTGAGCAGTTGGAGGACTGCATTCTTAATTTTCTTCAGTGTTAATTAAAATTAGTGGCCACCATTTTGAACAGCACACATCTAGAAGTTTTCCTCTAACAGAGATTTAAATCCTTGCCATAGATTGACCTGAAAGATGTCATAACATTGAAAAGCTCAAAAAAAATTACTAATGAAAAATAAGAATACACACTGCAATGATATTTAAGCTCCAAGAGAAATTTGATCTCCCTTTATAAATAACAGCCATGTCCCATTAGGTTATCTATGTTCTTGACTTTTTTCACATTCATTGTTTTTTCATGAGGTATTCCCATTTCAATCCAAAAACCAGATCTTGGCTTTATTAGAATTTTCAGCTTAATAAGCACATTCTTTTACCATTTACTGATTCATTTATTCTGAATTTATTTTTTAATAAGTCCTTTCTGGTTTCTAGGTGGTCATTCATTGCATTTTTAAAAATCTTTTGGGTTAATAGTTGGTTGGTTTGTTTTCTTTATTTTTTTTTAATTTCTCTAAGTGCAGTATGAGTACATCTCACCATTTTTAAAGAACCAGCTTTTGGTTTCTTTGTTTTTCCTCTATCGATTTCCTATTTTCTATTTTATTGATTTATACTCTAATTCTTATTATTTCTTTTCTTCTGCTTACATTATACTTAATTCAACCTTCTTTGTCTAGTTTCCTATGTTGGAAACTTAGATTATTGATTTTAGATCTGTCTTCTTTTCTAATATCTGCATTCAGTATTATAAATTACCCTCTTAGCATTCATTGCATCCTACAAATTTTGATAAGTTGTGTTTTCATTTTAATTTAGTCCAAAATATCTTAAAATTTCTCTTGAATTTCTTGTTGACCCATGTGTTATTCAGAAGTGTGTGGTCTAATCTCTATTTATTTGGGGATTTTCCAGTTATCTTGTTTGTTATTGATTTCTAATGTAACTCTGTTGTAATCTGAGAGCAGACATTGTATAATTTCTATTCTTTCAAACTTGTTAAAGTGTGTTTTATGGCCCAGAATGTGGTCTGTCTGGATGAATGCCCTAAGCAAGCTTGAGAAAAAAGTGTATTCTGCTACTGTTGGATGAAGTAATATACAGATGTCAATTATATCCAGTTGACAGAAGGCATTGTTGAGGTCCTTAATGATTTTCTGCCTACTGAATCTGTCCATTTCTGTGAGAGGAATGATGAAGTCTCCAACTACGATAGTGGATTCATCTGTTTCTCTTTTCAGTTCTATCAGACTTCACTTCATGTATTTTGGCACTCTGTTGTTAAGGTACATACGTGTTAAGAATTGTTGTGTCTTCTTAGAGTGCTGACTCCTTTTATCGTTATTTAATGCTCCTCAATCCCTGATAACTTTCCTTACTTTGACGTCTGCTCTATCTGAAATTAATATAGCTACTTTTGCTTTCTTTTGATTAGTGTTTTCATAGTATAGTTTTGCACCCATTTACTTTTAATTTATCTGTGTCTTTATATTTAAAGTGGGTTTCTTGTAGACAGTGTATAGTTGGGTCATGTTTTCTGATCTATTACAATCTCTTTTAATTGGTGCATTGGACCACTGACATTCAAAGTTGATGTAATTGAATTAACATCTACTATATGTGTTACTGTATTTTATTTGTTGCCCTTGTTTGTTATTCCTGTTTTGGCCTTCTACTCTTTTTCTGCCTTTTGTGGTTTGAATTTAGCATTTTATATTGTTGTATTTTCTGTCCTACTTTAGAATATCAGTTCTACTTCTTCTTTTCTTTTTTTCGCCCAAGAGTTTGCAATATACATTTACAACTAGTTCAAGTTCACTCTCAGCCCCCACCAGTATTGCAGTTATTTTCCAGGTGCACACGGTGGTAGAGAAACAACATGGTGTGCTGACAACAGTGTGTAAATCTGAGTAATTCTGAATTTTAATCTTAGCTACCCCACTTCCTAGCTCTACAATGTTGGGAAAATGTATGCATTTAATGTCCCATTCCTTTAAATGGGAGCATTAATTCTCACTTCATAGGTTTGTTATTAGAATAATAAATAGAGCAAAACACCTAGCATATTACCTGCCACATAGATGGTGCCCAAGACAAAGTAACCATAAAAGTTCTATAAAAGTTGCATCTGTCTTGTGTTTTAGAAACATCACTAAGGAGACTAGAATGAGTAGAATATTCCCAATACAAATCACACTTTTGGAGAAATGACAAAGAAGTACAGTAAAAATGAAATGAATTAAGAATTGAAATGCCTGTTTCTTCTAATGAGCTGGATCACTTTTTCACAGTGTTGATTGACACTCGTGGTGTCACCTGAGACAAGCTTGCAACCAGTTCAGTGAGGAATCCCTTACGCAGCAGGAAAGAATCTGATACACTGCCCAACCAGGCTCATCTCTTCCTAATTTACATTTTATTTTTTGATTCATGCAACTTTTATAGACAGCCTTTCTAAATAGATATACATTAATAAAGATCTATCAGCATTTAAGTGTGAATAGCAACAAATATAATACAGTAAACATCTTACCTTCAAGCTTCAACACTTTCTTACATTGCTCAGAACCAGCATGTTTTCTTTTTGTTTTCTTTTATTTTTTATTGAAGTATAGTTGCTGTCCAATAGTATATGTTACAAGTGTATGGTATAGTGATTCACAATTTTTAAAAGTTATACTTCATTTATAGTTATAGAATATTGGATATATTCCCCGTGTTGTACAATATATCCTTGTAGCTTATTTTATACCCAACATCATAGTTTGTACCTCTTAATCCCCTAGCCCTTGATTGCTCCTCCCCCCTTTCCTCTCCCCACTGGTAAATACTACTTTGTTCTCTGTATCTGTGAGTCTGAGAAACAGCACTTTCTCATCACTGACAGGGCACCCACTCTTTCTCTCTTTATAAATACAGTACAAGTGTCGAGTTTCCCAATGTCAAATGATTTACAGAACTGGCGACGAGAGATGCAGGTGTCTGGAGAGCTCCCCTGCAATGCCTGGGAGAAGCTGACCTTTTCTGAAGCCGGTTAATAATCCACCCAGCTTACCTCCCAGTGGTTACTGTGGGCAGGTGTACACCAGACATTTTATGAGCTACTAAGTAAATATTCTTGATTCAGTAAAGAAAAGCACTGATAAAAAGAAAACATTAATCTTCCACAATTTACCTAATCATTTAAATAAGCTTGCAAACTAATAATACAGCAAGATTTATTGCAAGATTGATGCAGCAAGAAAAAAGGACTAACTTTTTTCTTGTACTTTTCAGTATGTATTGATTATAGAGGAATATCAAAATATCAGTCTTATCAGTTATTGCGTCGTTCTATGTAGTTAGTGAAATAGGGGATTATTTAAATACAGAATACTGTAGCTCAGACTAAATTATAAATGAAACAAGCATAAACACTTGACTACTGTGTTAGTGAAAATTCAGAAGTCCTCCAGAGGCAGTTCTCTCTTGCCTGCGGATCTGGTCCTCTGGGCCACCCAGGATGTAGCCTTAAACCCAGGGGAAAACAGGAGGTGGTTTTGAATCTGGAACAGCTGTCATAGAACACAAATGTTTTAGGGGAGGAAGTCAGAAAGCCTGAGGCAGCAGGCCAGAAGCAAAGATGTGTTTGGGGTGATGGTGTTGGGATACACCCACACACGGTCTTCAGAGGGATCTCGTACTGTAGAGTGAAAAATCCCCCAGAAACACCTTGCATTACAGAAGGGAATCAGACATCATCAGGGTGAAGTACGATATTTTACACTCTTTGTCTCATTAATGCAGCAAATATTTTTGCTTAGGCCATGTATTTTGGAGGCCATGTATTTTAAATATATATTATTTGTTAAATCTTACAATCTCGTGGCAAGTAGCTGCCTTTGTATCCACTCCCTAGAGGACAAAACAGCACCGAGGGGATGAGTAAATCCTAGGAAGTCACAGAGATCATGTTACAAAAGGATGATAAATGCTGGGTGTCTGACTCATCCGTCTGTTCTCTGCGAGTCCCCCCAGTTTTGCATCAGAGATGCTGAACATTATCTGCTCTAGAGCACCCACAGGAGCTTCTCATCTTTTCAGGGTGATTTGAAAAGCAAGGGATTGTTTGCATGTCAGAAAAGATTTTTTTAAAAGCAAAAAATTACTGGTTTATTTTTTTCAGCTTAACATTTCAACTAGTTACCTTAAGTAGTGTACAAAACCTCTCTGGGGAGTGTTATCACACAAGGTTGAACATATTCATGGTTGCTCATGTGACTCCTGAGTTAGTTTAATTGCCAAAGGGATGAAACTAGCTTTAGCTATTATTTAATTCCATACTAGGCTCTTCCTTGATAGAACTGAAGACTTTAAAATATTGACTATCCTAGTTTAGTTGGTAGAGTTCTAGGGCAAAAAGATTCCCAGGGCATCCATGGAGCTCACCAATGAGAGCCCCTCACCTCCTCCACCTCAATCCAGAGCATAAATTCCAAGTATTTCACCTCTCCACTGCTAGCTGGCATTTGGGCCCCGGGAGGTCTACACCCCATGGGGCTGATGGCTTCATTGATAGTTTACCAAGTTTACCTTCTCTTACCTCTTTCCCACAAGCGGAACACCATGGTCAATGCTTAATCTCTGAATGTACGATAAGCCCGGTTGCCCCTCTCTTTTCTATCTCCACCCCCAACCCTCCTGTCCCTGAGAGGTGTGTTTGGCCCTTTCCCAAGATCTCAGAAGTGCTTCTCCATGTCTGTCATCCTGCACTGTACAAATATTCAGACCCATGCAGGACAACTCAGTCCACCACAGAACTTTAGTTGGTGTGCAGTGATGGGCCCTAAGCCCCCCCAGATGAGAATCAGACTCAGGCATCTAAATCAGAGGCACTCTTAGAACAGGCAACCAAGCATCAGTGTCTTTGAATACCCAATCAGGGTCTAATCAGTGTCCTAAATTATCAAAATAACTTGTAAAAAATCAGTACACATATAAATACTGTACTGGAGAGTTCTAAATTATAGCTGGATAATTCTGTAGGAGTAATTCTTTGTATGATAAAATTATAAAGGTATTTTAAAACATTTAGAAGGATTTAAAAAATTAATCTGTAATCCCATGATCCAGCAATGCCATTGACATTTTTTTTAAAGAAAGGATGCACACAGAGTTTAAAAACTTGAGTAGTGCCTAAGGATGTAAAAATGGTAGTGGAATCCCCCTCTTGTATCCCTCTTCCTCGATTTTCTCTCCCTGAACATAACCAGCATCAACAATTTCTCATCAGTCCTTCTAGGAAAATTCTTTACACTTTTAAAAATGAACACATTTGGAATCCCACTATATACTTTATTATACACTTTTTAAAAATAACAACTTCTGGGACCCCTACAGTATAAGCCTTAAACTTACAGGTTTTTAATTTATTCTGATTTTGTTCCAATCCTTATACTTTGCTTCCCAGATGACCTTGAAAATGTTGTTTTATCAGCCTGATTCTCTATTTCCTCATCCATAAAAGGAGGAGCATAATGATACCTACCTCACAGAATTGCTGTGAGTGATAAATAAGGTGTAATATAGAAAATGTTGGCCATAGTCTTAGGAGTTCACACACACACACACACACACACACACACACACACACACAATGTTTAGTTAAGATTATTATCAGGACATAATTAGCTGGCCTTTTTAAATCATTATGTTCTTGCCAAATATGTAAATGTACTTTTAAAGATTACCTTGAATTAGTTGGTAAACATTTAAATTATTTCTTGTTTTAATTATTTTTTCATTTTGTTTGTATTTTTTATGCTATTACAAACAAGGATTCAATTATACATTCACAAATACTTATCAATATTGAGGACATGCCTACAAGAAGTATTTGGCAAGAATTCCAAAAGGTTAAAGCAGAAACTAACACACCATTGTAAAGTAATTATACTCCAATAAAGATGTTAAAAAAAAAGAATTCCAAAAGGGTAAAATCCTAGAATTGAATTATACATTTTCAATGCTGATAGATGTGGCAGGTCTGGCCCCAGTCTACCCTTTCCCAGTGTCATTGCCTGTTTGTTCCCATTTCTCCTAACAATTATCAAGTTTGAAAAATACTTGTCACTCTAAAAGGCAAGTCTCTCAATTTTCTCTCCTTTAAGATATTTTTGTCATTGTTTGTGCTTTCATTGTCTGTTATGCTGTACAGACATTTTTTTTGTGTTTTCATAATCAGTTCTTTCCTATTTCCCAAATACTTTGCTTAGAAAGACCTCCCTGATTCCCTAAGAAATTCCTTGTGCTTTCTTCTGGATTAATTTTGTCAAGTTACACTTTTATAGAAAGTGTCACATTTTATTGAAGTCTGAATAGAATTTTGCTACTTACTATATTAGGATTATAATTTTATGTCTTTATTTGGGAACTCCCCTCACCACCTCCACCCATATTAATATCTAGGGTTGTGTGCTTTCTCCTCCAATTTTTGCTTTAAAGGACCTGACCTTAATATGTTGTGCACTCTCTTTGCTCCTGGAGTCGAGTCAGGACACCTCCACACCAGTGTCTCTACCAGGGTGCGGGTGGGGAAAGGGCTCAAGAGTGGGGCTGTCCCATCCCTAATTCTCAGCCCCCTGTGCAACCCCTTTCAACGTGTGCTCTCAGTGGCGGAAACAGCACGTTTGTGAGCAGATAACAGAACAGTGATGCGCATTTCTTTCTCCCTCTCTATTTTGCAGTCAGGCATGATAAGAACCCAGGAAGCGGACTACTTCTTGAAGCCCCTCCCTTCACACCTGGCAGGGGGCCCCAAGGACTCTGCGGGGGGTGGGCCTCCCTCCCACATCCTGTACAAAAGGTCCACCGAGCCTCGGGATCCGGGGTCCCACCAGGTCGCGATGATGGAGAGAAGTTGGCGGCTGGAAAACCGCCACCTCTTCCACCACGAAGATCAACCCCCGCGCAGCGGCTCCAGTCCCAGGCACCCACAGAAGCTGCATTTCTGCGGAAGACGCAAGAAATGTATGTAAGGGCGATTCTTTTTAGTATTTAACGATTTGGACATTTCTGTAAGCCGACGGCGTATTTTTAATTTTCTTCAAAGTAGTCTGCCCTAGAGGTGAAATTTGTTGACTGCCTTTGCTAAACTTAAGTGATGATTCCAAAGCAAGCCCATCAACTGTATGTTCAGTTTAAAACATCTCTCCCTCATAGATGGATAGATAATGGTAGATGTTTTTCTTTGTTTGTTTGTTTTGTTTGTTTGTTTGTTTTTAAAGAGCTGTTCCCTGGGCAGATTAAATGACAAGGTGCTCAGAAATGCAGAATCCACCAGATGTCTTCAAAAGAACCCTGGCATGTCTGCCCGGTAATTCCGTACTTTTGAGGTCTAGATTTATTAAAGCTCACATGCTTCTCCTGCAGAGGTGATTTGTCCCTATGCAGGTTTATATACTTCACTCACCACGTCAGAAGACAGAGTATGCATGACAAAATTTATCTGCAATTTATCACCAAGGCTTTATCGAAGTTCTTTTTGTTTGTGTCATGAACATTTAAAAATAGATGTGATATTTACATTTTATGTAGGAACATCTCACAAACTCAGGAACAGGAGTTCAGTGTTTTCTGGACTTTTCCTCACTTCCTTCGGCTTTCCCCTCAAGCATTGCTTTATTTAGCAAACCTTCCCCAAGGAGCCTCTGGAAAGCCCATACTTCTCTGCGGCTTGGTTTCGTTGGCTGCTAGACCCAGCACCCTCAAATAGAGGTGGGCATGTGCAGGGTCTCCGTAAATACTGTGGAGAACAGAGGATGAGCCAGAATCACTTGGCATCTTTGATAAAAGAACAAGTACCGTTGACCTATCAGCACCTGTGCGTCATCTGAACTCACATCTGAACTGTGTAAATTGTAACTAAGTCTCAGGCTACATTCAAATGGACTTGAAAAACTCAAGCCAAATTACTAAGAGTGAGTTCGGTCTTAGGGGAGGCAGTGGGAAGAACAATGTTGAGCACAAGTAGAGGGAACGGGAGGCTGCGGAGGTCAGGGAAGACAGACTGAGCGGGTATTGGAACAGGGCACACTGACCAGCCACAGCTTCCTGAGTCTGCGCAGACAGGGAGAAGCTGGCGGAGGCGGCTGGGGGCGGGGCCAGGCAGAGGCGGGGCGGGGCAGAGCGGGACCGAGGAGAGGGACTCAGGCACAGACAAGGTCAGAGCCAGGATGGTGCTCACAGGGCTCCTGGTGAGGGTGTAGTCAGAGTAGGACAGATTCCGTGTGTTGGGGACAGAAAGATGACCAAGCACCTGGATCCAGGCAGGAAAGATGGTCAGGGCTGTCTTCACCTCTTTGACAGGACACACCAGGGCCTGAAGCACATGTTGCAGTGTCTCTGATCAATCCAGCAGTGCTGACCATTCTGGAATGAATATGACCCTTTCATTCTTATCTGGGGGTGATCCGAGTCATTCAGGCCAGTAGCCCTAAGGCACAGTTGTGCATACAGGGCGGTACGATTACGCTGTTTGGTGGGGCTGTGTGTGCATGTGTGCGTGTGCGTGTGTGCACATTTGTAGGTGTATTTGCTTCCACGGCCGTTTCAGAATCTCAGTAGATGGGGTTGGGTCGTGAGAGGCAGTTATTTGAAAAAGATACTAAACTGTACAATAAGGTTTGTGTTTGGAAAATGAAAAAAGAAGTAGCCACAGTTTTCATAATAAAACTAGAAAAAAAAAGGGCCACAAAACGCCACTTGCTGGTGGGCAGCATCAGTGGTTGATCTGGTGCTGTTTGACTTGCCCCCGTTTCGGTCCCCTCCTGCTGGGTACATGGCAGTTCCTGAGGGACTGGGGGCCCTATCTAGCAGAACTGACACACAGCACCTCCAGGATCAGCATTTAATTCTCAGGACTCAGTTACTTGTGCAGGACAGTTCCATGTTGTCCATGAGGCTTGGGGCTTCCCTGGAGGAATCCTGGTCTGTCTCAGTGGGCTTCACACTACAAAGATTCTTCCATAGAGTTCAGAGAATGAGAGATTGTTCTGTGTGTTTAGGCATCTCTCTGTGGAAACGGGCAGACAAAAGCAGATTGATTTGCTTCAAATCAAAAGTGATTCTGAACCTCAGACTCATGAGTTAGCTTGCTACTTCCAGCTGCAGGCTTCACGGGTGGGTTTTGAGATGGGACTCACGTGTTTGGGAAAATGCTGCAGGACCATATTGAGGGGGGAGTGACTTGTTTTGAGGGACTTGTTAGAGCCCTGGCTAGTAAGATCACCCCCCCACCCCACCCCAGTGCTTCTGCCTCTGTTCCAATACTGGGGGCCTGGGAGGCTGCTATGCTCCTATACTGTGTCCATTTGCACCCTGTACCTATGGGAATTAAGACTAAGGGTCCTGGGACCACACTGCCAGATCTGAAATCCATTTCCAACACTTTCTAGGGAGGGATTGTGAGAAAGTTACGTTCATTCCCCATGCCTTCGTGGCCTCACTCCTACCCATGGCTGGTGTAGAGAATGAATGAGTTATACATAGACATCTCTTAGGGTGGGGATCACATCTGTGTAAATTGCATCAATGTAAACGGTGCATGATGACTGCTTATCAACCTTTAGCCAGTGTAACAGTTATCCTCCGAAAGGTTCGTTTAAGTCTGGAAGTATTTTAGCAGAGAGATAAAATGCAACGGACATGGGAATCAGTCAAACAAAACAGCATCTTCTAGCAGTGTGTTCCATGAATAGAGCTGGCATAGCCTTTGAACTAGTACCAGCTAAATATGGGGATATTTTGAAGCCTACTTTCACCTGAAACCATTCTAACCACATTTTCTCAGGCATCCACTAAACCTAGTGATTTTTAACATAATGTTAATTTACTGATTATTAATGCCAAAACTGTTTTTTTGTGTGTGTGTGATACGTGGGCCTCTCACTGCTGTGGCCTCTCCCGTTGCGGAGCACAGGTTCCGGACGCGCAGGCTCAGCGGCCATGGCTCACGGGCCCAGCCGCTCCGCGGCAAGTGAGATCCTCCCGGACCGGGGCACGAACCTGTGTCCCCTGCATCAGAGGCGGACTCTCAACCACTGCACCACCAGGGAAGCCCCAAAACTATTTTTAAATGGCTTACTCCAAGAGGACCGAGTACATTTTGTCTTTTCATTAAATTAGATAAATATTTGCAATACTTTCTAGGAAATTCAGTTCTGCAGTGAAGTGGATCTGTTTTGAGCAGTTTATAACCCATTGGAATACTACAGACAAACCAGTTGTGTGTCTAGACATGGGAATCAACTTTAAAAACTTTTAGGTCATTAAAAGTCTTCAAATAAGGACACAGTATAAGACAGCACTCCTTTTTGTAATTATTAGTTTCATTGTTTTATCAATAACTCCTTTGCAGAGCCCTGTTGAACAGATCTTTATGTTCATAGTCTTTGAACATCATGCTTTTAGATAATAAGAGCTCAGAGCCAAAGTGATCTTCTTTTTGCTTTAAATCAGGACAAATTTATACAAAAGTCAATATAACAATGAATTCCATGACATGTAGACTATGCACACTTTACTTAAATGTAGTGTTCCACCTTAACACATGTTTTGCATCACAGTTTTAAGGGTTTTATGATTCGTTTTATGAACATTCATTTTTAAAATCCATTTTCTTTAGCACGAGTTCCACCACTGGTTTTGTGTGACAACTTTACATTCATTTCCTCTCTGAACGCCCCCCCCTGTAGACATGCCCAAGCCTCCCAAGGAAGACCTTTTCATCTTGCCTGATGAGTATAAGTCGTGCATAAGGCACAAGCGGTCCCTTCTGAAGTCTCATAGGAACGAAGAACTGAACGTGGAGACATTGGTGGTGGTTGACAAAAAGATGATGCAAAACCACGGTCATGAAAACATCACCACCTATGTACTGACAATACTCAATATGGTAGGAATGCCTTTCTTGTTGAAGTCATGTGTGTGATTCCACCTAATGGTGTGTGTGTGTGTGTGTGTATGTTTTGCATCCTACTTTTATTTGTGGATTTATGTCTTGTACACAAGAAATATTTTATCTGTGATAACTCCTTCACTTTTACTATGCTCCAATAAGAAGATCCTTTTTCAGTCCTTCAGAGAATAAAATTCAGAGGATGAATAATTTGACTTTCTCTGTAAGCCAGTAACATATTTCAAGTTTACTGATGTCTTCATTTATCAGAAATCTATAAAAGGATGTAGAGACATCTGAGTGCAGTAAATCTGCCCATCAGCATTATATGTGAGATTTTAGATGGCTGTATAGAAATACCCATCTTTTTAGGGATAGGAGTGTTCAAATATTGAATATGCATCTTTCTATCGACAAGAACAAGGAACAGTACTCCCTTTAGAAGGTTGCTGCAGAGAAGATGTGACTGTGGCAGCTTTAGTCATTAATGAAGAGTGGAGCAAGGTGTCTAAGCCCCATTCCACCCAAGTGAGACCTGCATAACAGAAGACAAAGTATGGGGTCATCAAAGTGTATTTTAACATACTTGTGATGACAATGTTTGAAAATGTTTTATGTCCTACCTCTATAAACAGAGTACCCCTAAATGTATTTCAACTTCCCATGAAGTTGTGTGGTTGCTATTACTGTCCTCATTTTTGGTGGCCAGACCCTCGTGGTTTATGATCTCCCAGGGAACTGAAGGAGGAGGTGACACAGACTGCAGGTCTGTGACAGCCCCCACTGCAGGTCTCTGATGTGTGCAAGCATTGCCTCTGTTCTGCAGAGCTTTTCCAGCATTTCTACACCTCAGTGCCAAATTAGTTCCCTGCTGCTTCCCATGTCTGGTGACTTGCCCTCGCTCATCACCCCATATGCCACTTGGATCACTCATTTTTACACATGTGACCATCATCCCTAATGATGATCACATCATCCTTCCCTGATCACCTTCTCTCCACATTGTTTTCCTTCTCTTTCTTGTATCCTCTTGGTCTTTTCCCAAGAACTTCTCTTATTCTCCTGGAATATTTTGCTAGGACAGCTTCAGGAGGGCTCTGCTATGTATCATCACTATGAGTTAAAAAATAAATTAAAAGAAACAAAAAGAAACCTCCTTATGTCTAATGAGGACATTTACCAACTAGGAGACCTGATAAGAGGTGTTTGATAAGAGGAGGAACCTGTCTCCACAGACTTCATTATTTTACTTCCAGGCACCAAGAGTAAGGATCCAACAGTTGGTATAATTGGCTGTTAGATATTCCCATACCTGTGTGTCTAGCAATGTAAGAAACTTAACTTTGCTATGTCACTGGAGAACACAGGATTGGCCTTCAGCTGTGGACTCCAGGCTAAGGGCTGGGGGAAAAGTGTGCCGTGTATAGGGACTGATGTGGATTACCTGTCCTTTTCAGGTGTCTGCTTTATTCAAAGATGGAACAATAGGAGGAAACATCAACATTGCCATTGTAGGTCTGATTCTTCTGGAAGAAGAACAGGTATTCTTTGAAACCAGTAGTTTTTTTCCCCCAGAAAAATAAATTCAAAATAATGCTTTGTTTTCCTAAATATAATTGTTCTATGGATTCTTTACTTCTCTTTCCCTTGGGGACAAAAATGTTTTAATATTTTGTGTCTAATGCAATGAGTTTCTTGTCAGTTCCTGTAATGCTTATTTGTTTTGTGTGTGTGTGTGCGTGTGTGATTTTTGTGCAAGAGTAGTAAGAAATACTCATCTGATTGGCTAATAAGAAAATGGAGTAGAAGAGCTACTTTAAATACCCTGTTGGAAATACACTAGGAATGCAAGGTGCAAAACTTGTCCTCAGCCACTGTGAGCTTTGATGATGGAGATGAAGTGAGCCCTTTGGTCTTTTGCTAGAAGACTAACAATGTCCTGTAGCCCAGAAGTTAATTTGTACTGTGTGGCAGTGCATTGTTGTACTCTATTGCCTCCCAACTGCTGAGACTGACCTTCACCACCTTTGGTCTCGGGATTTTATTTTTGTAGAGATTCTAGGATGTCAGGCACATTCCTCTCATTGCACACAAACCCCCAGATTATGCTGGATCTTGGGAGCAGTGGGCATAAGACTGTCTGTTGCCTGCATTTCAGAACCCTGTGTGAACACACAGAGGTACCCCTCCATTCACAATAAGGACTCGTGTGAATATTCCATGGCAGAAGTAAGGGGGACGTCTTAGCCATAAAGGGCTCTCACTTGTATTTTGCCCCAAGCTGGTCATTGATTGGACCTGGGGGCGTAAACCCTGGGTCCTAGTCAGGCACCCTGCGTCCAATTTCACCCGGGCTGACATCTTCACAGAGTCTCCTGTTAGCCACAGTTGTCTTGTTTATGAAACAAATGATTTTTAGATGAAATCTGAGATCATTTATGAGATTTAAGATGCCTTCAGATTTTCAGTTTCTGGGGTGCTGCCCTCTTTCCCTGCAGGATGGGGCATGCACGGGCAGACCTGCTTCTAGCCTGAAGAGTCAGCACGATACAACTCCATTGTCTTTTGTGTGAGTGTGTCTGCAGAGGGGGTGCTGAACTAGCAGGGCTTCTCAGGTGACAGGTTAATTATTCTTTGTATTAAAACGTTTCACCTTGGAACTCATCCAAGCGGCAAAGAATAAGCGAGGTTATCATTTGATCGTACACCTGTGTTAACTTTAATTAATGCAGTTTTCCTGGAAATCACCCGCTGAAGAATGTAAGGCATGTCCCAGGGTTGATGTACAGCATTTAGCTTGGGTGCATTTGACTCTCTGGAAAGACACAATAAACATTTAAGGGGAAAACATAGTCAGTGACTGAGAGACGCAATTTCAAAGCAACACTCTGGTCATGAAAGCTTTAAACAAGTTCTTGTCCTGAAATTGAGGTATTTAACCTGGTTTTCCCTGACCATCCTTAGAAAAATATATCATACCTATAAATAAGCTTCAAAGAACTCATCTGCCTGCCAGTTTTGGGAGATGTCCTTGCCACCCACCCCCCACCCCCAGTTCTTCATTTACCAAGACTTCGGGTAGCTTTCACTCTGATCTTTCACTGCTGATCTATTAGAACTTAGTATATATGGATAAGGTGAAATGTCATCTGTATAGTTTCCTTCTAGTTCCAGCCTATTTGCTAGAGATAAAGCTTTGTCAGTTGAGCTGCCTCTTCTCATAAACATGGTGCCTCTGTAGGAAAGTGACTTGATATAACACTGTAATAATAACTCTTAGAAGAGTTACAAATTTGAAATCTTACTTGCCCAACTTGGTTATGAAATAAACACAACACCATCCGGGTGTGTTTTTGTGTATGTGCAAATTCTCGTATAAACGATTCTGTTGCCTTATATAATTTTTCAATGTTTTATAAAGACTTTGAATGTGAACATTTCATGCACAGAAGTCATCTTTCTTGGGTCATTGAAATGTGTTCAGAGTCAGCAAATACATCCCAACCGTTTTGGTACAGAACTAGAGAAATAAACATGAGTGTCTACACTGAGTCTGTACAGGTTTTATATATGACACCCTCCTTTGGATTTTAACACATAAAATGGGTAAATTAGTTTCTGCCATCCAGTTCCACCTGTGTAACTGAATCCAAGTTAGTGCTAGTTTTCTGTGATGACAGAGCCAGTAACAACTGCATGACAACATGTTTTCTTCCTGTTATCTCGGGCTCCTGGTCTGTCTCCTGCATAGCCAGGGCTAGTGATAAGCCATCATGCGGACCACACCTTGAGCAGCTTCTGCCAGTGGCAGTCTGGATTGATGGGGAAAGATGGGACTCGCCATGACCATGCCATCTTACTAACCGGCCTGGACATATGTTCCTGGAAGAATGAACCCTGTGATACTCTGGGTAAGACCCTCTGCCAGGGTTTTGAGAAACACATGTGTGCTGTGTGCCTCCAGTGGCCTAGGATATGGAGTATTTTTGCCCTCATTCTGGATCTGTAAGCTGTAGCTGCTGCTGGGTGGAATTGTAAGGAATAAACTCCCTTCCCTGTATAAACTGTGGCCAAACAGAAGAGTATGCATTTATTCACCAAAATCAGTTCTTTCACAAGAAAAGGTCTCTCACAGATTCAAGAGCTTCTATCTCTTCTAATTTGAGAAATAATTTCTTCCATTTCTTCTTCCAGTGGTGAGAATAGGGTCAACAGATTCAAGGGTGTCTCATTCTATGAAAAAATAATAATACATTTATGAATATTTGTAGAGATACTACAACAATATTGGATCCCTGATTTTTCCATTTCTCTGTGAATATCCCAATCTTAGCCATTTTCAACATGTTTATTAGGCTGGGTGTATCTTGGTGGTATTTTATAATATGATACAAGTTTTTTATACTTTTCCAAATAGTGTAAAGCACAGTGCGCTACTGAGCAAGGCTCTCCTGACCTTTTTTCCTAATTCTCCATTTCTTCCCAAGATCTTAGGGAAGAAGGGTCTTTATTACAAAAACATTCAGATAAGACTTGGTTTAATAGATGTTAGTCCTGACTACTTGTTCCCAGAAAGCCCTGAGTGCAAGGTGGACCCTGGGCTGCCTCTGAGGACTTAGAATTCAGGAGGTTCCCACCCTGCACATGATAAGCTCACTGGGCCTAAATTGTACAAATAATGCGGTTTACACGGAAGACTTGCTTTCATTCTGGGGGCCTGGAATTTTGGCCCACTCCAGGCAGGGGTGCTATGTGACCAGTCCCCAACCAAAGGTCAGGGCTTTGTGTCTCTAATGAGCACCCTGGTGGGCAGTATTCCCCTTGTTGAAGGAATTAAGTCCGTTTGTGCGACTCCACGGCGGGAGGAAGCCCTGGAAGCTCGTGCCTGGTTTCCCCGGGCTTCTCCCCAGGTGCTTGTCCCTTCTGCTGATTTTACTCCGTATACTTCCATCCCTATTAAATTACACCCAGGAGCATGACAGATGCTGAGTCCTGTGCACCCTCCTCGAAAGTCCTCCACCGTGGAGTGGCCTTGGGGACCACCTGACACCCACTCTCTACAGCACTTTTTCTCAGGCTTTTGAGAACACAGTTGTTTATAGAAAAAGGCTGAAATTCTCCATCTGCAGTGAATGCCCTCTTCAACTACGCCGCCATTGTAACCTGTAACTTGAACATTACATAGAACCATGGATTGGGAAGGGAAAACAGACCCCCTTCTCCCACATAATTCAGACCCCCTTCTCCCACATAATTCAGGGTCCTTTATATGATTGTCCAAGGGTTTCCTGTTTCATATTTCACCTGACAAAATGAGAACCAAATTTCTCTAAAGGACAGAGGTAAATACACACACATGACACATCCTCTTTCTTTATTTTACTACAATATTGCTCCTATATGTTCTTTTGATCTTTATGTCCTGTAGGATTTGCACCCATAAGTGGAATGTGTAGTAAATATCGCAGCTGTACGATTAATGAAGATACAGGTCTTGGACTGGCTTTCACCATCGCCCACGAGTCTGGACACAAGTAAGTGCATCTCCCTGGGAGAATGGAGCCTGGGGTCCTCTGCGGACTGGAAGATTGTCTAGAGATTCTGGTGCAGTAGCTCAAGCCTGTGAGGGGAATTCACACATTTGCAGCGAGAACACCAGTAGGAAATGCTCACGTAGGCGCTTCTGTTTTATTTGAGTGTCTCGTCGCACACATTCTAAAGCTGTGGCAACACACATGTTTGCACTTTCCTCACTCCCTTCTTCCCTTCCTGCTCACACATGTGCATACAATCACAGACTACAGACTCTTCTGTCTCTGCTCCTTTGTCCTGGGTTTTGAACTTGGTCCTGTGAGCTCATCTCATTCCATGGTTAACTCCTACAGGAGGACTCCACGTGACTGAAGATAGTAACAAGCCCGCCCATTGGTAACTTACTATTCTCAAGTTTGTATTCTTATATCACTTTCAAAATTTGTAGAGATGGGTTTTGACTGGTGTGCAGGGTTTGGGGTGTACAGGGAGGACAAGAGATGCAGCCTGGTGGGAGCTGGTTTGCTTCCCACATCCCCACGTTCCCACCATTGTCAGTTGTGAAATGGGGCAGCATCAGGGGGAGTGGGGAACCCGGGGCTTTGGCACAGATGGATAGACACCGATGCAGGACAAACAGCTCTCAGCAATGGGTGGCATGTCATTAGGAGTATCTTTTTAAGTGAGAAGCTTACCTTTATTCCTGTAGAATGAAACACTTCTGTCCATTACGTATAGTAGCTATTATTCTTAAATAAGATTTCTTAGTCTAATAATCTATAGGCTGCCTCACTTCGAGGCGCCATCTATTAAAAAAAAAGTTTTTCTCAGTGGGGCCCACTTGCTGATTTCCTGCAATTGCCCTGATTTATATGAGCATCAGCAGTGGTAACACAAGTGTTTTCCTGCTGGACTGAAACTGTACTTGAAGCTTCTCCTAGAAAATTCACAGCCAGGAATTACAGCTTTTCTATTTTCACTTTCATCCTCATTTTATTTGCAAGTTACAAAACTTGCAGAAGGCAATGTTTGTGATTTGGTCTTTGCAAAGTTGATTTCTCCATCCCCTGTTAGAAATTGTACTGAGGCCACTCATGTCATCCCGACCTGTTCAAAGCATCTGTGTGTGTGTGTGTGTGTGTGTGTGTGTGTTTGTACACATGTGTGCCTGTCCTTAATGGGCTCTCACAGAGGCCCTGCAGACTTTGGCTCTGTGTGAACTGATGACCTGAAAGTGAAGCTTATATCTTATTACTGATCCCTTCATCATTACAGGTAATGATTGACTTTTTCAGTGCCTAGAAAATTGCACCTACACTTTACAAAGCTTTCAGTTAAGTCATAATTGTAAATAGGCTGCTAGAGTTAAAACTTCAAAAAAACTCATTATTTTAACGACATGGGGCTCTTGCTGTCCTCTGAACCATACCTGAATTTAATTAAACAATCAAAGTAAGAAATATTTAAGTCATCAAGGGCTGAACAAATCAGCATTAGATAAGCAGTTGAGATTCAGGCCCCTGGTGCGTCCAAGACGAGGCTCTCAGTCTTCCAGTCAACAAGTATTCGTGTTTGCTTTTATTTTTTTCTTAGAAGTCAACTATTAATATTTCCTTTCATCACTAGGGCTGGGTGTAGATGGAAAAAGAATTTCTTCCAAACAAGAGAAAAGTGTTTTTACTTGCAAGTGAGAATATAGATGGGAGGAAGGAAAGGAACTCTAGATTTGGACGCAGGCAAGTCCCACTCCTGAGAGAACTGACCTCCAGGAAATGATCAGCTCCTTCTCCAGCACCTGCTGCTTAGAGAATATTGTACAAGAGTCAGGAGGACTGAGAGCTCTGAGTGTTTGACGTCACCCGTGAAATAGCTTCTGATCATATTGAGGAAATAGGAAATACTTGTGGGATACATACATGTATACATACATGAGGAAATAGGGATACATGTGGGATACATGTATTTATGGGATACATAAAAAGCACGTGCTAATTGCCAAAATAAGTGATCATAATAGTACTAATAGTAATAATAACGCTAATACGTGCTCTTTGTGGAGTAGTTTCACATGTAACTCTAAGCCTGGAAACCCCTGGGGATGATCTCTTATCTTCCCTTCACTAGCTGGGCAAGTAGCCTGGGCTGAACATTCAGCACAGGAGGCGTGGAGGAGCTGCAAGGGGTCAGAGGTGAGCTGAAGGGGGCGTATTTCTAACACATTCTTAGCTGTGGCAACTGCATCAAATGAGAGGGGCCGCAGCAGGGAAGATTCAGCAGCCCAGCTCTGTGCAGTTCAGGTGAATTGAAAACAAACAACTTTATTCAGTTTATTCATTTAAGAACTATTATTACTTGGAGAAGGAATCATAAGTTTAATGCATGGATCAAACAGCATGCCTTCCTCTTATCCTTGGCAAAGAGCTCTAAGCAGTCAATTTCTGAGCCCTGTACCTTAAGAATTAAAACATAATTTTATATTTATAAGTTGTAAAACATCCTGTTTCACAGACGAATCTTACTTCTTCAGTTTGGTTTACATTCAGAGGACATTATTAAGGTGGAGGAGTACTTCTCTGTGCCTTTCAGCCACAGGTTTCCTAACCTTTAACTCAAAGAAAGATGCAGTTCATGCCCAGCTAGTTTCTTCTACGAGGTTCAGTTCTTTTTATCCTAAGACATCTTGTGGTTTCTATTGGAGAATCTGACCTAAAAATAGGAATTGCTAAGAACCAGTATTTGGATCTGTGTTGGGAAGGGGAAAAGAGGATCTGGAGCTGAAAGTGAGGATGTGTGCTTTCCCTTAGTGTGTGGGACTGAGCCAGGACTGGTGCAGGGCCAGTTTCCTGCTTGTATTAAATCATTTGTCACAGGATGTGTGGTTTCCTAGATGCAGGTGTTGAAGAATTGGCACAGACACACTGAGGGTTCAACTACACATTTTGAAGAGTATGCCATCTGGGCATGGATCCATTTGAAAAATTCTCATTTGTCAAAGGAAGTCATGTCATTAGATGGGTAGGGCCCTGGGACTCGTATTCTAGATATCCTGTGGTTCTCTGGCAGCCTGACAGTGACCAGGCTGCATCTCCTGATCTCCTCTTACGTGAGTTTCCATATGCAAAACCCATAGAGCCTGTGAGACCTCAGCAGGTGTGTGCAGGTGCAATTTAAGTTGCATTGTTTGAGCTGAACATTCCTTGTATATAAAGTCAGCTTAAATACTTAATTTGCATGATCATTTCAGACCATCAAGACAATATTAAACATACTTGCTGTGCTCAGGAGTATTCATGATCCATCGTTCTGTCCCATGTCTTTTCCACTACTTACTGACCCATTCACCAGGCACAATTTGCATTCTGCCAGCAAAGCACTGTGTAGCGTTCTATAAAATGACTAGTGATCCATGCCCTTCAAAGCCTAAAGAAAGATAAGGTAGGCATGGCATGCAAGGGGTCAAGCAGTGAGGGCTGTAGGCATTTCAAGAGATGCAAGGAAAATCAGGGAAATCTGGAAAGAAACAGAGTTGGTGTGCTGATACCATTCAGCTCAACCATATTCGGCTGGTGATGTTAGACTCCCTTTCAAGCATTTGATGGTGATGTGTGCACCTCACTGATTTATGACTGTGCTCTGTCATCAACCTGAGCCCCTACAGCTGGGTCAGGGAGATGCTGGGTGATTTTAAGGGTTTGTGGAATATTAAAGCAAGTGGCTGCTTAAAGATCACCTGGTCTGGTGATTGTCAGACTGCCCCCTAGGGAGCTCCAGCATGTTGGAGCATCATTTCTTACCAATTTTATTTCCTGTCATTCCTCCTAAGATTTTTGTTTGTTTCTGTGTCCAAAAAGTATTTGAAAACCGTTGACCCTTGGCTGAACTGCCTCCTCACCCCCCTACACACACACACACACACACACACACACACACACACACACACACACACACATGCACAAAATATGTATGCAAGTGATATCTGACATCCAGGTGTTGAGAGATTTGATCAAGACCACATTTGAATCTGGGAAAGATACATTTTGAATTTTCCTTTTTGACATGCGTGGTGCCAGGTATTCTGAACAGTTTAAGAGGAAGGTTTTATTATCCCATTTTATAGGTGAGGAAACTGAGGCTCAGGGACTTGAGAAATTTGCCCCAAATCAACCCACTTGTGAACGACAGGATCAAGACCTGATGGAGGTTCCCCTGCCTCCACAGCCTGTGTTTCCCCAGGTTATCTGACCTGCCCTGGCCCTGAGAGTCCCACATGACTGCTGTCCCCATGTCCACTTCCCGTCTCTCAGGGAGGATGGGTTTGCTTCTTGAAAAGCCTGCGTCAGGCTCTGGACAAGTAGATCCTACCTGTGGTGCTATCATCACCCCCAGGATGTGATTTACCATCCAGATGACTTTGACCCATCGTTGCTTTGAAGGGTTTCTCCTTTCCTTGACCTACTGCTGTCTGATCAGCTTAAAATATTGGTACAACCTCTAAAAAAGCTTGGCTGTTCATCATTCTGGGTATATCATTAGTAATAAAGAAATACTTGCTGATGTAATTGAATAACTCAAGAAAATTCTATAGAAGACATTAAGAACATCTGATACAGAATATAATTCTCAAGTCCAAGTTAATCTGAAATTATGTTTACATTTGGGTATTTGAGTTGTTGTTGTAGCTGGAAGGTTGTTCTTTATTCATTCAACAAACATCAGTGGAGCACCTGTCACGGACTAGTGAGTCCACTTGCACTCGGGCTCTGAGCATTGTTAAGAAGAGGCCCTGTAGATAAGGAAGAGAAAAAAGTGCATTGTTTTAACATGTAGGGTGATAACCACTTTGAATAAAGTATTGTGAGTCATGGAAGCAAAAAAAAAAAATGTCTGGTAATGTATAACTTGAATAGTAATTTTATTTCTTAGTTGCCAAATACCAACCTTATCTTCAAAATGTGCCCTATTCATTCTTCCATGACTTATTAATGTTAATATCAACTGTGATTATCGTGTGGTATTTTCATGCCACTGTGCTAACACCCACAACAGTGCAGAATATGGGATTTGTACTGCTTGGAAAAGCAACTCGAGACATAGTAGTGCTGAAGTTTGGGTGGGCATCAGAATCACGTTATTGTGTTAGGATTCACCCAAATGCCAGAGCCTAACCCCCAACTTACTAAATCAAAAATCTAACAGGGTGGGCTTTGGGGAGGCACATGTGTGGTGCATTTCCCAGATATTCTGATACTCAAAAAAGTCTGAGAATCACTGAAAATGCCTTAGATGAAAATGGTTAAGACCAAGGTGTCCCCAGACCTGGGATGTTGTGGCTTTGAATTCCTTAGAAATGTAGGCAGAAGTGGTAGCAAATTCATCTAGGGCACTCGCAGGACCCAAATTTGTCTTCTTTATATTCAGGTCAAGGGCCAGCCAGGGGAGGGTACTTTGTTATTTCGTTTTTATCACTTTCTCCCCAAAGCAGCCTCTGCGTGAATCCTCTCCATCACCGTGGCACATCTCTCCAGCCATGTGGTTACCCTCACCTTGATTGATTGCTTCTAATAGAACTTCAGAGAATGGGTGGAGGCCGAAATAACCACAACTACATCATCCTTGGTACTGAGCAGGAATTTTGCAGAAATTCGACAATGTTTGTGCGCCAGATTTCCTTGGACACACCCTTCAATCACGCTCCGGGTACACTATTGCACGGGTCCCGCCTGGGCTCTGACGTCAGAGTGTCGGGTTCCAGTCCGGACTCTGAGACCCTGGACAAGCCTGTCTCCAGCCCTCAGTCTTGCTGTCATTGTAGGCTTGTAGGCTTGTAGTAAGATTCGGGTTAGAAAATATAGATAATGTGCTTAATATCTTGTCTGAAAAATAGTGCTTACAAATGGGAGTTGTCATTTTTACTGATATTATTAAACAGCTCTAAGAAGAAACAGTTAAGTCTTCAGCCTCGGACACAAGTGCAGATTCCCTGGCTCCCTTTTGGAGCCCACTTCCCCTGTGTTGGTGTCTCCTATCCCTGTGACCCTCCCTCCATTCATCCTGGGATTCTTGGTGGCAGAAAGCCCACAGATGCAGTAACCCACCTGTCCTTTGCTTTCTCCCCTCTTGCTTTTCCCCTGCCTTCTGTATCCCACTCATTCAGAACTGCTCTCTGGGAATCCATACAGTGATCGGGTGGGTACCAGACATTAATGGCCAAAAATGGCTTGACTCTCCAAGGATGTATCTACCCTAATGGGAAGTTTTCAATGTCACGGAGCTCCCAAATCCCTGAGGCTTTCTTCCCAAGGTAGTCATTTGTGCTCTTCTGAGGTGGGTGAAGATGGTAACATGAGGCTATCCCACAGGGCTAGCTTTAGGAAGTTAAGAAGAAGAGCCTACTTGGTGGGGAGAGGTAGCATCTCAGTCAATGGGATTCGTATAGGTGCAAGGCTGCAGTTTTCTCGAGTGACAGTAAGGGGTTGCTGTTGGCATCATAGGATTTGAACATCTGCAAAGGACCCTATTAAGAGGTCCCATAGCCACTGTAGCCTGAGGTGTTTCCATATACTAAGCTAGGGCTGGAGCCCCAAAGTGGTCTGGTTTCAGTCAAGAGTAACAGACGTACCTTCAAACAACGCCTGCAGATAAATGCCACCACAGCTACTCACGGGAGTTCCATGGCGCCACTTCCTCCAAAGGGATGTAGGGAGTCTGGTCAAGTACCGGCCTGCTGTCACAGCCTCCAGCAGTGACATGACATGTCACAGCCTCCAGAAGACCTAGCATGAGCTGGATCAGCACTGGGTGTAGGGACAAAATGTCAGCACCACCAAGAGGGGCGATGGTGGTTTAGTAGTTCTTAAATTGTGTAAACATCACACTCCCCTGTGGAGCCTGCATTTGTGTTTCTTACAAACACCTGGAAATTCTGACCATGGCTGGTGAGCAGCAGAGAGTGTAGAGAGAGAAGAAAGCAATAAGAACATCATCAGCTTTCTCAAGATCAAATAAACTGCCCTCTACAACCCACTGGAAATGCTTTTTTATAATTAAAATGTCTGCCTTCGGCAGACATCTGGACATGTGCTCTGTTTTGATGTTGGTGTGCACTTTCAAACAGCTGGACAAATGGTAGTTCTCCAGGAGAGGTCTGTGACCTCATGGATATTCTCCCCTGTTTGGCTGTTAGGACTTCTTCTTCTGCCTGCCTAGCATACAGGAGGAGGGGGGCCTTCATATTGTTGACTTGTGTTTGTTAGAGTGTGTTAGACAGTTGAAACTGTTATTTGTTTTGAAAGACCCATTTCTTTCTCTCTCTCATAGCTTCGGCATGGTCCATGATGGAGAAGGGAACGTGTGCAAAAAGTCTGAGGGCAACATAATGTCCCCTACATTGGCAGGACGCAACGGGGTGTTCTCCTGGTCACCCTGCAGCCGCCAGTACCTGCACAAATTTTTAAGGTATGGACCCCTAAAGCTGGTTGTGTATCTCTCTGTGCCTTTGATGTTCACTGCTGGGTCAGCCTAATCCTGTCCAAGAAGCCCCAGACCCAGGTGCCCCTTCCTCAGATGGTCCCCATTTAAAGGCATCTGGAGACATTCATTTGACCAAGGAGTTTGCCAAACACTTTCTTAGAGCCTCAATTTCTGCAAGCTTAATCTGACCTCATTTGCCCTTTAGAGTCAAAAGAATCCCTTAAGATACTTAGCAAACCAAAGTATTTGTCACTACCATTTTTTGTTTTTTTGTTTTTTTAATTCTTACTTCTATAGCCAGACATTTTCAGTCCATGATTTTTTTGATTTTTTAATGTTTAAATATTTTCTTGTAGTTTTATTGAGATATAATTGACATACCATGAATTATTATTATGTTTTTTTACAAAATACATTTCTCATTAGGAGGAAAAAAAAGAGTATATAAACCTTCACCTGGGTCTAAAATCCTATAATTTTAAGAATTATTTCTGGAAGGTTTCATCATAGCTCTAATTCATTTAGGGTATAGAACATTAAGGAGGTACAGTTTGACCCCCTGAAAAAGAGATAGTCAGTAGATTTTAAAATTTTAGAGAAATAAGGGACTTTAAGAAATATTTTTAGATCTGCTACTAAAGTGGATTATCCCCCTGGTTTCCTCTCTTTCTTTCTTATTTTTTCAGTAGAACCCCTCTTCTTTTTTTTTCTGCGGCACAAATTAACCCGTCTTGTTTCTAGAACATCATTTGAGCAGGATCTCAGGCCTATTTCTGTTGGTTTTACTCACCACGTTCTGTTCATTATCTTATGGGTGGTTCCCTGTGCTCACCTGGGGCAGTGAGTGCACAGCTGGTTTCTCTTTCTTGCTGCCTCTTCCATCACTTCCAGACCTCATAACACATCTTCTGAGCTGCGTCCTGACTACCAGCCTTGGGGGCTTCAGCCTGCAGCTGTGGTCCTTCCTCACAGCCTTACTTTGAGACCTCAGCTGAGATATTTTACCACTTAAAGGAATGATGACTGCTTTCCATATTTTGTGCTACCCAGGAAGAATGAGAATTTTGTAGATAATATCTGTACCCTGGTAACATAAACCTATATTCTAGGAATATACACTTGATCGTTTTTTTAATTTCTATTACCCAAAAGACAATGTTCACATGACACAATCGGTCCTTCCAACATTTGCTGTGCCCTGTATGGTGTTCTCTTGGAGTCAAGTTGGGGATTGTTAGCACTTGTTTTAGCTTTTTCATGCACCTGTTCAAATGTGCGTGCGTGCGTGTGTGTGTGTGTGTGTGTGTGTGTGTGTGTGTGTGTGTGTGAAGGACTCTGCTTTCCCTAATAAAGAAGATAATTCACTTTAGCTCACAATGCTCTTATTTGTATTAACAAGGAAATTTTTGAGTTTTCTATATCCCAAATCCTTTCTATAAACTTCTACATTCTTTTCTTAAAATTTTACTTCTTTTTCATCTTAATGGCTATGATGAAGATATATAAACATTTTTAAATTTTTCGAAATATGCTCTGACAACTTGAAAATCCCAGGGATGCAAAGTATGGGCATGCAGTGAGAATCAGCATCATGAAAGCGTCCAGAAAAAGTTTTTAAACTGCCAAGAAATATAGGAAAACTCACAGAAAGGAAATAGTTATAGGCTTAGAGAATAATTATTTTGATGACATTAAATATGGGCTGTAATCTTCAAATCAGAATATGATCCTGAGAATACTTATTAAGATTCTGGAGTTCAAAGACATTTTGTCCAGTGATACTGGAATGGTTAAACATATGCTGAAGTATGCTCATTTGTTTTTGTGCCAATCAGTAAAACCCTTCTGTAGCCATGCAGTAACAAACATTTATTTTCAGGGACTTTACTGATTGTTTTGGACCACATAATAACAAAAATGCAAGATTTTACATGCTCCCAAATTTGATTTCTCAAAAGATTAAATTTTCTACGATAGCCTTTCATTGTCAAATTCACTCTTAAGATTAATTGTACTTGAGATGTCTAGTTGTGAATTGGACGTGTCCCCAGTGCATCAATCCTGATTATTCATTGGCTTAATGAACCTGAGACCATCTTTTATATGTTTGCTGACTTCCTGATTTGTAAGTAATCAAAATACTGTTATATTCTCCACCAATTAGTTGGCAATTTGGACATGATCCCAACAATGAGTAAGGATAAACGGCCAACTTTACAAAGATGAATCTGTTCTCCTTTAGGATCAGCCTAGCATTGGGTACACGGAAAAAATATATATAATAAGGGAACTCAATTAGCCTGAAGTTGTCAGCACAACTTTTCTCTATGCTCGGTAGAGTCAAGAAGGACAGATATGTTTTTGCAGTAAATTCCTCAACCTCATCAATAAAGACATATGTCATTTCCCATGGGCAGACACAGACCTCATCACATTCACTCATGTCTGTATCCGGGAGGCCTAAGACTTAGGGAAATTTTAGCTCGTTATTTTAAACTTAATGACAACATGGACTCATCTTCAATTTGCTTTTTAAAAACTTGAATCATGCACTTCTGATCAGTGAACACACCTCCCCGCTTGTCATATGACTCTGCATCCATACATGAGAAAGGTCATCATAGGAAAGCAGGAATTTGAGGGATGCCCTGCCATACCCCCGACCACCCTGTCAATGGGAAAACTTGATTTGGCCTGAAAGAGTATGTTTTGGGGCATAAAAGAAATAATACATTACAGTTCACATCTTGCTCTGCTGTATAATGTTCGTCTTAAGAAATATAAACCAGCGAGTCATGGCTGAGTGCAGTTTCTGGGAGACTGGAGAATGGGCACTGCCGTATCGTTGATCAGCAAGCAAATCAGAGTTCATGTGCCGATCAGGTCTTCATCACTATGCCGGGGAAGGCCTTGACCTTGGCAGCTAATATAACCTATAATCCATTGTCTCTCTTGGAAAAAGAGGGGATACAAGCAAAAGAACTCTCGAGCTCTTTAACATTTTATGGTTCATGAATCAGAGTGGGAAGAGGACTTTGAAATATTGTTGCAGAACCTCTGGCCTTGCCTTATTTCCTTCATTGACGTTGTATATGTAGTTAAACACATATATAGAAAAGAACAAAATTATGAGCATATAACTCAGTAACTTTTCACACAGTGAACATTTTAGTGTAACTTCTACCTAGATCATGATATGGAGCACGTTACAGTAGCCAAATCATGGAAACAGTCTAAGTGCCCTTCAATGGATGGAAGAGTAAAGAAGGTGTGAGATATATGATGTATATGTGGTATTTATATGTGTATATGCACTGTATCTAATTATATCTCTCTATCTATCTACCTGTCTACCTATCTACACACACATTGTAATATCATTCAACCATGAGAAAGAAGGAACTTCTGTCATTTGTGACGACATGGATGGTTTTTGAGGGCATTATGCTGAGTGAGATAAGTCAGAGAAAGACAAATACTGCATGATCTCACTTATATGTGGAATGTTAAAAAGAAAATCAAACTCTTAGAAACAGAGAGTAGATTGGTAGTTTCCAAGGGCCAGGTGAGTGGGAGAGAGGTAATGGGTGAAAGTGGTCAAACTTCTAAAGATTAGGTGAATGAGTTTCTGGGACTGTCATGTACAGCATAGTGACTACAGTCAACAATACTGTATTTTATAGCTGAAGTTTACTGAGAGAGTAGATCTTAAAAGTTCCCACTACCAAATAAAAGTTTTAACTTTGTGAAGGGATGGATGTGTGAACGAACCTAAAAAAAACATGGAACACCACTCTCCCCCCCAGAATACCCTTCCCCAATGCCGTCATCACCTCCCTCTTCCCCACAGACAACGATTCCTCTGACACAGACGCCACCGTAGACAGTTTTGTCTGGTTTTGAACTTACTATGAATGGAGTCATGAGTTATGTGCTATTTTGTGTCTGGGGTCTTTAGCTAAATATTTTGATTTTGAGATTCATCCTTATTTCTGCATAAAACTATGATATTCATTTACTTATTTTTAATTGCGTGGATATGCTCCAACTTATTAATCCATCCTGTTAGTGATAGACATTTGCATTTCCAGTATTTGACTATTATAAGAAATGTCACTGTAAATATTCTTTTGGTTTACACATATATCTCTGAGTATACGGAGCAGAGAAACTTTGGGGTCATAAATATATATGTACAGTGTCAGTAGACACTGCCAAGTAGCTTTCCTAAGTGGCTGTGCAAAGTTACAATCCCACAAGCACTTATAAATACTCAGATTGTTCCACAATCTTGCCGACACTTGATCTCGCTGGTCTTTTTCATTGTGGCCAATCTTGTGGGTCTGTGGTGGTGGATCAAAGTGGTAATTAATGAGACTGAACACCTTTTCACATTTTAAAGCCTACTTTAGAAACCTCTTTAGTGAAGTGTCTGTTCAAATCTCCTGTGCATGTTTTTGAAATTAAACTCCTTTATTTTTCTTATCTCTTGTTGGGAGTACTTTATATATACTGAGTAGGAACACTTTGTGCATTACCGGAGATATGTATTGCAAATATCTTCTTTCACTCTATGACTTAGTATTTACACAGTATTTACACTTTTAATGGTGTCTTTTGATAAACAGAAGGGTTTTCTTATGTTTTTAAGGGAGTCCAAATTATTCATATTTTTCCTTTAGAATTAGCACTTTCTGTACACCACTGGAAAAAAACTCTGCTTACCCCAGAGCCATGAATATATTCTTCCACAAGCTTTGTTGTTTTGCTTATCACATGCAGGCCACCTGACTTTTGTGTAGGGCATGCAGCAGAGTTCAAACATGTTTTGTCCTGGTGGATATCAGGTGACTGTAAACTGGCTGCAATGCTTTTGCTTCATGCACCCACACCCTGTTGTATCCCTGTGCCCACCTCACTGACTCTGGGCTTAGCTGTGTGACCTGCTTTGGATGAAGGGACAAGTGCAAACACGCCCAAGCATGAGCCCAGCCAGAAGAATCAGGGGTGGGATCTTCTCATGGCTCTTCAGATGCAATGCTGACTAGAGCCGACTTTCACATCACAGGGTTGACGTGTGTGTTGCTGTGTCTCCCCCTGCATGGGACCTTCCAGGCCCCTAGTCTGTGCACTGGACCAGGCAGGCACCTCATCCTCAGGGCCATGTACAGATTCTCTGTGGCTCCTTTGAAAGTTTACATGTCTTTTGTTTTCAGGTTACTTTTGACATTTTTCTGTGATTTTGGTTGTCTGTAGAATTTCTTTCATGTACCCACGTGTTTTTCTTTTTCTTTTTCCTGCTTGGGGTTTTAGAACTGCTTACATCTGTGGTTTATTGTCTTTCATCAGTTTTTGAAAATGTTCAGACATTTTATCTACAAATATTGGTTCTGACCCTTTCATTCTGGCTTCTCCTTTTTGGATTCCAGTTGTGTAAGTGTTAGAACTTTTCACAATACCTCACATACATATTTTGTATATATTCATTCTCTGGTGAAATTCTCCATCTTAACCTCTATTTTCTCAAAGCTAATAACCATAATAATTTTAAAGTCCATTTCTGACTACTCCAGTATCTGGATTCCTTATGAATCTGTGTCTATTATTTGTGTATTCTCTTGGGTTTCAATATTTTGGTCTCATCTCCCAATACATTTGGTAATTTTGAACAAATGAAGGATATTGTTAATGAAAAAATTAAAGACAAGATAGAGCCCCGAATGATGTTATCTTTTCTTTCTAGCAGACAGGGCAGTTGCAGTTTATCAGTAAGTCACTTTGGGGTTGAGCTGATGTCCCCCTGGCATTCGGTCTTCCTAAACCGGCCTTTCACGTTATTTCTTTACTCCTTCAGCAAAGACCTAGTATGGCTTCCGTGAAAATCGTGTTTACCAGGGCTGACCCACAGTTTCAATCTTTATCTCCCAGCCCCACCAGATTGTCAACACCTTGCTCAGCTTCTCAGCCTCGTAAGGACCACTTTCTACTTGGCCACCAGGCTCCCTAGCATCTTTTTATGACTCATTAAATTCCTTGAGGAGAAAAATATTACTGGGTGTTGGGTTCACTTCTCTACTTTCCTTTGCTCTGGAAATGTTCATCCTTCATGTTCTTTTTACTTTGATAGCCTTCTGATGCCTGTAGAACAACTAGTCTCATACGTGCTGGTCCACCATAGTTAAAAGTGGAAGTCCTCTTTGAATTAAATTTTAAGGATGAATAAAAAATAATAGGTTACATTTGATCAAACTATAAAAAATCCTGAATCTGTGAACTTTAAAAAGTTTTTGTTTTTCAATCTCTTGCTTGGGTTCATCAATGTAGCTGACTTTTCCTAGTTTCCTTTCTATGCAATGGGAATAGTATTGCCAACCCTGATGTAACTTTAGGGAGATAATGGGGAACATCTAACTAGTATATAGGAATCATTTGAGATCATTAGAGAGAGGTGCTATGGAATTCCAAAGTTGCCAAATCACTCCTGTCATGGAGTGTTAGTTATGCTTTTATTCATTTTTCTCTACTTATAGACCCTTACATCATGATCATCGTAGCAGTAATAGAAAGATCATCTATTCAACACTCACAGCGAGCAAGTCACTGCTCTTAACACTTTCCTAGCCTTTGATTTAATCTATTAAAAGGCTTGTGACCTCCTTGCATGTATGTTTAATGTTCTGTCCACAGTGACTGGTGCCCCTCCTCATGTTTTAAGTATGTGGATATTAATTAAGGGCACACATGCATCAGTGGGCTCCAAGGCAATAGAATCTGGGGCCCGGGTCCTGGAGACTGGGGCCAGAAAGATTCCGATCAAGGTGGACAACCACACAAAGAAAAGTTTGGGGATGCTTACGCAGATCTACTGTTGTTAAGTTTATTGTGATTACAGAGGTGTTTTGTTTTTGTTTGTTTTTAGTTTTTGCTTATTGAAATTTATAAATAAGATTTAGTTGCTATTTGCAAACACTTGTTTCCCCTCCCTCCAAATGCAAAATTTATACCAAAGCCTGTCTCTGGTAGGGAAGAGGATACCCTATTTGTAGAGGAAGAAATCATTAGTTGGCCTTTAGTCCATCTTCTGGGGAACTTAAGGAGAATTAATTTTCTTCTTTACTTTGGAATCTAGTCAGAAATCAGCCTGCGTATAGAGCATTTCTGGTGGAAATCATTGCAATGCTCCATGTGGAAGCTGGAAGCTATTGTGCAGGAAAGGAAGGAAGGACGGAAGAAAGAAAGAAAATTCCAGCCTTTGAAATTGGCTGATTGTGTTTTGCTGTTTACAGTGCTCATTTCATCTTTTTATTGTTCCTGGCAAGAAGTGTACTTTTTAAGGTGTCTGTTATAGAAGCTCCTCACATCGAACATCTGGTTGTATTATCCCATTTCACTCTCCCCATGATAGGTTTAAGAAATCCGATGAAGAACAAATTGCCTCCCTGGAAAAGGTGAAACATATTATGAACAATTTCAGAAAATGTGGCCTCTGTATTTTAAGAGAATTAAGATAAATGTTATATTGGACCTCAGGAGAAAAATGTCCCCTCTTCTTTATACAAGACATGTGGTAAAATTGCATGAGAAAGGAAAGGCATGATTGAATTACGTGTAATTACATGTAATTCAGTCATTGAATTACGTGATTGAAGTTACATCTTTGGTAATTTCCGGCATCACCAGCAGTTCCTCTTTGTTTTAGCACTGCCCAAGCTACATGCCTTGCGGATCAGCCAAAGCCTGGGAAGGAATACAAGTATCCCGAGAAGCTGCCGGGAGAGTTATACGATGCAAACACACAGTGCAAGTGGCAATTTGGAGAGAAAGCCAAGCTCTGCATGCTGGATTTTAAAAAGGCAAGTGACTGCTGGCAGATGTTCAATGTAGAATTCTTCATAAAACCATTTTATTCAGTGAAGCTGACATTGATGTATTCTGCGTTTATTGGGTACCTACCAAATGTCAAATCCTTTATGTTAGGGCTGGTCCTATATAACAGGAAACACATGTTTTACTGGCAAAGAAAATGACAGTGGATACTGTTGTGGGGATCAGTTTCCTCTCAAGTACTGACTTGGCCTGTTGGGTCAGTTCTTTCTTTCTGATTTATCATGTGGGAGCTCAGCAAGAACTCTTGGTTGGTGTAAGATGGCAAATTAATACACTGCATTCCTTTCAAATGGTATTTAAGAAACAATGTCCCCCCACCCCCCTTACCTTCCTCAGATATAGACAAAATTTACTAGAAAGCAGTAGCCTATCTCGGACTTCTGATTATTAAATTCCTCAAATTAAGTGTTTCTAGAGAAGTCTTTCATAGAACTCCATTGACCCCAGGGACACCAGAAGACTGGTTTCCTCATATAAATTCCTCATATAACACAGAGACATGTGCTCCCGCTAGACAAGGGAAAATCGAGATTTCACAGCTTGCCCTACTAAACCACTAGGAAAGCTACCCATAAATTAAATGAAATTAACTATTTTTGAGGTTTCTTTTATTCTAGTTTATAATGAAATCAAGAGGAAAATAGACGAAAATATATAGTCTTCCAGAAACCTCCAACATTTCAGAATGCACTGGGAATATTCCCAATTTCAATCTAATGTGATAATCTTCTTTCTTCTAAACTAAAGTAGATCTCCCCCCAAAAGTCAATTACAGCCGTGCGCCAGAATTGGATTCTTATCTCCTCAGCTGGGTAATCTCAGCTGGGAACAAGAATAATAAACCAGTCAGCATCAGCATATATTCCCAATGTTGCCTTTTCATTGGCAGAATATGTGAAATCCCTGAGAATTTTTTGCGTGTCACTCTCCTGTTTGCTAAGGAAAAGGAACATAAAATTTTTCTTTCAAAGATGGAATGTTCTACATCATACTGCTGGTTTTCACATTATTTTGCTGTGACCATGGAGTATCCTCCGTGGTAAACTAGCGCCGTTTGGAAAATACAGGAAATAAGAAGTTAAATGCAGCAGGTCTTTTTATTACTGAGGAAATATTTACCTGCAGGGAAATGTATTTCTTATAGGTGTACAATTGGGTTTTAACAAATGTATTCCCCCATGTTACCAGCATAAATCTAGAATGTTCCCTTTTGCCCCCTTCCATTCAATCCCCTTCCCACCCCAGTAAGCAACCATTGTTCTGATTTCTGTCACTGTACTTTCACATTGCTTATTCTGGAACTTCATAATTGCCAAGTAAAGTTTCACATTTTGCCATTAAATATGATGCTTTCAGTTTTACATAGTTACCTATTATCAAGTTGAAAAAGTTCCCTCCTGGTCCTATATTGGTAAGAGATTTTATCACAAACTTATGCTGACTTTTATAATACTTTTTTTTTCTGCATCTATTGATATAAATGTATTTTTCTCCTTTATTCTGTTAATGTAGTGAATTGTACTGAAGGGTTTAAAATTATTTTTCATTGATTTTTGAATGTTAAACCAACCTATATTCCTAGGATAGCTTTACTTGGTCATAATCTATTATTCATTTTTATATTTTGTTGATTTGATTTGAGAATATTTTGTTCAGGATTTTTATATCTGTGTTCTTTTTTTTAGTAAATTAATTTATTTATTAATTTATTTATTTTTGGCTGTGTTGGGTCTCCGTTTCTGTGCGAGGGCTTTTTCTAGTTGTGGCGAGCGGGGGCCACTCTTCATCGCGGTACGTGGGCCTCTCACTGTCGCGGCCTCTCTAGTTGTGGAGCACAGGCTCCAGACGCGCAGGCTCAGTAGTTGTGGCTCATGGGCCCAGTTGCTCCGCGGCATGTGGGATCTTCCCAGACCAGGGCTCGAACCCGTGTCCCCTGCATTGGCAGGCAGATTCTCAGCCACTCTGTCTACCAGTAAGCCCTATATCTGTGTTCTTGAATAGTATAATTTAGAAAATTTTTTTCTTAAAATTACCATTCAAGAATTTATATCAGGGTTATGCTGCCCTCAAAAAATGATTTGAAAGTGCTCCCTACTCCTTTGCTTTCTTGAAGAGCTTGTAATAAAATTGCTATTGTTTCTTCCTTAAAGTTTTATTGGAACTTACCAGTGAATCCTATCTGTGGGAAGGTTTTTGTAATCACTAACTACACTAACACATGTAGGGTTATGCAGAAGAAATTCCTAGCTAGACTGATCAGATTCATTGGAAAAAAAATTAAACATCAAAAAATGACACAGAAAGAGTCCTTTTCCAATGATTTTTTTTGTTTGTTTTACCTGTTTTTTTTTTGGGGGGGAGGGGGGTTACCAAAATTTGTTTGTAATATTCTCATTTACCCCTTGAATGACTGAAAGGTCTATAGTGACATTTCCTCTTCCATTCCTAATAATGATAACATGTGTTTCTTTATCTCTTTTTCTTGGTCAATCTAACTAGAAGTTTATCAGATGAATAGTCCTTTCAAAACATCAATATTTATCTTTATTAATTTTTAATGGAAATATTTGTTGGGTTCTTTTCTATTTCATTAATGTCTGTTTTGTCTTTATTACATACTAAGGCTTAATGTGACTTTCTTTTCCTTGCTGTTTATGGGATAAACTTGGATCACTTACTTAAAAATTTCTTCTTTTCTAATATAACCATTTAAATATAATTAAAGCTAGTAATTTCTTTTTCTCAGCAGCATTATTAACATATATCCTGGACATTTTTAGATGTTGAATCTTTAATATTATTAGCTATGAAATATTTTCTAATTTAAATGGTGATTTCTTCTTTAACCCATGCATTATTTAGGAGTATACTATTTAACTACCAAATAATTGGTGATTTTCTAGACAGCTTATTAATTTTGGTTTCTAATTTTGTTCAATTTTATCAGAGAATATACCCTATAAGTAGACTTTTGAAATTTATTGAAACATATTTCATAGCTCAGCATTTGGTCTACCCTGGTGAACATTCTATGGCCACTTGAAAGAATTGTGAATTCTGCAGTGGTCAGGTATAAAGTTCTAGATATATCTAGTTTGTTAATTTTTCTGATAATATTGTTTATAGCTTCTATATCCTCTGCAATATTTGGTACTTGTTTTGTAACAATTTAATAATTTAATAGATATGAGTGTTAAAGTCTCTAACAAAGATTATGTATATTTCTATTTCTCCCATTAGTTCTATTAGTTTTTGCTTTGTATATTTTGAAGCTGGGTATTTAGGTGCATACACATTTAGGAATTTTATGTCTTCCTGACTCTCTCATTAATATACAATAACTTTATTTTATTGTTGATAATGTTACTTTCCCTTGAATTGTACTTCATCTTATGTTAATATAGCCACATCAGCTTATTTAGGAATACTCTTTGCATGATATCTTTCCCCACCCTTTTACTTTCCATTTCTCTGTGTTTTTATATAAAATATGTCTGTCATAACATCCTTTAGTTTGGCATTGCTTTTCTATCCAGTTGAACAATCTATAGCCTTCCACTGGGATGTTTAATCCATTTATATTTAATGTAATTATTGACATAGTGGATTTAAGTCTACCATTTTGCTATTTGTTTCCTATTGTTCTCTTCCTTTTTGTTTGTTTTCTTTTGGATTAAACATGCTTTTAAAAATTCTATGTTTGCATCAATTTGCTTTTTAGCTATATTTTCTTGTATTTTTAGTGGTTACTCTAGAGATTACAGCTGCATCTTTAATTTACAACCTACATAGAATTAGCATCATATCACTTTATGCAAAATGCAGGAGGATCCTTATGACAAATAAGTCCATGTATCCCTCTTTCACAGTATGTACTATTGTCATTGTGTATTTTATTTCTATGCATGCTGTAAACCACACAACACAATATTAAAATTTTTGTTTTAAAATAATGGGTTGCTTTAAAATAAAATAGGTTCATCTTTTATATTTACCCACATGTTTGCCATTTATTATTTATGCTTTCTTATAGATCAGTTTCAAATTATATCATTTCCTTAGGGGATGAGAAACTTCCTTTAACATTTCTTGTAACACAATCTGTGGCCACAAAATACGTCAGGTTTTCTCTATCTGAAAATGTCATTAACTCACCCTCAGTTTTGAAGAACACTTTTTCTGAGTACAGAATTCTAAATAGTTTATTCTTTTTTTTTTCCTTTAGACACTTTAAAGATATAATTCCATTTTCATCTGGACTCAGCTGTTTCTGATAAAATGTTTGTGATCATTTGTATCTTTCTTCTAACATTTCTAATCATTTGTTTAGACAATTCAGCAAGCTATGCATTTGGGTTATTTTAAGTTTCAGTTCCAGAATTACTATTTGGTTCTTTTTTTATAGTCTATATATTTTTTTAGGGAATGTCCCATTTATTCACTTATTATGTCCATTTTTAAAATATATTTATAACATATTACATATGTTACAATTATATATTGTAACATATTGTTATTTTATGTTGCATGTATTTATATTATGTTATTATAATAGGTGAATCATTTTGATCCCCTGAGGCTTGTTTTACTCTTCCTTAGGGCTCATCTATTCTGGTTTTTCCTTAGCCCTAGGGCATGGCCTGTACTCTAGTTTGTGGTTCTTACTCATGAGACATGGACGCCCAGGATGCTTACTGAAGTCTCTCCACTTTATGTGGCCAGAACACTGCTGTCTCCTAGCATTGTGCATCTCTGTCTTCTAGCCCTTATCAGCTTTCGACCTAAAGCTGTTGCCCTCTTCCAGGCCACTTGGAGTCTCATCCTGTACATCAACCATTCACTCACCAGATAAGGACCTGCGGGAAATCCTCATGGAGACCTCTGGTGCTCCCTACTCAATGCAGCTTTCTCCTTTCTGGTCCCATTCCCACAAATTCTAGCCACTTCTGCAGCCCCAACTCTGATCTATGCACCCTCCATTCAGTGAGACTGCTGTTGTCTTCATGGGAACCATGTCTTTGCACCGTGGCCAGGAAGGTGTTCCCAGAGAGAGAGCTAGGCAAAGGTGATGCCCACCTTACAAATTCCCTTCTCTTGAGGACCATGTACTGTGTTGCTTGTTGCAAGAGTCTGAAACAACTGACCAATACATTTTGTCCAGTTTTATAGTTTTTGCATGTAGAAAAGTAAGTGTGGTACCAGTTACTTCACCATGAACAGTAGAGAAAATACCTTTTGAAAAATACCCATTAAAGTCAATATTGTGAGCTTATTCCCTTTTCTGACTGAAGAATATAAAATAATAAATAACAAGGAAACTACCCAATGCCTCAACCAGCACTTGGCACTTATGGCCCATTCAGTAAGACTTTGCTGGGAAGGGTGATAGATGGATGGATGATGTTTTAGACAGGGTTGAACCTTTTTTAAGTACCACGTGCCATTTAGTTTGGAATGTTAAGAGATAACGCGAATGCATATGCGTTCTTCTTTTGGATAAATAGATGTGTATTTGGTGTATATGTGTTGGTGTTTACATACTTGTTTATAAATCCACACACATATATGGCCATGGCTTTCTCTGTCCACTGATGACTTGTTGATAATCAAAATTAGTGATAAAAGCACACCACTGCTTGAAAAACAAATAATTACAATAAATTATATATCCTATTATAACATCATTTGTATATGCATTTTTAGTTTGTATTTTTGGAAAGTCTGATACTGACAGTTTGAGAAAACTAATCTGGTGGCATTCTATTCACAGTATGGAAATG
The DNA here is from genome assembly GCF_949774975.1 of Lagenorhynchus albirostris. NCBI lineage: Eukaryota > Metazoa > Chordata > Mammalia > Artiodactyla > Delphinidae > Lagenorhynchus > Lagenorhynchus albirostris. Next base: position 4,108,534 of record NC_083097.1, read on the forward strand.
CCACAATAAATCCAACACAGTCATCTGAAAATGTTTGTTTTATTTGGGGTATTAGGTTGCGATGTTAAACTTAACTAAGTCAGTATTATCAAAATAAGTCATTGTGAACGTAGCTCTTAAATTACGGGAAGGAATAGCAAGTGAGAGAGCCTTCATTAAAGAGAGTACAGTATTCCTTAGCAGCAAAGATAAAAATAAGCGTGAACTCTGTACATGGTCCTCAACTTTCTTCTTCTTAAGTCAAGTATTAGTTATTTTAAACATTGTGTCTTTATCAAGTTCCTATTCTGCTTCATCAACATTGCTTGGTGGCCTGACCCTGCAGTCTGAGATGCAAGTTGCCAGAATTACTTTGAAATTTGATCACCTTAGTGTCCTGGGTACTGTTGGTAAATTGGGAACCCACCCTCCAATCCAGCAGATATTGCATTCCAACTTCTTGGCCCTAGAACCATGATTTAATAGGATCATTGTTCCAAGAGGACCCTGAAGTTTTATTAAGAATGTAATGACCTACAACCATAAAGCAGAATTTAATACAACCATTGTACATTATGTCCAGAAGTTAGCAGTTAGGTCAAAGTGTGATAAAACTGAGAGGAAGTAATCGTTTTTTGGTTGTTTATATAATAAAATAAACATTGTTTGAGGTACTAGAATTTTTATTTGTTTTCCAGGATGGAATGTCACATTTTTATCAAATGACCAGCAGTTACATCTATAGGGCACCAAGGTCTCAAATCCTTTTTGACATGTTGGAACACAGTAACATGAATTATATATTTCAAGGCTCTTGTAACTCTGATTTATTTCTGCCTGGAGGCCTGGAATTGGGAATTGAGCAGCTTCCAGAATGAGGCTGAAATACACAGATGGCATAAGCTGGGCACAGACTGAGTTACAGTCACATGCTTTAGTGGTGAGCTGTCACCAGCATCCTATACTTGAGAGCTTCTTACTTAGAAAACTTAAAAACTATTGCCTTCAATAGTATCTTCCATCCATATTTCTTTATTCTGCAAAATGTTCCCCCAGACTACAATGTAAGAATATTATGAAAATCCTTTGAATAGTAGTCTAGGTGTAGTGTTTTCATATCATAATGTCACCCTCTTAAGTCATTTTAGAAGCTTTTATGATCACAATTCTCTGATCACTATTCATTTCATTTTACACTAAAAATGTTCCTGCTCATTCTGTCCAAGGTTTCCATAGAAACAAACTAACAGATGTTCAACTCAGAAAGCATTTATTGAAAGCCAGCCAGGTACTAAACACTGTTCCAGGTATTGGTGACAAATATATAAAAATAATTTAGCATTTTAAAACACCATTTATTTTATCATCTTGCATCATCCCTGAAACTGCCTCCAGACTTAGTACCACTGGCTCCCTCAGGCCACAGCCATGAACCCAGGCTGGGGGCTGGGATTGAGCTCACATCTCCTCACACCTTTGAAGTGAGAAAGGACACTGACATGAGTTTTGTGCCTGTTAGGTGCCAGGCCCTGAGTTGGGCACATTACCTACCTATGACGCTTCATTCAGTCCCCAGGACAAGTCGATGGGTGGTTGCATTCAGGGAGGATACCGGGACTCTGCCTGCCCAGGTTTGCCATGCCCAATTCACACCAGACAGGTTTACCTCCTCGGAAGCCCAAACCCTCACCTGGACCACTGTGTGGACCATCCCCCGCTGACCCAACAACAGGAGCAGGTATCTCTGTCACATCCACCATTCACCTATCATTCACTCATCCATCCGTGTGTTCATCTGTTTGTGTGTGTGCACACCCAGCCACCTAAATCAGTAGGTCTCTGAACCAGCACTCACGGGCAGGTATGCCTACCCTGCACCACTGTCTGGATTCTGGCTTTGATCCACCATATTTCCACCCAGATATTAAGCCAGGGTCCACAAGTTCAGGTTTCAAGGGAGCTTTATTTATATCCTGATTTCTGTCACGATGTCATCCCGGGAAGCAAACAGAGCTTCCCAGTTGTCTCTTTGGAGACTTACAGATGCCCAGGCCCCTGCTTTTATGGATGCCTTGTGGTCCTCTTATGAGTCTGATCTCTAACCACCGTTCTGGGCAAGAAGAGAGGTTCCCAGCACAGCATGCTAACTGATGTCATGAGAGCCAGGAAAGCACTAACCACCAGCGTGACACATTTGCCCCAGTAGCACTTAAAGATTCTGGAGGACTTCCAAGAAAATGAAGTTTAGTGGTATAGTGATTGTAATCTTAAGAGGTTACTATGAATACCTTGAAATAAAAGCAATTAGTTGATATCAAAATTAAAACATTGAGAGTTTGCTTCTTCACAGTCCATGCTCTGAAAAGCTGTCTTATTAGTGAGAGAGATACAAGTGGAAAAAAATATAAGGTAGTGCCTTTAACAAATTCCTTAACTTTTAAATATATAACAAGTACATTTATAAAGGAGATTTGAGAATTAGTTTTATGAAGGTAAAATTAATATGGAGTATTAAAAGAGAAATCCTTCAAGAGTTCACTCACACAATGCAGAAAGTCTCCTGTGAGCACATCTCTAGCATCACTGAAACAGAAAATAAAGTCACAAGTGCCGTGAAATGCCATCTTTCAAGCAATATTAGGTGGAAGTTTTGCTGTGTTGCATTTTCTTTATAACACAAAAACCCCAGTAGATGCAGCTATTAAATGACTTGGGAAATAGTGCAGCACTTGTTCAAATGTTCAGAACAGTTGTGCAGATAATTTAAGAAATGTTTCCATCGTGTGCAGTTGAAGCTACCACCAGCATTCCTGAAGGTCCCATCATTTCATGAGTCCCACTGCTGACTGCCCTTCACTAAGATGTTCCTTTGGGCTCAAAAGGATATAGAAGTAAAACTAATTCCTTATACTTGGAGAGGCCTTTATTGTGTATAAATCTCAGATCTTGTTTTATTTTATTGACAAATCAGCCATGTGGGCTTTCCTTCCTCTGCACACGTCTTTCTTCTTTGTCATCTTCCTTTGCACGAACCCTTCATTCCTTTTCCCTTGAATGTGCCGTCCTTGAGCTCAATAGTTGGCTCGGATGTCCATCTTCTCTGACGTCTTCCCTGGGTCCTCCAGGCAAAGCCCTTTTCTCCTGGCAAGCCCACCCTGCACTGTGTTCTTCCCCTTGTAGGGGCATCTCTTCCCACGTGCACCACATGGTGATTTACAGCTAATCTATCCCGCTAAGACCATTCTTGAGAGGGTAGGTCTGGTCATATTTCTTATGGAACCTCCTGCCTAGTAAGATAACTGGCATATTCTAGGACTTCACTGAAGATGTGGGGATGGTGGATGAGTGGGTGGGTGGATGAATGGATAGCTGAATAGAGGAATGGACAAGGAGAAGTTAGTGAAAGGGAGGATGGAGAATGAATTATAAAATGCTAGGTTTTACTGGGTTTTTTAATTTTAATATTTCACAGTTTTCTTCAGTGCCTGGATTAAGCATATTTTACTTTTTTAATTTAGAAAGCGTAATTTTGTTAAATGTATGATGAATAAATATAAATAAATAGAGCTTCAGGGATAGAATTAAGTTGAAGCAAGTCTAGAACATGAGTCTTCTAGGTCCTCACTATCATATGCACCTACTCCTAAGTAGATGTCAGCTTTCAATTTATATCAGTTGTTTTTCCCTTACATTTTTCAGTGATATTTTTTCAGAGTCGTATGGATCATTTGTAATACTAATGACCTTTTTTTCCTCCTTTAGGATATCTGTAAAGCCCTGTGGTGCCACCGGATTGGGAGGAAATGTGAGACTAAATTTATGCCAGCGGCAGAAGGCACAACTTGTGGGCGTGACAGGGTAAGAAGCTAATCTTAGGCACATACATCATACTCAGATGTCAGTCTTTCAACCATGCATCTTTCCTCTGCTTGCCTTGGTATTTTTTAAGCCCATCCTTCTGATATATATGTCCATATCTATACCCATGTCAAAAGATTGTGTTTAATTTATATTAATTCTATGAAGAGGACTCCCCTTCATACTTTTCCAATGATATAATTGATGAGCTGCCTGGAATAAATAGACATAAATGTCAGGCAACAGGTGATGGCTGAATCTGTTTAATGAAGGAAAATGTTAAACTCTGGACCACCTTTTAATCAAATAAAGAACCAGCATTCAGCAGTTCTGTTAAAGCCTCAAAGCATCAGCTTGAAGACTGTGGAATAGATCCTTCTGACCTATTGTTGCTCCTGTGAAAATGACAGAGGTGCTCTAGTGGGGAAAAGAAGAAATTCATAAGACAACAAGTTTATTACTAACTGGGGGGCAATGACAATTCTGTCATTAACACTTAAAAATAAATTATCTTAACACTCAAGAGTAATCTTTTAATCCTTTTGATTTAAACTGTGATTGTATTTTTTTTCAGAATATAAAAGACTATTGATAAAGATAGAAACATATTGGAACCAAATTGTCACTGTAACCATTTTCATCCATATGTATCTGAACTTTTTAGTGATGCTAATGAGTACACAATAGAAATCTATGCCTGAATATCATTGATCCAGGATGTTTAAAGTCCGAAGTAAACCTATGATACCATAAACATATTTAAATGTGAATACAAACAGAAAGGATTTAAAGTATTAGGACACAATGCTAACATAATGCTCTTGGGTTGAATTATTGCAAAGCTGACTGAGGAAATGAAGAGAAATGAAGTAAATTTGCTTAAGAATAGCACCCAGCGACCATTCATCCTACACATGTTAATATGCTTTATTTTCAGACTTTCCCAGGGTGAGACTGATATTTAAATCCTTCTAGGGATGTAGGCAGCAGTAAATTAATCCATAACAAAAATGTCTAATTAAAATGCTTTTAGTTTCTTGAAAGGGAAAATAGATTTGCTTAGGTACTGCAATGTGGAAATACCAACCGTCACGGGATACCAGGGAATTTACCTGAACATTAACTGCAGGTGATCACGATTCTTTGCACATAACTGACTAAAACTGACCAAATTTTGCAAATCTGATAGTTTGCCAAATTATGCCTATTTATGGAAAGGTTGGCAGCCCTTCCATTGTTGCCTTGGTGATGGTTCACACAGGTATGGTGTGGTTCTCCAGGTGTCCTACCTTCTTTAAAATCTACTATTTTCCTTGGATGAAGTTACAGCTGTGATGCCACCCATATATTCTTGTTACGTTCTATTTACCTTAAAAGCAATTAAATTGGTTTTCATTGGTATTTTAAAATATTTTTTTCCTGGTGTTTCCTCATATTGAAAAGAATTAAAGCCCATTAAGCTGGACTGGATGCCTACAAATTACACAGCAGTGAGTGTTCTGCCCAGGATTGAATGGCTGCCCAGTGGCCATGCTGGGACAAGCATCAGAAGTTCATGTAAAATCCCCCTTCCGTGTTAGTTGTGTCATCCTGTATCACTGGTCCACAAGTGTCCATGAGGTTTATTGGTTGAGAAGCATGCGTTACCAAAAGTCAGTATCTCAGTACTTTGGAATATTCCAGAACAATGGCTGGGCTGTAGATAACTGGCAACAACTGTACTGCTTCTGTGCATCTTTCTCCTAGATGGGAACCTATTTTCCTCCATCAGCTACCAATGCTGAGGCTCTGCATGGGTGTGCATGCTGGTGAACCTGAGTGGTCAGTGTATCTTTCAGTGGCAAGCACTGTACTAAGAACATTATATACATTGAATTGTCACAGGCACCCTGGAAGGTGAGCTTAGGGCAGCCCCCCACTGTACACCAAAGAACTCTTCCAGGAAAAAGACACTCGGTTTCTCTGCTCTCATGCCATGAGAAATCCAGAACAGGGGTCAGGACCACAGCCTGTATGCATGCTGAAGCAGATTCCGGTTCTTTAATGATCCCTAGTAGAAAATTAAACCATCTCTCACTTTGTGATTATGTTGCAAATGGTCCGAGGCACTTGGCCTGTGTCATTGCATTGGGTCTTTGGAACAAGCCAGTCTGGTGGTTTCCCTCATCCCTGATGTTCACAGGAGGACGGACAGGCTCAGGGCACCTGAGTCAGTGCCCCAGGTCACACACCTAGTTGAAGTGATACGCGGGGCTCATTTTCACCTCAAGAACGGTGTACGTTCTTGTGCCTCATTATGCTGCTGCCCTGTCTGTACGGGGTTTAAGTGTAACAATGGATTCCTTGAACAGTATCACAACAGGGTGTGAGCCTTATCATGACATCACACTGTCCGAGATAAAGCCTCTTTCATAAGCCACACTCTCCATCGGTAAAATGTAAAATTGTGATAAACATGGGATTGTTCTTCAAAATACAACTGGTGCTTCAGTAGACATTTTATGTGTCCATTTCACACAAGGGTCTTACCCCCGACCACCCCACTGACTGGCTCCACAGGTCTGTGACCTGCATGAAATTAGACTCAAATTGTATGTATGTATGTCCGTGTTTGTGTGTCTACGTGCACCTAGGCATTCCCCCCAACATCCTTGGAAGAAGATGTAGTGCTTTCTCCTCAGAATCTCAAAAAGTTTTCTTAAATAATTTTTAAGGATAGTCACTTAAGGATACTCCTGGGCCTATATCCGGAGAAAACCATAATTTGAAAAGATACATGCACCCCAATGTTCATAGCAGCACTATTCACAGTAGCCAGGACATGGAAGCCACCTAAATGTCCATCAAGAGATGAATGGATAAAGATGTGGCACATGTATACAATGGAATATTACTCAGCCATAAAAAGAGAATGAAATAATGCCATTTGCAGCAATGTGAATGGACCTAGAGATTATCATACAAGTGCAGTAAACCAGAGAAAGATGAATATCATATGATATAGCTTATATGTGGAATCTAAAAAAATGATACAGATGAACTTACTTATACACAAAACATAAATAGACCCACAGACATAGAAAACAAACTTATGGTTAACAAAGGGAAAGGGGGGTGTAAATTAGGAGTTTAGGATTAACATATACACACTACTGGATGCAAAATAGATAACCAATAGGGACCTACTGTATAACACATGAAACTATACTCAATATTTCTTAATAACCTATAAGGGAAAATAATCTGAAAAAAATTGATATATATGTAAGTATAATTGAATCGCTTTGCTGTACACCTGAAACTAACATAACATTGTAAATCAACTATACTTCAATTAAAAAAAGGATACTCTGGCAAAAACAAAAAAAAATGCATTTGTAAGACTGTTAATTGCAGCAATAATTATCAAAGCAAAAGCCTGGAAATGATGCAAATGTCCATCAGAAGGGGACTGGTTGGAAATATACCTAATGGAGCGTTTTGTAACTGCAACAGAGGAAAGAGGGATGTGTCTATCTTCTTCTGTGGAATGAACTACAGAACATATTGTTAAATGAAAAAGCAGGATGGAAAAAGATGTGGATAATATGGGGTCATTTATGAAAGAAAAGGAAATACCAGTCTCTATATAATTACTTATATTAAAAAATAAAAGGATAAACTCTAAATTAAAAAAAAAAACATTTTCTGTAATTTTAAAACAAAACTAGACCAAATTTTATTAAAGTAATTCATAAACATCCCAAGCAAAATGAAACAATCTAACCTAAATAGGTTCCATTTAGGCTTTAAGTCAAGTTATTGGCTTAACTATGACCACAACAGAGGAATTATCCAAGTGACTTTAAAACCCAGCACTTTGTGCACCTCAGGTAGAATTCATCCAGTAGACACCAAGTACTGCAAGGAACCTTAAACAGTTCAGCAATCATATCGACATTGATAGGTTGGATTTGCTCTTCTGAAACTATTATTTTTATAGACTCCTACACAACGCTTTGCCGGCAGAATGTCAATTGTGCCCAGTGAATGGGTCCATCAGTGGGAAAACCAACACCACTGAATGCACGCTAGATCTTGTGTAGTTTTTGCATGTGGTGGAAGTGAAGAAACCATGTAGATTTTAGCAGAATTAACATCTATGAACGCTTCTCTGGAGAAAGGGGAGCTGATAGCATCTCCAGCCTCGTAGGGACAGGAGGAGCCCTGTGTGGGTTATTTCGTGTCCTTAGAAAGCTGTGTGACCTCTGACATGCATCACTTATAACCTCCAGGCTCCCAGCCCAGGTGCTTTGGAGCAAAAGCACAGAGCACCGGCCAGAAATGACAAGGTGTTGAGCCACATGGAACCTCCAGCTGGATTTTTCTACCTGACAGTCAGTCTGTTCCGACAGTGAGAGGTGAAGAGCACGTTGTTTCCAGGAAAGGTTAGAGCTCCTACACCTGAGAGGTGAACAATTGGACTGAGTGTTCCTGCAACACAACTTAACTACACGTGTTAGGTTCCAACAGCTCAGACAGAAGTTTGAAAATGATTTTGCTCTGTACCTTCCCTTTATGTGGATGTATAGAACAAGGCTAGGTCTGGAAAGAAGAAAAGAAGCTGCATGAAATGTATTTTTATTATGTGCTACCTGAGGGTAGGGATGCTGATGTCTGCCTATGTGACCAAACTCCCCTCGGCTCAGCATTGCAGAAGTGATGTACTACCCACAAGTCAGATCACTGTTTTGTTTTGTTTTTAATTTTCAGTGGTGCCGCGGAGGGCAGTGTGTGAAATATGGTGACGAAGGCCCCAAGCCCACCCACGGCCACTGGTCAGACTGGTCTCCCTGGTCTCCTTGCTCCAGGACCTGCGGAGGAGGGGTGTCTCACAGGGACCGGCTCTGCACCAACCCCAGGTGAGCGCACTGGACCTCCCTCCTCATCAACACCCATCTCTCTGCTACGAACTTTCCAAACAGCATGTAGACATAAGCTCAGTGAAAGTAATTCTGTACTCCCCATATTACTGTAAAAGAACGCTAAGTCAGAAAGCCCTTTTGCTCAAGCATTTATTGTACAACGATGTCTCTGTGGTATAATTTAAGGTGCTTATAACTACCTGACCACAGCAAAAGTAACGGAGCCAACAGTGATATTCAAGAACTGGATTTTAACCATGCTTACATGAAATACCAAAGTTCTGCCTAAAATAAGGAGATAAATCATAAGTATAGAGAACCCAAATCAATAGATAAAAATCAGTAAGAACAATTTTTTCATGTGAGAAAACCAAAGTCTTGGTTTTTCATCAAATATATTTCCCTTCACAACATGTGGTCTCAGTGTGTCTTCTGTAGACGATGATGATGTTAAAAGCAGTCACCAATGCAGTGGAATGAAGGGGTTTTTCAGTTCTCCTTTTGCACCTATATGTGTTTAACTTATGTTAAGACTAAGTAAAATGATTTATTTCAGTCCTGTCTTTAACGCATGAGACCTGATTGGTCCCCTTCATCGACAGGGTGCTCTTGTGCTGGTGTGTCCACGTGAATTCTAAGGGGTGAGAGGGGTGTTTGCTGTCTCTTCCAACCAGTGGAAGACAAGTGCTTGTTCTGTCCCCATCCGGTGTCCTCGCCTTGTCACAAGGAGGCTGGTAGGGGAAAGAAGTTGCCATCTGGACAGCAAAGTAGTTGAATTTCAGTCTCAGTTCTGCTTTCTCCCAGCTGCCCTCCTGTAGTCATCCTCTCCTTTATGGAATTCGGAGAACAACGATGCTCACCCTGCCCACTACAGGGAGACGAGCAAATACGTGCAAACTCACTTCCCAAATTCTAACCTGTTCTACCAATGCTGCAATTATTTGCACACTCAATAGAAAAGGAAAATACTACCCATATCATTAATATGTAAGAAAATGCCAGTGCCTTCTTAGGAATGCACTTCTTTTAACTGGTGACAGTAAGTATCTTTACTTAATGGTCACCAGTTTCCTATGTTAAATCTTTAACATTATCTGCTCCATCTCCCTAATAAGCCTCATTTCAAGGGAGGGGTGAGTAGCTATTCAAAGGCAAGGTTTCTAACTGGACACTGTACATTCCAGACCATCGAATGGAGGGAAGTTTTGTGCGGGATCCACGCGAACTCTGAAGCTCTGCAACAGTCAGAAATGTCCCCATAACAGTGTCGACTTCCGTGCCCTGCAGTGTGCCGAGTACAATAGCAAACGGTTCCGAGGATGGTACTATAAGTGGAAGCCGTACACCCATGTAGAAGGTAAATCTCAAATCCCACTTTCTGGTGGCACCCTCGGACTTTTTTACTCTTTAAAGAACTATGTGATCAATAGTGTGCATCCGGATAGACGGAATATTGCTGTTAGGGCAACGTCACAGGTCCTTTCCCTGTTGCTAGTTTGATTCTGTCTGCCCGAAGGCCACTGGCACCTTATCTAAACTTGACCAGCTGTGGGCTCAGAATAAAAGCAAACAAGATAGAGAACATGTGCAAAATACCATGAAATCTTTAAAGAAGTGATAAAGCACTCAAAGTAGACGATTTATTGGTAATGAATCAATTCTTTTTTAATACAAATCATGGTAGTTGATGGTGAGATGGTGTTGAGTATGTCACCCATTGAACACTCATCATTGTCAGAGAATGAAAGCAAATTCACGTCTTTTGGAAAATCAGATAATATACCACGTATCTGGAAAGTCTTGATCTACAACTTATAAACCAGGAAGTTTATTTGTACCATATATAAGACTGTACTCTCCAGTTGAAGAGAAATATGTACTGGCCTTCTGATCATAGTAACTTGAACTCAGTAGCTCAAGTAGCATAATTTGAAGATAAATTCAAAGAACCCCTAATCATCTCATTCTTTGAAAATGAGAGTACTGTGTTACCCAAGAAACACTTGAGAAGTACGTAAGTTAGGCCATCTCATCGGGCACTTAACTTTTACCATCCCAATATATATAATGTTATCATGGTGAGAGTTTTATGGATTCAGCAAATTCTGGAAGGAAAATTTAAGCAGTTTCAAACAAAGCTATTTTTTGTTGGGTTTTTACTCCTAAAATTAAGTAAAAGTTAAGAAAAATTAAGCCAGTGAGAAACAAAGGCACAGGAGAAAATAGTAGAAAGAACTTCGAAATTGGGGTCAAAAAATCTGTGTGCTATTTCTGGCTTTGCTAGTCTGCAGTAAATAAATTCGTGAATCATGGAAACACATATTCAATTTGATTCTTAGAATTATTCAGTTGGGGTTCTTATCCTGCACTATAAAGAAAATATTTGTACATGAGTCTCGGGCCTGTGAAAACTCCTCAGGCAGATAATTTTTTATTATCAACTGTTCTCTTCTTTACCAAGAAGAGAACAAAGGGAAAAAATAAAGTTTCTACAAAAGTTCGTATTAGCCATATAAGTCATAAATCCTTGAAATGGATTTATACCGAGAGAGTATATGCACTTGATCTGCCAATCTGTAGTCTATAATGAGACCTATATTCTCCATGGATCAGTGTTTTTTGACAATCCATTATATTTATTTAAAAAACAATGTTCTCTGGAGATTTCATCCAAAAGTTATTCTCTTTATCAGTTTAAAAATACTATGTATTTTAGTAAATGCATTAGCTGTTAAGAAATTTTGTGATTATTTTGAGTATTTTATTACACTTTATTTGTAAGATCTTGGTGTATTGCTACAAAATAGTAGTGACTTTTTGCATTTCTAGAAAGAGTAATTAACTATACTAGTAAAATAAGTGAACAGTAATGTAGTTCAAGTCAACAAATGTTTATTGAATGCCTACTATGTGCCAACCACTGTGTACGGAGCAAGGACCGATAAAGGACACAGTCGAAAAAAAATAATAGTGAAGCTTTAAAAAATATTTTCAAAAATTCAAGGGGAAAAACCAAGCCTAAAGAGGCAATTTATAAAAATGTCTTTGCAATGTATTATTGTGTGGGAGTTATTTTATGGGAAAAAAGAAAAAAAATAGTCTATCTAAAATTTAGAGCAAAAAAAAATGATCAGAGCTTAAGTATCTTTCTTATTTGTGTTTGTGTGTGTATTTCTTTTTAAGATCAGGACTTATGCAAACTCTACTGTATCGCAGAAGGATTTGATTTCTTCTTTTCTTTGTCAAATAAAGTCAAAGATGGGACTCCATGCTCGGAGGATAGCCGTAATGTTTGTATAGATGGGATATGTGAGGTAATAATGATCATTCATTCATTCAACAAACATCTCCCAACAGTCTGCTTTATGCCAGGCATCCTGTAAGGGGCTAGAGAGACCAGACATTTAAAACACACCTTTTCCCTCCAAATCACAGCCCAGAGGGAGAGAAAGCCAGATGAACATCTATGGAGACAGGCAGTGCCTTGTGGCAATGGAGGCGTGTGCAGAGAGCATGGCCGGGGGAAGGGTGGAGCTGATTCTCTCTTAGATGTGGACCTAAGAGATTTGTAGGGTTCCTCAGGGAAGGGAAAGGGAAGAGGGGTGTTGGGGAAGCAGGGAGGGGAACACAGAGATACAGGAAATCATGGGATGGTAGGAACCAGTTCAGGGGTCAGAGTACCCAGAGGCAGGCAGGAGCTGGGGGATGCTGAGGAGGTGAGTGAAGGGGAGAAGCTTGCAAAGGGCCATTTGCTGCGGGGACGAGGACTTGGGGTTTTTATCCACATGTCCCTGTGGAAGGCACTGGGACTGGGGACGCGTAGAGTCACCCAATCAGACGGCAGTAGCCAGGCAGTGGCGCCAGAGTAAATGAAGGCAGGGACAGCACAGAGACAGGGACCGCTTCACTGCTGTCGAGGGGTCTCGGGAAATCGGCAACCTCACTTCTGCTGGAGAGGGACTCAGGGCACAGGCTGGGAAAGATAGGCGGCTAAGTGAACGCAACGTTCTGAGCTTGCTACCAGGCACAGAAGTGAGGTGTAGGAAGAATTTTATTATAAACAAAGGGAGGGTGTTACATGCAATGGTCAGATACATTGCATGTAAATAATGGGCTTTTCAGGGAAGAAGTTACTCAATATTCGTATTCAGTGGAGTCCAAAGACCTTGGTCCCAGGTCTGATTTTCTTTAAGGTGTAGACCATGACCACAGTAAAGTTGAATCATCCACTCAGACCCTCAGTGTAATCGTTTGAATGCATGAAGGTTAGACTAAATGATTCTGTTCGGATCTCTTTCAGCCTTAAAATGCTCAACTGTCCACCCATTGTGTCTAATTATCAGTTGATTTGTTAAATATGTCATTGTTTTTATGTATTCTTAATGATACAGTATCACAATCCTTTATTTGTAATTCTGAAATCCAAAGATGTGTGAAATGGAAAGTCAAAAATTTATTTGACTGTAAAATATAAGCTGACCTGAATTTATTTGGTGGCAAAACTGTCTTGAATTGATACGACTATCTTCAGTTATGTTTATCCCGCTCACTGTAGAGATGTGCGCATTTTAGAAACATCGTTGCTGTCCGGAGCCCTGCAGGGACTCTCACATCATATATGTGTTAATTACCTTCCCACAATCCAAAAACCTCTTGAGTTCTGAAATGCATCTGGCCCTAGGATTTCAAACAAGGGATTGTGGACTATAGTTCAGCCATCATTTCTGAATGGATTTGTTACATAGCTAGCCTATATTCTTTGCTAGGAAATGTAAAATTGGCAAGCATCACAGAATATATAAACAGCTGCTAAAATTCTAGACAAATGTGCCTTTTACATAATTTACTGCTGGGAATAATCGCCCTGTGGCCTGTGTTCCTTCTTTGCCTCTGCACAAGGCGATTCGAAAAAGCACAAGGCGAATTCCAGTGGAAACTCGTGAGGCCACATTGCTTGTCATTTGTGCTAAGTGCTTTATATCGGTCTGAAATTTACCCACGTCTCCAGCATGACAACCCGATAGGTTTAATTCTGGGCTCAGTGTAGGACAGTCGTGTAAAAACGCCAAAGAGGACAGGGTATGTTTGCCATGCGAAGGTCTCCTCCTTTGGATGGAAGCGTAGTTGACAGTCTCGCAGTGCACATACTGGGTATCCAATAAATATTTGTTAACTCTCCCGTGTTGGTGAAACTTTCAACTCGACGGGAAAAGGTTTGTGACTTTGCCCCTGTTGTCTTGTCTTTCATGAATGACACGTGACCTCATGGGTCCCACAGAGAGTGGGGTGTGACAATGTGCTGGGATCCGATGCTGTGGAAGACTCCTGTGGTGTGTGCCAGGGAAATAACTCCAGCTGCACAACGCACAAGGGCCTCTATGCCAAGCAGCACCGTGCCAACCGTGAGTCCACCCACCGGAGCTGCCTGCCTGGCTGATCAAAGGGCGAAAGGAACCACCTGGTGGGAAGGATGGGAGGTGTAGTGCAGACAGAGTCCTGAGATCCCTACATAGACTCCTTGCCTGCTTTGCTTCTCAAACCTTCTGTTTTGATTGGAAGTGGTTGCTAGGGTATTTGAATTCAAGTGGTTTTTAGACACAGTGAATATTACAATAGCTCTGCTCCAACTAAAAAAATAAAAAACTCATTTATAGGACCCATGCAACTGGATTGCCAAAACAGATCTCCAGTTTCCAAATTCTGATTCTCAGGGTTTGGTTATGGAGAAGAGCAGGTGCCTAGGGATTTGCCTTGGCAGTACCGAGTGAAGCATCCCATCCTCCCCCTTCCTGTCTCCTTTGCTCTAGAGTATTACCAGATGGTCATCATTCCTTCTGGAGCCCGGAGTATTCGCATCTATGAAATGAACGTATCTACCTCCTACATTTCTGTGCGAAATGCACTCAAAAAATACTACCTGAATGGACACTGGACAGTGGACTGGCCCGGCCGGTACAAGTTTTCAGGAACTGCCTTCGACTACAGACGGTCCTACAGGGAGCCCGAGAGCTTAACCTCCCCTGGGCCAACCAACGAAACATTGATCGTGGAGGTAGGTTCCAGCCTCTTGGTCTCAGGGCTTGAATTTGAGGTCTTAGGGTGTTTTTGTAGGTTCAAGGCTACTGGAAAAATATTACATCCACACAAAATTGTTTTCAATTAGATAGTGTCTCAGAAACAAAACTAATCAATATATAGACTAAATGGGCCAGTGGACTTGTTTTGATCGCCTTTCATTTCTAGGTGTGGGATGAGATTTGTAATTACGCATATCATGCAGTCCCCATTTTTGCATCTTGATCAGTCGATTTTAACAAAAATCTGCTTCTCTCCTGTAAGCTCTGTGGCTCTGAGAAGCAGCCACTGTGGGTGGCTCTGTGTGTGCCTGTTTGGGTGGGACCAGCATTCTGCCGAGTTTTGTGGAAATGGGAGTGAGATGAGAACCCACCACCTGGGCCCAGTGCCTGGCAGGGGATTGCACACTCACCCCCTACGCAAGCCCCTCTGTGCTCTACCCCAGATGGCAGAGGCTCACGACATACAAACGGGCATCTTCTAACAATGTAATTTGTCCTCATGGGACCGGGCAGGTGGTGGCAACAGGCAGTGGACACGCTAATTCCCTACTTTTTTTTGTATTTCTGTGCACACTTAAAGAAAAGACTGGTTCAAAAGTTGCCCCCTCAGCCCACACCTATGGGTGCAGGTGTGAACCATCCACAGGCCCTCCACCTGCTCTCCAGGCCTGGCAGCCCCATCCCGGTGTCCTTGCATCTTCCTGGGAGACACCCCATCTCCACACGTCCTACTGCCATCGCCCCTCCTGACCCGGAGCTGCTTCCTCCGCCCCTTTATAAACATGTTCACTGTGAATTTCTGCCTTGGTTATTTCTCTCCCCCCATCTCAGGCTTTTAGCTTTAATACCCATGAGGAAAGAGAGATCGGTCAGGGTTGAAGGTAGTTGAGGCTTGTTGGGCACCTGTTTCCTATGCAAGAGGCTCAGGATGTCAGGCGACAGAGTGGCTCAATGGTCATACATTGAGGCCACCTGTCCAGGGCTCATACCTGTCCTGAAGCATCTTCTCCAACTAGACTCGAGCTATGTTGTCAGGGAGGGAACTGTGGGGCCAGGGAGTTTAGGGAAGCTTCAGTGACTTCATCCACTGGAACCTCCCATCAGGGACCAGTGAGACTCCAAACTTCAGAGATGGGATTTCTATTAACAGACTAATGGTGAGGTTTCCAGAAAAGCCTCTCACCCAGGTCAAGGGATCGATACCTTTATAAAGGAAAAAGTAAGTGGTCCATGTGGTCGAGTTTCCAGCTAGGAGATGAAGAGTCCAAATGCAATTCCATGTGCTGAGCATTGCTCACAGGTGTGCCCAAGCTGAGAGATCTTTACTAGTAAGATGTTTTTCTCCTGGAGCCATACAGTACATGCCAGTAGGCAAAAGTCCTCTGCATCCCATCACAGGAGGAAGTACTCAGAGTTAGCCTTCATCCTGCATGGATGAGATCCATTCACCTGTTCTTGGTGGTTTGGAACTCACTAGGAATTGTGAAGGTGCTTTTTAGGTATCATTTTCTGATTTGCTCAGATGGAGAGCATTGGGGGGCTCCCACGGTAACATGGAGGGAAAGAACCAAATGCTCTTGTTAGGTGGTAAAGGCTGTGGAAGAAACACTAAATGTAAGGCAAAAGAGTCAAATGTCTATATATTTTATAGATGTGCTTGTGTCTAGTTTAATTCCTGTTTAGAAAGTTAATGTAAAATTTGGAGGATGGACAGTGTTTATTACTGTAATCATCTTCTGATGGATATGTCTGGTGTTTCAAGTAGTTTAAAACAAATTAGCTTCTATTTATTGGTTCTAATTTAACTCATTATCTTTTTCCCTTTTTTTTTTTTATAGCTTCTGTTTCAGGGAAGGAACCTGGGCGTTGCCTGGGAATATTCTGTGCCACGGTTGGGGGGTGAGAAGAAGCTCAGCACCCAGCCCAGCTACACGTGGGCCACCATCCGCTCCGAGTGCTCCGTCTCATGTGGAGGGGGTAGGTCACTTCCCACGGCTGTCCTGGTGATAGGCACAGAGGTGCCGGGTGCCTTAGGACCATGGGGCACACTGCCCTGGTC
Organism: Lagenorhynchus albirostris; assembly: GCF_949774975.1. NCBI lineage: Eukaryota > Metazoa > Chordata > Mammalia > Artiodactyla > Delphinidae > Lagenorhynchus > Lagenorhynchus albirostris. The sequence goes on from NC_083097.1 coordinate 4,125,411, forward strand.
CTCATCACACTGCCCTGGTCCTCATCACACTGCCCTGGTCCTCATCACTCTGCCCTGGTCCTCATCACTCTGCCCTGGTCCTCATCACTCTGCCCTGGTCCTCATCACCCTGCCCTGGTCCTCATCACACTGCCCTGGTCCTCATCACACTGCCCTCATCCTCATCACGCTGCCCTGGTCCTCATCATGTCCTGATTAGGAGACCAGGGCTTCTGCCTGAGGGAGGTACTAACCTTTCTAGAGGCAGAGTAGAGAGCAGTGCTGCTGAGTGTTACTTGAAGACTTGAGCTGTTTTCTCTAATTCATCTATGTCAGCGTGTGGCCTTAAGGTTTAGTGAATTGGTTTCTGCTTTTCATCTAATTTAAGATTTTTGAAAGGGTAATCTTATTTGAGACTATTAAAATGGAATTCACTCAAATTATTATACATTTCATATTTATGATGAGAAATAGAAACTTGCATGGAAACTATAGTGATACAGAGTGAGGTTTTTATCAAATGGTCTTGTTCAAAAAATTTACTGGAAAAAATTTTGCTGTAAAGTCATATACTTAAATTCACTCAGAAAGTGTAAGAATTTTATGAAAGTTGCTGTGAAAATGACAAGAAACAACATGTCAAAAGAAGAATTTCACATGATGATAGATGGGTTTATCACCTTAATACCATAAGAATTTTAAGCCCATGATTAATTGATAAAGCTAGTTCACTAGAGGGACATTTTTAGCTTAGAGCCAGTATGCACTAACTGGTAAAGGGTGGAGAATAAATACGTGCAAACTTAGAAACAAAATATTAAGTCCTCTCTGATTTTTAAAAAACAGACAAGTTTCCATTCGGACAAATGGATTTCAGCTTTGTGCATTCCAGTTTTTAATAATTAAGTAATTAATCCAGACAGTACTATATATTTAAGTATAATGGTACACAAATGAGAATAGTACAAATTTAGAATATAATGAATAAGGAAAAAATAAAAGTAAACTCATGCCTTCTTTATAGGTGCTCTAAATAAATGAGATGAAGAAAATAAAGGAAAACTGAATGATTAACCAAAAAATAAGTCCGAAACGTTAACACTAGATACTTAATATATATGAATTCTTCTCATTATAAACTAAGAATAAAATATTTAAATCATATTTAAATTCTGACATTAAGAGCTTTCTAAGGTGAAATAGAACCCCCTTCTGTACAGCAGGCTAGCAGCAAATGGCTCTAAAGGCAACTAGAGAAAAATGGGATGTCCTACACTGGTGATGGACCCACAGGAGCTGCTGTTTTACTCCATTCAGAAAAAAAGTAGAACAGAGCCATACTCTGGGCACCTCTGTGTGTGACCTGGGAAAGTTAACCGACTTGTTTCCCTTCCCTCTTTCTTATAACCATCCCCTACGACTCTCTTGCCCATATTGGGGATGCTTGATTTTATCTGCCCCTATTTAGGATTATCTAACAGTGTTTGATTAAAATAATAATTAAATCAGAAAGCCCTCTATTTGTGTAAGGACATGACAATGTTCATGTGGTGAAAGGAGTGTAATGAACCACGTGGCAGCACCTGTAAAGATGTCTGGCCCGTGAGAGTATTTCATTAGGACAGTTTCCCTCACATCTTCCCTTTGAGAGTCAGGCATGCAGAGGGATGCTCAGTTTCCTCAGCACCGACCAAATTACCCATCTCAGCAGCCTGAAAAACACCGAGTGGATGGTCAGCATACTAGCAAATCTCCTAATTTCATCTAAGGACTAATTTTTACATTGAGGTTTCTAGAGGAAATCAACCCCAAACCCATTCCCTAATCATTTGCCTAAAGAAGTGTGTTATAGAGTCAGCAAATGGGTGTTTGTTTTTAATTTTGAAAATTCATGGAAAAAAAAATTCATGGAAAATCAAGGTTTCTCAATTCAACAGCAAGAAGGACTGTGGGACACCCATCCTTTATCACCTTGTGTAGGCTGCGGCTCTTCCATTCAGTCCTCCGGTGGTAACGCCCATGCCATAACGCTCCCAGGACTCAGCACCTAATCAAAGCATCCCCTCCCAGGCCACATGTGAGCACTTGTGAAATCCCATGGGCTTGAATTGAAGTGGACCCTCCCATATTTTCCTAAAAGGACAAAAGCACAACCTCACCCTCCCTTCTCTCTCTCTTTCCTCTCTTGTGTCCCCAGGGATCATCTTACTTTCTGTACAAAAAGGAGGAAAATTAGAAACACATCACTGTAGTTAACTGAGCAGCTGCTATGTCTTGTCACTTACATGGCTTTGTGGAAACCCTCAACAGGGCTTAAAAGTCGAAAGAGTCCATGGAGGCTAGAGGCAGCCAAATCGGGTTCAGGTCTTGGCTTCATTTTATCTGCATGTTTTATATTTGGAAGATTTCCACTTGCATAGACCTCCCAATAACCTGGATTTGGAACCTTTGAAGCACCTTTTACTTAGCTATCTTCTTGTGACCTTAATGTCTACAAGGGGTTCTTTAAAGGAACCAGTTGGGGAATTAATGAACTGGGAGAAGATACCTGGGAAATCCCCCACCTCTTGTTTCATTCCAGAAACATTACCTGGCATCAGTAAAGGAAGGATAATCCCATTTCCTTATCTGTTCTAATGGGCCTGTCTCTCTATAGAAAATAAGATTTCCTGACAGTGCCTCTCATCTTCTTTTCTGACAGCTTCCTCTGCTCTTTTTTTTTTTTCCCTTTCCACTCACTTTTATGACATAACCATGGGATTTTATTTCGGTTATCCTGCTTAGTCGTGCCTCGACCGGACTCTCATTGGGGCATTGGTGATGTGCAAGGACTCATACAATGAGATGCTAAACCAAGAGTATTTGGGGGGATAGGAACCAGCTTAGCCGATTATGTCCTACTCTAAGATAAGGGCTTTTAGACATGGTGATGACTTCACCAGACTCTTGTTGACAGTGTAAAGGCATCAGAAATTTCTCAAAGTTACATATGCTGCAATTTTTAAAAATCTACTTCTGTGATTTAATCGGTTCAATGCATTTCAAATAGTAACAAATTTCAAACCTCTGATTTACTTACTCATGAAAAGGCTTGTTCAGACGTGGCTTATAGTTATGTTGAATTTATCTGATATGCATCGTGCAATGTCTGGGGATTATCATCTTTCAGATGGAACTATTCATCTGTTTCACAATTAGAGTTCCTCAGACAAATCTTAAAACTGGCTTGTAAACCAGGCTCTTTCATGCTTTCCCAGTAATGTTCTCTTCACCATCTACAGATATTTTTAGGGCTTCAACTTTAATTAGCTTAGTAGTTAGGTTTAGAAAATGGAATAAAAAATAAAATGGAATAAAATTAAGTATTAGCAACCTTGCCCTCATTTTGTTGATATGAAACCATTCATTCATCCATTCACTGTTCAGTCAGCAAACATTTGTGGGTGTCAGTCTGAACCTCAAACTTCTTTAAGCCACATGGGGAAAATGTAGAGACCTTTGCTAATTCTCTCTGTTTCTGAAGTGGATGATGAAACACCAATGTAATTGTTACTTTATAGGAAAAGTCTTTAGTGACTTATTAGCATTAAGGCTAATTGAAACATGGTACCTCTGTACAGCTCACCCAAGGCGTTGAGTACTTACATTCTTCCTTAAGTGTGCAAGGCACCACACTGAGTTCTGAGGCTATAATGAGGAATCATACAGACCGGCCCTGTCCTTCAAAACATGCAATCTGGAGGGAGGAATTACCGCACACCCATACGTAACATGCAAGATTATACACTGTCATATGTAGGCATTCATGAGAACTCAGAGAGGACCCCAGAAACGTGGCACAGAGGGTGCCGGGTTAGCTGCATTTTGAGTATATGTCGTAGCCAGAGGTGGAGAGCTGAGATGGCTTTTGAACATCAGTCATTCATATTACTCATCTCACTGGCTAAAAATCACATCTTTTTCACAGGAACTACTTCAAATTAGACGTCCCCCGTCCTTATATTCAAAATGTCCTTACCTATTTTGAATGTTAGAGTAAATGTGCATTTTACTTTTTTAAACTTTACCTAAGGGCTTGGGCTTGTCCTTCTAGGTCTCAGAGATCAACTGAAATTACTCTGGCTTTTTCCTCCCTGCCTTGGGTCACTTTTGAGCCAAGTTCATGAAACCACTTCTCTGTCTTTACCCAAGGCCTGGATAAATTACAAAACACATCCCCACTTTAGCCCTCTTACCCCCCAGAAAAGCAGAGGAGAGGAAAACAAGTTCATCTCCTGGAGAGGGACCAACTTCCTCAGGAGGCCTGTGCGATGTCCACCCCATCCCTTTCTTCAAGAGCCCCCAAAGGTTCAGGGTAATATGAAGAAGTCCATCTCGTCCACTCTTTCTGGGGAGCAGGAACCCTTCCCTGTCCCCAGAGCCCCACAGTCCTGCACACACACCCTCACTGGGGGCACTGGGACCCATCCTAGGCCCAGCCCCTCTCAGGCTCCTGTGGTGGTCACGTGGTCACGGATGGCTCCCCCTTCCACCATCCTCCTGCAGGGGGAAGGAGGTGCACATGTGGGTTTCAAGTCCTGCTGCCCCCTCCTCATTAACCAAACTTGGAACCTTAAAGACGGGTAACACCTGCCTATAGCAAAATGAAGGGCATGTCCTGCTGTCATTTCACACAGGTCAGTGTGGTCAGGAAAATCAGATATCGGGCCAGCTTCTTGTTAAGCGGAACAGACACAAGGATGTCACGGGCCATCCGTAAATGGCCATCATCACCACCCTCCAAGCTCTGGTGCCCGTTAGGGCGCCATCATACCAGGAACGCTGTCACTTAAGCGCACCTGGGCATCATTTAGACTCTAGCAGCAGCTCCCAAGAGTTCACCCTCTCTGCTTTCCTGGAGTTATCTTCCTTCTTCCACTGTCAAGGTCCTTCAATGTGCAGGCATTCATGTCTGTACTATATCTAGCGCTCACCACAGAGATGATGCATGCGTCTCGTGGAAACACATGCTTCGTTTATGGAATATTTTCCAGTTTTCTCTGTAGTTTTGCTTAAATGATGGGTTTCTTTTCCTTTATTAAAAAAATGATAAGGATTTTGTCAACAGCTGGAACTCATTCTATTGTTAGAATTACTGAAAACTTAGATATTCTTTGATATAATCACAGTCTTTTAGACTGAATACTCCTCGTCCAGATATTTTGGCAAAATGTGAAGATTTTAAAATGATTTCCAAAGATCTGGCAAGAGCTGGTTTCTGTAAAAAGATAAAGGTAGAGCTTCATCAAATTGCTCGTTAAACTCACCACCTTCCATGGCTAGGGTTCAGCTTTGGTCTTTCCCCAGTTAAAGGATTATTCTCTCTTTTTTAATGTATTTTTCAAATTTTATACTCTTGTTCTCTCTTATCTATTAACATGGATCATTTTAGAATATTGGCCAGCTTGATTCTAACATTCCTGTGGACTATGAGATTTTTCTTTATGACAGATAGTTGAGAGATTGGAAGCACAGTTGAGAAATTGCTTTACAGATGTGCCCCCAGTCAGAGAAACGATACTTGTGTCTCCGTAAACACTCAGCCAGGTGGCTGAGGAGACCCCCAACCCACATGAAACTCGTCTGAAAACATAATTATCTAAAACCTAGTGTAAAAATAGAGCCCAGAAACCCTAAATACCACTGGGCATATGGCTGTCTATATTTTTATTTTCCCAGAATATTCAGATGTTTGAAAATAAAGGAAGAAGCATTTAAATTTGCCTTTAGAGTTTACTATTGTTTATATGGGGAAAGTAATGTTAAATTAAAACCTCGAGCATCCCTACCACCTACAAACAGATTTGACCTCCAAAATTCATCATCTCTTGGTGCGTTGCTGAACTTTTAGATTCGTGACCATTTCAATGCGGGACAAAGTGCAGTGTCTAGTATCCCCAGGCTAAATCCCTGTGAAAATCTTGTCTTTTGGAAAATGCTGTGACTTGATCTGAGATGCAGAGCCAGGAGTGTTTTCCGGCATCCTCGTATCCATAGGCAACTAACTCCCAACCTAGTCAGGGCCTGCACTGATGCCTGAGGGTCTTCACCCTGGGACGGTGGATGCCAGTGTGTGCCATCTCCTCTCCGATGTCTGAATGTCTCTAAGGACCCCTTCAGTTAAGAGAATAGCAGTTGAGCCTGGCCATTTCGACTTTAGTAGTCCAGAATTTGGGCATCACTTGTCCATCCCGTAGGCACCTGGCATGGAATGTTTCATCCATTCACCTATTCCTGTCCATGTGGAGAGGGAATGCCTGCAGCCTGAGAAGCCCGGCCTGCAGGCTCCCAGCCTGTGGCTAGGAAGGATGCCGACCAACAACCTGCCTTGGCTTTATTTCTTCATTCTCGATTTGACTTAATCTCGGTGAAAATGCGCAGAGACATCGGATGCAATTCCCCTTTTAAAAATGCAGAAATGGAGGTAAATGGCTATAGTATGACTGAAAGGATATTGTTTTCTATAGGCTCCCAGGTCAGTCTCTGCAGAAAGCCCAGGATCTGGGCACGCTGCATGGAAGTGAAAAAGTGTCCTGCAGAGGAAAGAATTTGTATTATGCATCCTCACGTCTCATCATTCCTACATGCTATCGTGTTGAGCAATGACTGGATTATTTTTCCCCCTTTCTTTGGTTTTGATTTTTTTCTACACTGGTTTCAATTTTATAAGCTTTCTCAATGTTTTAAACTTTTCTTGGGTCTGTGGAAGTGCTTTTTGTAGGTTCAGTGTTCCCTGCACCTCTGGTGTGCCTTTGCTGTGCTCTGCTCACCAATGGTCAGCTCCAGGAGGCCCTCAGGCAGCAAGCCGTGGTCCTCACCACCCCAAAGCAGCACCACCCTCAACTTTCCTGTCCGGATATTTGTCTTCATGGGTGACGTGTGTACATGTCACTGCATTCTCTCTGTGGTTTAGATTCTGCGACCGTGATGGGATGGTCTAGGGTGCTGGTTGGTTGGTGATGTTTGCTGTTTGCTTTAGCTGCTATGTGCTCAGGATCCAGCACATCCCAGGCATCAAGTATATACTTGTTGAATGAACAAATGCAAGATATCAACCGCTTTTCCATTTATAAATATGCGAAGGCCACAGATGGAAATGGCGATGCAGGGTCAGCCCGCTGTCACCCCTCCATGGTGGCTTCCCCAGGGCTGCCCCTCAGGCTTCTCATCCTTCTGCTCCTGGATGTAAAGAAGGGAGCATATCTGAAAGTGAATTGAAATTCCCTAGAATTCAAATTCCCTTGCTTCTAGCCTTCTACTCAGCTCCCAGTGAAATAGAGTTAATTGTCCTCCAGTATATGAAGAGTTCTGAAACAGAATATATTATGAATCTCTTTCCTTCTCAAACAGGAATCAAACAAAAGCTTAAAATTTCTACACGTGCATGTCATGTTAGATAGAAAGGCCAGGCCAGCAGGTGACCTGTCATGCCAAGGCTAGAACGTGCAACGTGGGGTTTTGGCCAGACTGTCAGGGATCGAGTCCTGGCCCAGCCTCTTTAAAACTCGTGAGCTCCTTAAGCCTTTTACGCCTTAGCAAGCCCATCTATAAAGTGAGGATAATAATGTAATCACCCGTATAGGATTCCTTTAAGGATTAGGGGAGAGAATACCTGTAAAGCTCTAACACTTAGTCTGGCCAAGTAAATGTCAGATTCTATTCTTTTCCATTAGTGTTATAGCTTTGCTTAAGAAATTGGACTGTTTAGGTTACTAAACTCTTAAAGCAAGAGGAAATTACACAATGATACTAGTCACGTGGCCCCAGGCAGGGGAGATGAACACGTTCCTCCCTATTTTGGATTGTGCTGCTGTCTTCAGGGTCCTGTGTGTTTTTGCACACTGGTGTGTTCAGGCATGTGTGGTGGACACACACACTTGGAGAGGGGCATGCAGCATGTCTCTGTGTGTCTCTGTGTGCCCACGGGGTGTGCAAGCTGGTAGCTGCCACAGTGAGTGGACAAAGCATGACCTGCCCTTTTCCTACCAGGATGATGGGACAACGGCCAGTGGGCAGGACTTTGGGGCAGCTCAGGAGGAGGAGTGGGGCAAAGGGTACAGGAAGTACGTCCTGGAAGCTGCAGTTTCCAGCATAACAGATGAGTTTACTCTCCTATGCAGCATTTAAAGGAGATGGAGAGAAATGGTCCTGTGAAATGCTTTCTGATTCCCCAGCCTCATGGATGGAGCGTGCCCTTCTTGGGAGGACTCAGGTCGCCACGCGGAGTTCAGTCCAGCACGTCGTGTGATAAGGCAGCATGTGGTCCTGTCCACAGGGGCAGCCCTGACCTTGCAGAGCCCTCGGCCCCCCACTGAATGCCCCAGACAGTTAGGCCACTGGTTCTGAAACCTGTCCTGTGGAGCTCCTACTCTCCCTTTCTCCACCCAGTCTGCTATCTTAGCATCTGACCTTGACAACATGCCAGCCTGTAACCTTTTCAGACTCACGAACTGAGAACTTTAGGTCCAGGTAAATGCTGAACGCAAGATCTTGAGTGTACAGAGTCTATGCATATTGTGAGCGGAAGTCTCTGCCTAAGGACCTAAGAAAAGCCCTTTGATACAACGGCATAGACGTTGCACACAAGCATGAGGACCGTTTCTTTTGCTTAATCTTTAGTTCACCATTTTTTCTTCAAGTGAGGTTATGGGTTGGTTGAAATATAGGTAAGCACAAGGTAATGAATAGACAACAGAAAAGCGGGAGTTTGAGAGAGATTTCAACTCATAAGGCAACTCATAAGGGAGAAATGATCTGATAAGAACCATACAGAAATTAAGAAACAAGATCAGGAGTATGAAAAAAGAAATGCAGATGTTCTCGGCCACGACTGTGGGTTCAGATTTTCAGATTCTCAAGTGAAGCAAAGACCTTCTGTTCTCATGGAATTTTCTGCAGCCCTGGATAAACTGTGAAAAATGGTTTCTCAAAGCATAACCAAAACCTTTACAAGCAGCCTGGCCATGTGATACCTGGGATGCTCCCTAAGAGCTCAGGTGTAAGAGTCTGGGCACAGTCCAAGGAGCAGAGCCCTGATGTGGAGTCTGCCTTCCACTCCGCCCTCCACTGAGGAGGGAATGTGAACAGGCCCAGAACCTTTCCTTCTTCTTCAGTGCCTGTGTGGGTGTGTGCTTTATGGGGCCCCTGACGTGCTTTCCAGTTTGACTTTCTGTGTCAATCGACGATTACCACGTGGATCAAAACAGAAACCAGGATGTCAGCTTCCCCTGCTCCCAGCTCCTCCCTCCCTGGTGCATCTCTTAGGCTTTTGTTGCTAAGCTTTCTGGGGGGCAGAGAACAGGAAGGGGAAGGGGAGGCCCGAGCAGGTAGGCAGACAGGCTGCAGGCCAATATGAGGTCAGGTGAGCATCACCTGAGAGGTCAGGCCCCTCCTGCCTCATCCTGCACTGCCCGGTGTCCTTGAGAAAAGACTGTCCAGGATGTCAGAAAGAGGGGATGTGCATTTTCATGAAGGCCCAAATCTGTAGATGTTGGAATTATTTTTCATTACAAATGTCACAAACATAAAAAATAAGGAAGACAAATCTTCCTCTGACCCAAGGTCACTGCAAACATTTTAATAAGTCCTGTCCCATCTCTTCCTTATGTTCCGGTTTACATGTGTGTGCTCTCTTTCAGAGGTTCGTTAATGATAAGCTTTTCCATGTTATCACATCATTTGTATCCTTCCTTTGCAGAGAGTTCCTCCTTACGTATTAAATCAATAGCTCATTTTTAATATGGGAGTTCACATTCTTGAGCAAATACATTCAACCATTATTGATACTTTTGTTGATCTAAAACAATAAAATAGCTAGTTATTTTACCGGCCAAATGGGTTTATCAGGGAAGAGCAAAGAACTGCAATTCTGGACATGCAATTTATGTCAAACCACAGGCAAGTCCAGAGAATAAAGGAGAGGAACATTCTTTTATAGAGGAGAAAAGGAAGTTGTGATGGGTTGTTATAAATGAAAAGTCCATTGGAGGAAACTGGGAGTTTGAAGTATAAAGACTTTCCATTGGCTGAGCTGTGCAGTTTCTCACTGGCTGGACGGTTGCCAGACAAGGAGAAGTTCTTCCTTCCTTCTGCTTGTAGTAAAGTAATAACCTTCTTCCTGTTGGAGATGCAAGGTACCTCTCTTCTTGTCGATAATGCAGTTGACATCAAGTGGTAGGGCATGAGAGCTCCCCCTTCTAGCCTTCCCATTCCTTTTTCTTTTTTTCTTTTGAATGTAAGGGACCTGAATGACTCTTTTTTCTTTGAAAATAAAGAGTATTATTCTTATATAAATTTAAAAATGACCTTTCTGTGTGTGGTTCTATACTACAGTTTTAAGTAAGATGTCATCATTTAAAGTGTGAGAGTCTAGTAGCCAATAGTTTACCTTCACTAATTCAACCAGTGTTTATTGTGTACCTCTTCATTTTGTGTGTCAAGTACTATGTGTTGAAGGGTTTACAATAAATACTCATGAATTTCACATTCTATGCATTAAAACTTTAGTATTATCAGAATATTTAATCATATTTTCTTATTAATTTTTTTGAAGACTATAGATTACTTTTTGAAAGTAAGAATATCTGTGCAACCACTACCCATATATAGAACTGGAACATTGTCAGCACCAAACCAATTGCATTTTATTTATGTATGTATGTATGTATGTATTTTTGGCTGTGTTGGGTCTTTGTTGCTGTGCATGGGCTTTCTCTAGTTGCGGCGAGCGGGGGCTACTCTTCGTTGTGGTGCACAGGCTTCTCATTGCAGTGGCTTCTCTTGTTGTGGAGACCGGGCTCTAGGCGTGTGGGCTTCAGTAATTGTGGCACACGGGCTCAGTAGTTTGGGCTCGTGGGCTCTAGAGCATAGGCTCAGTAGTTGTGGTGCAAGGGTTTAGTTGCTCAGTGGAATGTGGGATCTTCCCGGACAAGGGATTGAACCCACTTCCCCTGCATTGGCAGGCAGACTATTAACCACTGTGCCACCAGGGAAGTCTCTCATTTCTTATTTTGTGTATGTGTGCTTATTGTTTATTTTCTTCATTAAGTTACTATGTCAGTGACAGTTTAGCCAGGAAAGCAGAAAACACACTAGGCATTTCAAGCAGGAAGGTTTTTAATATAAAGGATCATGTACTTCCAGAGTAGCTGGAGAAGTTGGAGGAGTAAAGGTCAGAGACAGACCCATGTAGCTCTCAGTTGCTCTGGCTATTAAAGAGGTGGAAGGTGTGGAACATTCCAGAAATTCCTGGTAAGGATTAGAGTTAAGCCAGCATTGGAGCAGGTGCTTCCCAGGAAAATGTCTGGAGACTACTGCAGACCTCACATCTGCCAAAGCCAGTGTGTATCCTCTCTGCCAGGGACATGATGCTGTGGCTCTGTCCACATCCTGTGCTCGTACTTCTCATTGGTGGGATCTCCCCGACAGCCTCATAGACAAGAGATGTAAAGACTGCAGTGCTGACATGGAGCCCCTGTAATTGAGGGAAGAGCAGGAAAGAGAGGAGTGAGCTGGGTTGTAGGTTGTTATGCTTGAGGGTGGCCCCCTCCCCCAAAACATCAGCTCCTGGATTCACCATTTTCTCTCCCCTAACATATTAACTTCTGCTTCACATTTTTGTCTGCATCCAAATATATTGATGTCTGTTCATTTTCTAATATACTGACTTTTGTTCCAATCTATATCAGTTCCTTCTTTCTGCTTCCTTGATCTATCCTTTCTTCTAACGCTGTAATTAAGTATTGGCTTCATTTATTTCCATTCATACCTATTTTTATCAATATAAGGTATTTAAGGCCATGAAAATAACCTCTGAATCTTACTTTTAGTTACACACCGTAAATTCTGTTTTATAGCATTTTTGTCATTGTCATTTTCTTAAATGAATTTTGCTGTGAACCTGATGACCACTCTCCTGTTTTGTCCTACTTCCACTAATTGCTTAAAATTTCCAGGCAACACTCTACATTTTCCCTTTCTTCCTTATCTGCTTGTGGCCCATCAGTGTCCTCCACTGAAGATTGTACTGTCTTTCAGAAGGAGCATTTGGAAATGTGCGCAGGCATTTTAGTTGCCATGATGAGTGGGGGTGGGTTGCTTTCAGCATCTAGTGGGCAGATCCAGAGGTGCTAAAAGTCTTATGATATGACAACCGTGCTGCACAAGTAATATTGGCACCTAAAATGTCAGTAGTGTCCCACTAAGAAAAATGAAAGGTCTCCAATGTCACCAGCTAAAAGAATTAACTGACAGGGCTTCCCTGGTGGCGCAGTGGTTGAGAGTCCGCCTGCTGATACAGGGGACACGGGTTCGTGCCCCGGTCTGGGAAGATCCCACATGCCGCGGAGCGGTTGGGCCTGTGAGCCATGGCCGCTGAGCCTGCGCGTCCAGAGCCTGTGCTCCACAACGGGAGAGGCCACAACAGTGAGAGGCCTGAGTACCACAAAAAAAAAAAAAAAAAAAAAAATTAACTGGCAGAGTCAGAACTTGGACATGCATTGGACAAATTCAGTGTTTTTCTTTGGGTTATATTTTTTCTATCACATTGTTACTAAATTATTCCATGAATGACTAGATCTAGATTTCCCTCTTATCCGATTAACCTGTAAAAGTTTGGGACTTGGCTGACACCAAGGTCAAACAAATGTCTCCCCTAAGAAAGAAAAATGAATACATTAATAAAGTAAAGTTATGTTTCTATTTCAAAGAAAAACAATTTCCTATTTGCTTGATCGAGAGCCTGTACCTCACTCAGGACCATCAGTGATCATTAAGGCCTGATTCTTTGTTAAGACTTGAGCATAAGCATTGAATTTCACAAGTCTTCAATCTCAAAACTGGAAACCAAACTGAAGACATTATTCATAGAGTCACACCTAAAAAGCCAGAAGAGTTTGGTTAAAGAATTTAAAAAAAAATTGACTTTTAAATTATCATATAAGTGGAGAGAAAAGATTAATTTTCCTTCTCTACTATTAGAACTGACAACCAGCAGTTTTAGAAAATGGTACTCTTGTTCAGTAGGTCCTCATGTAAATTGGGTCATTAAGATTATCTGGCTTAATTTCAAGGAGTTCGCAGGATTTAATTTAATGGAGTTCACAAGATTCCCTACAGAACAGCTTTAAAATGACATGTGTTTCTTTTTTTTAATTTAATAGTCTCTTATTCCCTGTTAGCAAGTGGAAAGGTAGACTCATAAAACATTGATTCAGATTTCGTCTCTGCATTGATACATGGGTCAGTCATCAACACTGTGCCTAGTTCATCCTAAGTACTGTACAAAGAAGAGAATATACCCTTATTTGGATGATTCTTTTTGCCAAGTATTATTAACTCACTACAGTCATCCTTCCCTGTTGGTTCCAGGAACCCGCATGGATACCAAAATCTGCATATGCTCAAGTCCCTTATATAAAATGAGGTGGTATTTGCAAATAACCTATGCACATCCCCCCACACACTTTAAATCATCTCTAGGTGGCTTATAATACCTAATAGAAAGTCAATGCTACCTAAATAGTTGTAAATACTTGGTAAATGCTAGGTAAATGGTTGCTGGCACAAGGCAAATTCAAGTTTGTTTTTTTAGAAATTTCTGGGATTGTTTTTCTGATTTTTTTCCATCTGTAGTTGGTTGAATCAGCAGACTCGGAACCCTTGGACCAGGAGAGCTGACTGTATTAACTTGCCGGGGCTTAGAAGTTACTGAATATAATGAAATTGGCCGATGGCTGAAAAACTGCCTAATAAGTGTGGGAGCAGATCAATCCAGGCAGGCTGGACTCTCCGCTCTCAGGAAATTTGATCTAAGGGATGACACATATATGCCCACTGAACTTTGACATTAGGTTCACCATATAATGTCTTACCCAAACCTGGATGCTACTGAGAGGCAAAAGGGTTGCTTACCATTTTTCTAGGACAAATGAGCACAAACCTGGGCTAGCCTGGCAGGAACTGTCTTTACTCACAACACTCCGGACACCAAATGTGTGGGTTTTGTCCACACCAACCAGCATTGCCGGATTTTCCAGCTTCCAACAGGGTGTCCTGCATTAATCTAACTCCGGTACTAACTACCTAGAGTCACCATCAGACCCCACAGGTGAAGGGCTCAGTCCCACAGCACTGCTCCCACTTCAGATGCCATTTGCATGCCAGGGCACCCACACTTCTGTCTGACTTGGCTACAAGGCTGTGGGTTCTACACTCTCCTACCCACCCCCCCGGTTTCAGGTTCAATAATTTGCTACACCAGCTCACAGACCTAAGGAAGGCACTTTACTTGCTTACTGTCACTGGTTTATTGTAAAAGACACCAGGGAACGGCGAGATGAAGAGGTACACAGAGAGAGGTCGGGAAGGGTTCCGGACCCCATGAAGCCAGGGTTTGCCATCCTCCTGGAAGCTCTCTGAACACGTTGTTTAGGGGTTTCCATGGAGATTTCATTACACAGCATTGATTAAATCATTGGTCATTGGTAACTGGACTAAATTTCCAGCCCCTTTCCCCTCCCCAGAGGCCCAGGATTGGGCTGAAACCCTCTAATCATGCCTTGATGCTTCTGGGGTCCAGCCCCGTCCATAAGCTGTGAAGGGACCCCGCCACCCGCCGGCTCAGACACTCCAAAGGTTCTAGGAGCTGTGTGCCAGGAGCCAGGGACAAAGACCAGGTATTTATTTTTTACTACCTGTATATCACAGCTCTGTAACCTGAGACATAAAAGTGGTGGCCTTGGGTATTGCGTAAAGCGCGGTTCTCAAAGTGTGGTCCGCAGGGCAGCAGTGCCAGCAGCACCCGGGCGTCGGTTAGAAACGTAAACCCACAGCCCCCACCCCACGCCTGCTGAGTCCAAGGCTCTGAGGTGGCCAGGATTCTGTGTTTAAACTACCAGAGAATTCAGATGTGCTCTCAAGTCAGGGAGCACGGGAGTTCAGAGGCAGGGGGATGTGGGTCTGACTTAAAGGGATAAGAAGACTTCTGCCAGGTGTGTCAGGGGTGGCAGCGGAGGACCGTATTCCAGGCAGAGAGACAGCTGGGAGTCAGAGGACCAGGGGGGATGTCGGCATGAGAGAGATGCAGCAGAGCTGGAGGACAAGGCTGGGAAGTCTCCAGCTTAAAAAGAGAAAAACAGACTTTTAACCTGGGAGTGGCATGAGCGTGTGTGTCTGTGTGTGTGTGTGCGCGTGTGTGAAGGAAGTATCCGTGGTATGAGTCCAACAGCTGGACCTGAAGGAGGAATGCCTGGAGTAAGGCATGGGCGTGGGGGGCAGGGGACTACAAGACTGATCCCTTGACCACACAGAGACCACAGAACCCCGGACAGGCAGGGCTGGAGGAAGCCTGCTTTGAAATGGATGTTTATGTATTTGTGCATCTGTTAGACGGCCAGGTCTGTGAGTCCAGGAGGCAGCCTGGGGACATGGGGGCTAAGAGCGGGTGCAGGGCAGGAGACGGGGGCGGGTCAGTAATCCATCGCCACGTGCAGTCAGGGTGATGCCCAGGAAAGCACCTCCAGGAAAGTGGACGAGGGCGAACCTGTGCAAGGCTTGGAGTGTAAGACGTGAGGGACCCTCCTCCAGTGCCCATCACTGCGTGTTTGCGTCTATTCTGTGTGTGACGTAGTGACAGGGCACACAGCTGGCTTGGTACCACATCAAGGACACTGAAAGAGATGGATTTCCGATATGTGCTTCCTTCCACAGTGAAGCCCAGCAGGTGTCAGTGGGTTGCGTTGCCTGACGTGCCTCTTGGTTCCCCCCGTCCCCAGGAGAGCTGTGGCCACGAGGGCTCCATGGCCTTGCTACACAGGTCACCAAGCCCATCTTTGATTTTACTAAATCTATATATTAGAACAAATGCCACGGCTTCGGTCTTAGCAGAGCCTGGAAATATTCTTTTTTTATTATCATTCTTCTGCCTCGTGGGACTGAGGTTCACCTTGACCTTCTTCCCGTTACTGCTCCGGGACACTTGCTGTATGTGACTTAAATCTTGTTCTTTCATAGAAATACTCACTTTCAAGATTCTCAACATGTTTAAGTAAATTTTCTTAGATTTCTGCAGAAATATTCCATGACCTTTATCAAAGTCACTTTTATAAATATACTGTTCCTGATGAGAGACCATTAAAATCAGGAAGATACAGTTGTGAAATCCACACTGGGGTGCATCAAATAAAAACTGTTTAACTTGGTTAAAATATGATTGGGTCACGTTGGCAGAGAGCTGAATAATCGCACAAAACCACAAGGGTCCTGTGTCACCTCTGATTGTCCTCCATCAGCACCGACAGGGCCATACCCAAGGCAGGAAGTGGTCTGGGGCTCAGACGCATGAGATCTGTGCTTGGGAAACAGGAGGGCTCTTTTCCCTCTACTGATCAAGGAAACTGATTCTCTAGAGAAGGGAACTTGCCCCATCGACTTGCCTTATTCCTTTTGACAAAGCAAAGCCAAATGTCAAACTTGTTTCCACGTATATCTTCGAGACTTTTAGTGTTCTTCAAGTAAGGGACTCGGTTTCATAGAGAATCGAGCATTAGATGCTGTTGAGCCTGGAGTTGCCAGCCTGTGGCTTTGGTCCTCTGAAACCATGTCTTGGGTCCCTTCCTTTATGAGACACCTCTGGTCATCTGCCTGTGGGGACCAAGTTGGATGCAGGTCATTCTGAGCAGTGCAGCCTTGACTGCAGAGGAAGTAAAACAGATGGGCCTCACGGACAGGAGGACTCCATCCATTTTCCAAGCACCACAATAAAAATCATTATAAATCTTAATATTAATTGTGTTAATTTTTAAAATCAACACTGGTTTGGTTCTTTTTCTTTCTTTTTTTTTTGTTCCTTTTCACTGAATGAACTCCTTAACTTCATCCTTCAAGATATATATCTATTTACAGTCCTTTTGTATTGTGGTAAAATATATGATATATATGATATAAAATGTACCATTTTAACCACTTTTGAATGCATGGTTCAGTGGTATTAAGCACATTCATATTGTGCAAATGTCACCACCGTCCATCTCCAGATCTTTTCCATCTTCCCAAACTGAAACTCTGCCTATGAGACACCTCCCCACCCCATCATCCCCCATCCCCTGGCAACCACCCTTCTACTTTCTGTCTCTGTGATTTTGACTAGTCTAGGTACCCTACTGTAAGTAATGGTTCCTTTTTAAAAAATTATTTATTTTTTGGCCATGCCCTATGGCACGTGGGATCTTAGTTCCCCAACCAGGGAACAAACCTGCACCCCTTGCATTGGAAGGGCAGAATCTTAACCACTGGACTGCCAGGGAAGCCCCACTGGTACCTTTTTTAGTAAATTTAATGAATTGAAATATCGAACATATTGAGAGATGCTCAGAAAGCCTGAGTAGCCCTGGGGATATAAATGGAGCTGAGAATCAGACCAACTTTCATTTCCGTTGACCTCCTTTGAGGCAACATCCAAGCCATGATTGTGAAAAGGTCACCATCCAGCTGCAACCCTGGAGGTATTTTGCTCTGTGAATTCTCTGGTGGGGAAGCGCTTATCACTTTGTTGTCTGTATTTCTTTCCGGTTTATTACCGATCGTTTCCTGTTGTGCCCTCTCACTTAGAAGCACAAGTGAGTGTACTTAATATGGGTTTGTTTTGAAAAAATGGCTGGTGTTTCCAATTCTGGAAACAATAGAAAAGAACCAAAAGATTGTTTTGTCAAATATATGTTGGCACCCATAGCAAGACACACGTTACAAGATGTTGAAATGTAGGGGGAAAATACAAGCCATCTTAGAATTGATGCAATTCACTGATAGAAATCACCAAGACAGGCCAGAAAAGTAGAGTATTAGTAGTCAGCCCAAGGCCATTAATGCAAAGACGTGCCAATACAGTAAAGATTTTCTTCAAGAGATTTCCTGAGCTCTTCGTCTGCCTTTTACCACAGGGCATGTTTGTGAGACTTCACTGTGCACCCCACTCTCTCACAGGGCAGATGACCACGAGAGCAGGCTGCTACAGAGACCTGAGGTTCCCGGTGAACGCATCATTCTGCAGCCCCGACACCCGGCCTGTCACAGGGGTCGTGCCTTGCAAAGTGTCCGCCTGTCCCCCCAGGTAAGAACTGTCATGTTCCTCTGAATGGGTAGCAGGGTTTTGCAGATATAATGCTGAGGCCTTGGTGCTCCTGTGGAATAGAACTGCCAACCACTGCCACATAATCCGTGACAGCAGAGGCAAAAGGAACCAGAACTGCCTGCACAGGTGAGCCAAATAAAGGGCGCCGGGGCTGGAAACAGCCTGCAAGGCCTTGTCAGTGGGAGCGAAGGTCTCGTGGTAGACGGCGCTTGTTCTGTCTTACTCAGCGCAGGCTGTGGGAGGGATGGTGTGCTGTGGACATAGGAACGCTTTCCCTCGCAGCCTCTATCCCCTTCGCTGGCGTTTCCTTTTCTTACTGAGTGAAACCTGTTAGAAGAACCTGCTGGCGAGGCCTGTCCAGGCTGTAGAGGGAATGCGGACGCTGCACACTTGTGGGACGGGCCACGGAAAGCAGGGCTCTGTCATCCTACTCACCTGTCCCCAGTACTGCCGCCCCTCCACGTTTCTGAAGAAAGCTCAGGTTCCCTGACACGGGGGCTGGGAAGGACCCCTGGGAGGCAGCCGTGGTCCTGTCCTGCCCTCCTCAGCCGTCACTCCCTGGGCTTGTCCGTAGTCTGTCTGCTTCTCACTTGCTTCATCTTCACGGAGGGGCTGTGGAAATCATCTGAGTAACGTATTTATGGGATGAAAGGCCCGCTAGACCCTTCAGATAGCGGAGGTACCCGCCACAACACGTGTGATCTCATACGTCTTGATTTTAAAGACGCACAGGAGATGGCTCTGCTTGAGCTGAGCCTCAAAGCAGACAGCCGGATGCCTCCCCCAGAGACAGTAAAACCCAAGAGGGAGGGAGGCACTGTCTCCCTTCTCTCTGAGTCTGTGGGTCCCTGGTCCCTCACTTAGGGTAGAGATGGAGGACACAGACCAGCATCTGAGAGGCCGGGACCTTGCCCCCCACCGCTGTGAGGGGCGCGGGGCCTCCTTGGGAAGATGTGTCCTCCCTCAGAGGGCCAGTGGCCCGACTCAGCCGGACTCCTCGGCCACCACGCCCCACAGCCTGGTAATGAGAGAGAGAGATGAGTCAGTATTTGCAAAAGGAATTTAGCGCCTGAGGCCCATCACCCACCGAGGCATTGGAGGCCCACCTGGGGGTATTTCTGGGACCAAAGGAGCTCCTGGAACTGATACCCAACCTGGTCCTCGCTTCACCTGTCAGCGATCCTGAAGCCAGACGGGCGCCCCCATGGTCTGCGCAGGGCTGGACGGCAGACAGAAGCTCAGCCACTGTGGGCTCCTTCTGTGCCTGAAGGGACACACCCAGTGCACACCGTCCAGGATGGTTTACGAAATGAAGCCCCTGGCCAACCAAGAGAAGACATAGCACAGCACCACTTCTGCAAAATGAACCTCCCGTCCGAAGGAAACAAGGGGCCAGACAGCCAGGGCTCCCAGGGTCCGCTGAGGTGTTGCACCAACTTGACCCCTTCTCCCCGGACAGCCGGCTCTGCACCTGTGTTCCAGGTAACACAGCGTGGACCTCACTGTGACCTCTGATCATACCTCTCCAAGGAGCCTTGGGGAGAAGGATGTTAAGAGCACTGCTGCAGGCACTGGGCTTCTCTTTCCATAGTGCACCGAGTTCTTGCTAAGTCAGAGGAATCCAGGGTGCCTCAAGGCAACTAGTTAACAGTGTTGAGAAGCCGAAAAACCTCACTAATTTAGACGAAGAGGGGTGTGTTTGTGCGTGTGACTTTTATGTGCAGGGGAAACTAAAGTTACTGGTGACTTGGGACTAAATCCATCGGAATGCTAAAGCTCAGGCTGATTGGGAATGTTTAGTTCTTGCATGGAATCTCTCCCTGGGGTCGTGTGAGTGGCTCATCCCCTTGTAGTCCAAGCTGCCCAGGTGGCTTTGGTGAAGCTCATTACAGTGGACTCAAGTGAACATTGACCCCAGCCCCGGGCTAAGTCACCCACTCCTCAGCTTCCACCTTCGTGATTTTAAGCGTCCCATAACTCAGATGAGAAGTGGTGGTTGGGACACCCTGAATAGGCCCCTCTGCATCTCCAAACCGTGCAGGACTCAGCCCAGGATGCAGGAGTGGCTGGCGGCCCTGAGGGGGCAGGGGAAGCAGAGGCAGCCACGGTAGCCAGCAACTGATGCTTCTCCGAGGACGGCCTCCACCCCATGGTGCGGGGAGAAGGCTGGGGGTTCCCCTCCCTCCCTCTCCTCGGCTTCCTCCTTGTACTGAACCCTTAGGGGAGGCATTTAAGCGATGCCCAGCTGCTGTCTGTTCAGTGTTACCCCAGATGACAGGCTGCTTCTACCAGCGTCTGGTCCCGTGTAAGTGCACCAGAAATATCACTTTCCACAAAGGTCACTTATTGGATTGGATTATTGGTTATTGGATTTCAGTGATAGAACTCTAGCATACCTTACGTGGTCGGGCAAAACTGTCCTTACTCTTAACCATTATCCATGACTATCATCATCATCTCTTGTGTCTGTTTAGATAAATCTTGTTTGCTGGTACAGAATTTTCACGCTCATTGATTCCAGAAAATCTCTCCAGGGTCAGGTGTTAGTTTTGTCCACTGTCGTATCCGAGGGACGAGAGCTGCGCCTGTCTCTCAATAAATGCTTGTAGAATTCAGGGATGAACCAGGGTCCCATGGGCCAGGGCAAAAACTCCAGGCCTGTGGCATGGTCTCGGGAAAGTGGCTTCACCTCCTGATGCCTCGTTTTCCTCAGCTGTGAGTTGACAAAGAGAAAACACACAGACGTATGCCCTAAGTACGAAGCTCTGTGACCCCAGTCTCCCTTGGGGGGTCTTGTAGGTGAGACCAGCCAGTCCTGTTTGTATGCTGCCATTGAGAAATAAGACGCTGCTTCGTCAACTCTCTCGTAATCTGTAATAAGCCTTATTTGTATGTTTCCACGTGTCTCTCACGTAAAGTACCCGCCCTAGGCCAGCCTCCTTCAAGATCTGCCCCAAGAGTAAGAGAGCTTGTACTATTCTTGATGAGCCATAGCTTTAGGGACTGAGGTCTCATCAGACGCTTTCGGTCATCAGAGCCACCTGTGGCCATTAGCATCCACGTGAGTGACCACGCTCCCTGACTCTCCAGTCCTGTCCCAGCCTCTCACTCCTGCCGTCAGCAAGGACTGCCAGACAGCGCTCCCCCATGCACATTTCCTCTTTCTTGTTTTTGTTAATAGAACTCCAGACACACACACTCACACACCCACGCTCACACACATTCTCACACTCACGCTCACGCACGGACGCCCTGGTGGACGTTCCCCATCCCCCTCCTAGATCATCGTCAGCCAATGGGATGCGAGCCAAAGAGATGCAGGTGCCTTCAAGGGAGTCCTGCAGAAGCTCTACTTCCTCCCCTCCTGTCCCCTCTCCTGAGCAGTAGCAGAGCTGGCCTTAGTCAGCTCCAGCCCCGACAAAGCATGTGGAGTCACAAGACAGCATCCCTGATGACTCCCTGGGGCAGAGCTGCCCCGCTCCGCCCCATGTCTCCAGCCCAGCCTTCCATGTGAAGGGGAAGTGCTCCCTACCATGTTTGAGCTGTGCTTCCGTGGTCTCTGTTGCGGCAGCTGAGCCCTCTCCTGCTTCCTACCTGCTGCCCCTGTGAGACCTTGTTTCTAAACACCCTGCCCTGGCCATGGCCTCTTTGTCTTTGTAGCTCCTGGGCTCCCAGATAGATCCATGCTCGAGGTGTCCTCCTGTCCCACCAGGTGTCCAGGCTTTAATCCCCTTGTCCAACTCCACTTGCCCAGAAAAGCCAGTCCGGCGACACCTCTCTCATCACTCACTCTGCTGCTTGTGGAGCTCGGGAGTTTAATGCTGCCAGAAGTTCACAAGCCCACGCTCTCACTCTGAATGTATGGCCATCGGCTTCCCTGGCCGTCCAGGATGGCAGGCAGTCTTCTCACCCTTCCCTGGGCATCTCGTCCCTCGCAGGACAGTGATATTACATCACCTCCTGTCTCCTCCAGCTTTCTTCTTCTCCAGCTCACACTCTTGGCCCAGGACCTCAGACCTCAGAGATGGGCTGAGGCAATGGCCACACCCTCCTCCCACCAATGCCACCTGAGACACCCCCGTCACTCTGCCTTCCTTCCTTCACGCTGGACCAGGGTCCTGCTTCTCCCCAGGAACCTTCATAGTTATGTCTCTCCTTCTCCTTCATGCTGATGGACTCCTTCCAAGAAAGATTTTTAAATGGGTGTTGGGTTTCCTTAAGCAAGATTATAAACGTATATATATATATTTGTATGCTGCTAGTTTTTCCAGTAGGTCCCCTGTTCAGCCCACTGTTTCTCTCCCTTGGCCTCCTCCCCCCCACCCCCTACAGCCTGTCTTCCTGGTTGTCAGGGACCCAGAGCCAACAAGGTCTCTGGATCCTTCTACATCTTATATTCTGTACTTAACTCATTGGTGTAGAATTTTACAAGTAAACTCTGTCAAGAGCTTTGTGTGCAAAGAAAAGGCACAGCTCAGGAGCAACAGGACCAGTCTCAGGGAGACTGGAAGTAGTGCATGGGAACAGCCTGTGGAGAACACAGCGAGGGCACCCAAATCACCCCAGAAAACCCAGAGGCCCCCACCTTATTGCGCTCTTTGATTTATACATCTCATATTTTTTGATATTTATATTTCCTCTGAAAGAGAAAGCTTTGGGAGACAATAGAAAGCCTGGCAGTGAAACTAATGCCATGCGTCCCTGCTGGGAGACCCCTGAGGAGGACAAGAGGGGCGGCTGCAGGGTTTCTGCTTCACCCCCAGCCAGTTGCAGGAGCCTGATGACAAGCCAGCCCGCAGGTGTCTATGGTCCGGGTGGGACAAAGTTTCCCAGTTCCCAGCCCACAGCTCTTCTGCATCCAAGTCCTTTGGTGGAGTGGACTTAGCATGCTAAGGGGCTAGAGCAGCATAGCCCATGCCTGCCAGCTCGCACCTGGTCGAAGGTGTGGGCTGAGCTGCCACCTTGGTACTCCCACCTGTACGTAATCAGGGCAACACAAGGTCAGGATTTGTTGAGGGAATCCACGTAAAAGCTCTTAGCCCAGTACATGTGCTAAAACACTCAGTAAATCTTGGCTGTTTTATTTTTTGCTGCAAAAGGAGAAACAAATTCACATTAGTTATTAGTCTGTGAAGCAAAACGATCAATGACAAACACAGAAGAATGAACCTGTATTATATGCCTCAGTCCTTGTGGGTTATCATTTTAACAGTTGAATTGGGAAAACAGATCTTAATTTTAAAAGTTGTTTTGTTGTCCTCTGAAATGTGAGATACATTTCTCTCTTGCCCAGAATACCGATGATTTTTTGTCCCTGATTAAGTGGGCAGCAAACCCAAGCTTTATTTGTCCAAGCAGGAGAACCCTTGCCTTTCTTACTAGACTGCTCCTGCGAGGCGGCCGTCCATGACCCTCTCGAGCCGCGTGTCCACCTGCTTCTCCACGGCCTCACAAAGCCACAGTGGCCACACTGCGTGGCTGCAGTCCTCAGCCTCCCACCTCTTCGTCTGACTCGGGGCAGGGAGGATGAAGCAGGGTGCAATGTGCCGTCTCCAGCTCCACGTGAAATGAAGGAGGCTCGCCAAAGGACCGCGAAGCGGAGACTTTAAAATAGCCTAATCCACAGCCTTTCTCCTTTGTAAGTTACAAGAACAGGAAAACTGCTCCGCTGGTGGGAGCCCCTTGCCTCCTGAGCCCTCCCCAAGCACGTGTGCGCGCAGCGCGTCGAAGGCGCGCACGCACGGTGTCGCCGATGGGGTCCCAGCTCGTAAATCTCCGCGAGGCAGAGACCTGGGAGTCCAGGAGCCTCCTAGCTGGAGGAGGAGGATCTCAAAACGTCTGCGAGGCCCCGGCCAGCAGGAGCATCACGGCCAAATAATGGAGCGTCAGCACTTCGAGAGCTGCTCCCCTGGGACTGAGTGAGGCCAGCGCCCTGCAAGGAGGAGGGCCTCTCACAGACGGCAGCGTGCGGCTCTCCCACGGCTCATTTGAGGGAGAATCAGGCATTTTTATCGCTTGCTTTTAAAACGTGAACTATAAATCACACGGCTATTTATTTCCTTTCTATTTCTCAGTTTATCTAAATGGAGTGGCTCTTCCTGTCATTTATCTTATCTCTCTAGTATTTGAAGCACAGACACTAATTGTACGCCTTCCTGGACCATGGACTGAAGGTGGAACAAGAGGAAATACTTTCCAGATGGCAAACGAACACTTTTCCTCTCTCTTCAGTATTATTCTAGGAATGCAGAGTAAGCGTGTAGATAAAACATACTGTCATCGGATGCCCCCCACCCCAGTACACATGTAGCCCCCCTCTGTATTCCTCTCTGCTTGATATTTGGATGGTCATATTGTTTTTGCTGACACTTTGCTGACCCTCTACAAACCTATCAGCAAAACTGCTTCTTTTACGACCAAGATACCGAAGCGGGTAACGGCATCCATTTGGTTGCATCCATTTGGTAGAAATGACAGAGCAGATGCACCAGGGGAACTTTATGACTAATGATCTTCTTATGGCAACACTGCCAGTGACAGGAAAGGGGGCAGTAACTTTTTCGTCTCATCTCTTAGATACAAGCCTTGAAAATATTAATGCCCAGTAGTGTACAGGTTAGCAAGGGAATGAAAAAGTCCGTGGTCACTGAGGTGGTCCGTATAAGTGAAATGGCTTAACTCCCAGGATGCTACAGAAATGAGTATTTCAGTTCATTTAATTAGCAGAGTGACGGAATAAACAAGCCACAGGACTGGCTTCCTGGGTGTGTGATCTTCCCATTCACCCAGGGCCCGGTGCTCCGAAGGTCCGCCTCTTGGTTTAATTCTCTGATGCAGCCAACTTGAAATCCTCATGATTTTGCACCTTGCAGTGGATTCCACAAGTTATACAGCCAGCCCTGCCCCGCAGCCTGACTTCTGTGTCAACATTCTTTTCTGGAATCTTTGGAAACTGTACTGGAATGTTTCTTCTTTTAGTAAATCAATTATACATTACTCGAGTTTGGAAGACAATGACTTCAACTTATGGATTTCTCTGGTGACACCACAGTGGCAGATGTGAAGGATATACTTGGTACAATTATCTTTTCTTATTTTCTTTCCACTTACGGGCTGAGCGCCAATTTTGCTGGACTTAAGAATACTTGCAGGTGCGTGAAGTAATGCTGAGGAGAGCTTTACAGAACCTGTGTCCTCTGGGTTCCCCAGCTTCTCTGTCCTGTTCTTCTTGTAACGAGCCTGCCTGTATCTAGGGCACCTGGTGCTGCAGCTCAAGCCCACACACGCCACCTCCCTAAGGGGACCTCACTTTTCTTGCGAAGCCTTGTCCTCCCTCCACTGCACCCCCTTTGAAAAGGCATCTAACCCTCTATGGTTAATCAGGGAAACCAGAAGAGTTATAGCATCTCTGTAATTGACACTCTTTGGAGAAGCATTCAGCTTCAGTGTGAAGTTGCCAGTTCAGGTGCTAGGGTCACGACTTGAAACTGTATAACCACCTAACGCAAAAAAAAAAAAAAAAAGTTAAATAATACCTAAAATTTTCATAATACTTTTATTATTCTGGTCTTCAGACTTCAATATGATCAAAACTAAAATTCATCAAGTCCCCTAATAATATACACTATGGCATATGCTTCAAATACAAAAATGAAAAACAAATCTACAGATAGATAAATAGAATTGATAGATAGATGACAATTAGATAGGTAAGTAGGTAGATAGATAAATAGAATATATTTTTACTACAAATCTATATGTATATCTATATATTCACTGCAAGTATACTAATCAGGGCTTCTGAAAATATCTGAAGCTTCTCTCAGAATCATATCTTTTTGGGGAGAGAACACAGTATGTTGGGTTTTTTTTTTTTTTTTTTTCTCTTGCCGTACGCAGGCCTCTCACCACTGTGGCCTCTCCCATTGCGGAGCACAGGCTCCGGACGCGCAGGCTCAGCGGCCATGGCTCACTGGCCCAGCCACTCCGCGGCATGTGGGATCCTCCCGGACCGGGGCACGAACCCGTGTCCCCTGCATCGGCAGGCGGACTCCCAACCACTGCGCCACCAAGGGAAGCCCAGTATGTTGGTTTTTATGTAAGATTAGGCACCATTGTTTTATTCTCTGTTCCGTGAATTATTTAGAATGATTGTTTTTTGCATTTCTAAATTTATTGAGGCTTCAGGGAAAATTTTTTGTTATTTCAGATGTTACTACATTGAGATCAAAGAGAGAGTTAAAAACGATATCATTTTTAGCATTTTCAAGACTTCCTTTATGTCTTAGGAATGGGAGTTTTTATAAATATTTTCTGTGGGAATGAAGGAATGTGTGTTTTGTGTTGTATTAGGGTTATTTATATGACAGGTCAAGCTCCTTATTTATTCAAATATGTTCTGACTATCTATCTTGTGTGTCTGTTTCTGAGAGAAATACTTTAAAATCTCTCATTACGATTGTTTATTTTTCAGTTTCTCCTATTAATTTTACTTTATAGTTAACATTAAAATTCCACTTTATGTTGTTAGGTAGGGTTTTCTGCACGTGTGGTTTCTGCATGAATTGTTCTTTATTATTAAATAATGTCCATCCTTATCCCTAATATTGCTTTTCAGTGGATGATCTATTTTTTTTCAGAAATGAACCTTATGGCATGAGCCTCCATTTACTTATTTTTGACCTGGCTTACATTTCTTCATTACCTTTATTTTTAAACGTCTGTATTATTAGGTTTCTCTGCACCTTGATTAAATAATTTTCTGTTGTATTTTGACTTTATCAAATCAAGACTATCTTTTACACACAAGCTTAGCCCATTTATATGAGGTATGGTTGCTCTTGTACTAAATTTAGGTCTGGATTTAGGATGTGTGTCCTCCATTTACCAGGCCTTGTCTTTGCATCTGATTGCTCCATGGCTTTACTCTTTTCTGATGAGTTTGCACAGTTCTCTTTATGCTCTTTTATGGCCACTCCTGCAAGAAATTATACTTTCTCCTTCTTTCACCCCACTGCTTTTTGATATAAATAAATAAACAACCATATAAATCAGTGTAACTTTTAAAATATACGAGATTACCCACACGTGATTATTATAAAACTCTCAGAAATAAGTAACTTATAGAAAAAAGCTAAGTGAACTGTGACAGAGCTTAAACTGGATTAAATCTCCTTACAGAGCAGTTACAGAGAACTGGCAAAATTGCTAGAGTTCTCTGTGTGCTTTCTTTGAGGAGGGTGAGAAGGCACTGGGTCAGGAGGCAGACAGCAGACAGAAGACACCTGCGGGAAAGAGGGAGGGAGTCCAAGCGTGCATCACCTTGGAGGCCAGGCCCACTCACATCTTGCTCCTCAAGTGTTGAGAACATTTAGGAAGGTCAGGATCACCAGCACCATGTGACCATTTCCAGTGGGGGTGGGAACAAAGGCATGGGGTTGAGAGAGAGAGAGATGAGAAAGCAGAGCACATGAGCACAGGCGTGTCCCCACGGAGTCTCACCGTACAGGGAAGCAAAGGGACAGAACCGCGCCTGGAATGGCCATGAAGCCCAGGAGGGTTGGCTGCTGCTTCCCTCGTTTTCACATGAGAGCTGGTGCAGCGGGCACGTGCATCTTTGGAAGTGATCAGGGAGGGGACTGAGAGCTCAGATGTGTCAGCAGCTGTGAGGGTGGCCCTAGGCGGGAGCAGGAGGGGTGACGCCCAGACACTGAGGAAGTTCATTTTCCCAGTGAAGGAAGCCAAGTCCTTCTGTTACCAAATGCAGGTCCAGCTGAAAGCCAATACTCGAGAGACAAGTGTTGGTAGGATAGGAAAATTTGCTTTATTCTGGAGGCCGGCAACCTGGGGAGAAGGTGGACTTATATCCAAAGGCCAACTCCTCACTGCCAATCAGAGGGCAAGAGCTTTCAAAGGGGAGTTTCAGGCATGCACAGGCAGAGGGAGGGTGCTACATGCAGAAACAGTTCAGTCAGCTCTGAAATCAAAATTAGTCATGCAGTGGTCTGATCAGTAATATCTTGATTGTTGTAAGTACAGTTAATCTTCAGTTCCAGGGCTGGTTTGTTCCCATTTCCTTGAGGCCAAGTTCTCAGAATTGTGTAAGATGGTGCAGATTTTGTCGTGGTTACAATCTGGTCATCATGCAGTTAAATTCTTCCACCTGGTGAAGGTATCAGTATCTACAAAAGAGCTTTAAGAACATGACTCAGAATATAATCTACAGCCCTTGAGAAGGAACTAAAGGTCCTTGACTTTGTTGAATGGCTAAACTATTATTATTTTGTCTTGTTTGACTTTTTCTTTGCTTCTGCATTTTCTCACTTCTCTGAATAAACTCATTCTTCGGCTAAAATTTTTCTACAACCAGGAGGCAGGTGGAGGACCTGGGAAGGCCCCGTAGGGTCCTGCTCCATTTCACTACCTAAGAGTGAGGGGAGGAGCAGCTGCTGCCTTGAGGGGAAGGAGAAATCAGGGTGGGTAGTGCCCTGACCAGCCATGTAAGTCTCAGGTGGGCATCTCCCTGAGAGCCCACTTAGGCCTGCAGGTCCTAAGTTGAACCCTAATTACCCAGGTCATGGGTACAGATTTGGTGGGGAGATTTGGCTTAACCAGAATTAGGATAAAAAGAAAAAAAAATAGGTTATAATTCATCTCATTTCAGTGATTCACCAATAAAAATATGTGTATCCAAGAAACCCCTGGTGGTTAAGAGGGTTCACATTTTGACAGACATGCATTTTGCCAAAATGCATGATTAGTATTTTTCAGGTACTGATTAGTGCTCAATTAATGAAACGAGGAAAACAGGTAGATTCAATTCTGGAAAGGGGGGTGGCGTCCTGTTCTTCCCCCCCAGGTGACCTTGTTTTTACCTCCATCTAACAGGGCTTAGTTGTTATCCAGTGTTTAAAGATGTGTGTTTTATTTCCCACCTGGACACCAAATGTGAATGAACTAGCAGTCAGTCTGTGGCTCAGTTCAGGAAGCAAGAACACCCACTGCAGGAGGCCACCCACATGGGCATCCCAAGGGCTTCCGCTGCCCCTTTCTAGAAGCATCTAGAAGCATGTGACTCTGCCCCGCAGGAAGTCTCCAGGCCCATGTCTGTGCTGAAGAGCTTCGGATGAACACTCCCAGGAGTGTGGGACGTGGGAGCACTCTGCATCCTGAGGAGCCATGCCTCAGGAAACATGACTTCAGAAACCAGAGAACCGGGTCGTTCGTTCAGTGGACTGAAATCATCCCCAATTTGTCGTTTCAGGCCAAGTTGGTTTGTTTTTCATGTTGTATTTTCCGGAGGGCAAGACCAAAGGGCAGGAAGGAGGATGGCTGTTTGAATATTGATTGAATATTGGCCAAGTAATTTGAACTATCTGTCAGTTCAAAATCAGTTATTGAAATTGAACATTCTTCTCTAGGAACCTCCCTGAAAGAGATGTTGATCTGCAGACATCTCTTCTGTGCCCCGTGTGTGATGAGTATCTATATCCAGGGCCTGTGTGCAGCCTCCCTGCCAGGCAGACATGGGCTCAAGCTACCAGGGTCTTTTTAGATTAGCCCTCTCCTGAGCCAGGCATAAGGTGTCAAATATTCTGAGCATCAGTCCTAGAAAAATCACATATTCACCTGATGATTCAGCTTATGAAATCAACATCATGTGACTTAAATATAGACAGTAAGGATCAAAAAAGAAGGAAAAAGCATTTCAGACTGCTAACAAGTCCATCTACCGGAACATCACATTACTGTCTTCCTCAACGTAGTTGAATAATGTACTCTCCATATTCCGTTTAACTATAAATCATCGTATCTTATTTAACAATACCCAGTGACTTGCATTCATGAGAGTGACATTTTTAAACAGCGTTTAGGTTTAATGGGAAGATTCACAAACTACCGTTTGTATACTTGGGGTGGGTCACACATGATAATTCAGGCCATCAGCCTGAATTTATGCTCAGAAACCAGGCATATTCTTTTTATGCTGGAAAACAGGTGACAAGTGTCCAGCTTGGCTCCTGGTACTTGACATGATATGACACTGTAATAAACTAGGTTTTTAGAGGAAGATACTTTAAGAAGACGGTCTCCCTTTGTTTTGTTTTGTTTTAATGTATGAGAAGTCCAAGGCCATAGTGTCAGACAAAATTCCTGAACCTTCTCTTCAAAAGTAGCATGTGCCCTCCCCAGCATTCCCAGATTCAGAAGTCAGCGTGAACATGGGAAGGGCAGGAGGGGACCCATCCTTTATTTCTTCCCTAAAGATGACCCCACAAGTCTGAATTGAGCAGGCCAAAGAGAAGGGGAGGGAAGGGCAGGGGATGGAAGAGGCCAAAGGTGGCTCTCCCTTTGCTGCATCACTGTAGCCCCTCTAAGGGCTGGGTTCCTCCACCACCTCAGAAATTCTGCATCCTATGCTGGTGGGATGGTCAGCCATGCATCTGTCTCCATAGCAACCTCTGCAAAAGTGGGCTTCTGACTTGTAGAGCCTCTAGATGTTACTTAAGGTTTCAGACCAAACTTACAAGGTGGTACCACGTGGTAAAGTATGAAATGGATCCTTTAGGCTCCCTGAAAAGCTACCTGAGTCATTTTGGAAGGAAAAGTTACTTTTTTTCCCACCATAATCTTTCTCCATTTTGTCTGCTTCCACACCCCCAGCACCTTAAAAAAGTTTCACTAAATTAAAAAAAAAAAAAATCACTGACCTTACAGGACTAGGAAATTGAACAAATGAGTATAGTGAACTCATGTAATCTTGAAAGAGCTTTAGCTTAAGAGGACGACCAAACTAATTGACTAGAATTTGACATAGGAATTTAATAATTTATTTTGCAAATCACACTAGAATTTGCTTAAGAATTCAGTTTAGTTCTGATTGACTTTTGATGTGTTGTCATCCCAAAGTCACCTATAAGCCGTGGTTTTGCCAAGCATATTCACCAGTTGTAGAGATCTTATAGCATTATTGAGGTCTAGAAGGAAAATGAGATTTATGCATTAATTTTATCACGTGGCTATGAGATTTTTTTGACAAGTATGAATATCATTACTGAAACTTAGATTTTTATCATCCGTTTTTTGGCATTGTTTCTGCTTAAGCAGTCCTTATTTTATTTATAAAGTTTCCAATAAATATTACCCATGTTTCATTGCATCTTTGAAGGTATGCATGAATTTTTAAACAATATTCCCAGAACCAAAGAGATCCTCAAATTAATTTGTTTAGATAAGCTACATTTTCAACTAAATACTACCTTCAAGACTAGACCCCATTTCAACAAAGAAATAATGCTGCAGGATGAAATAGGACCGCATGACAGCATAAACTTTTTTGTGTTCAACTTGGTTTCTTTTCCTACAGGTCCCATATAAGTTCAGGGCAAAAGACCTAAAAGAGAGCAGATTCTTAATATGCTTCTGACTGTGGTCACCAGGAATGTAATTGTCGTAATGACCACAGTCTCGTAGAATGTTTAGATTTGACTGGATCCCACGCAAGACAAGAATCCACACAAGTATCCCCCGTCTCCCTCCAGCTGCCACACTTCCGTAGCCTTATTCTACTCCTACGTCAAACAAAATTCCAACAAGAGGGATTTTTTTAAATTGTTTTGATGCATTTATTACATTTTTTAATGAAACAGAGGACTGAAGAGAAGAATTCATTTAAATTCTCAAAATTCAACATTTACACTAAACCTAGGTTTTTGCTTCTTACCTCTATTATTTTAATAGATTTTTATTCTATTTAGTAACTCTGCAGATAGTTTAAAAAGCCACTCTGTACTTTAAGGGTTACTTTGGGAAGTCACACTCCCCTGCCCCACCTGCCCAGCCCACCCCCAACCTCACTGACCAGCAGGAGTAATTCAGTTACCTTGGGGTCTATTCCATTATTTCTGAAGACTCTGTGTAATTACCATTTTCCTATTTGTCGGTTTTGGAGATTACCCTTTTACCCATCACAGGAGAGGATGTAGCTCTTCTGCATCACTTTGTATCACTCTCACATCACCAAGCCCTCTCTTTACACCAACTTCCTTTACCTCCATCCTCTCAATAAGGGTATATTCCATTAGTATTCGGTGTTTACATCATTATTTATTATTCTCTGCTGTCTAGGTAGAATACACTGATGCTGTGTCCTTTTGTATATAAAATTGTGTTTTTTCTAAAGGTGAATAATTGCCTGAATTTTGCCTGCTTAGGTGTTTTTTTTTGTTTTTTTTTTGTTTTTTTTTACATAAACCCCCAAAAGATTCATGTTCACGGATTCATTTAACCAATAGCCATTGAGAGTCTGCTCTGTGCCAGGCACTTGGCCAACATCAGTGAGCAACTAGATTAAAGTCTGTGTTGTGGAGAGCTTCCTGGGGGACAGACACAGTCAACAATAAGCATAGAGTACTTTTTAAACAACGGCATATTTAGGAGGTGATACAAACCATGGATAAAAAGAAAAAAAAATAGAGCAAGGCAGAGGAGACTGGAGCTGTGGAGGCAGGAGGTGCAGGGTGTTGGGCAGACCTCACTGAGCAAGTGTGGAGTGGACAGGATTTGGAGGAGGTGAGGTTGTCCCATGCCTGTCCCGGTGCTTCCCACACAGTTAAACACGCCAGAGACCTCAGTTCCCTCTCCCCTGGGCATGTCATCCTGGTGCCACCATCTCTGCTCCAACCTGGGCCTGTCAATCTTGGGGCTTCCCTTGTTTCTCTAGGATGTGGACTAATGCTGTTTCTTGGTTGCCAGGACATTGTCTGTCTCAGTTGACACTGTATTTGGGAAACAGCCTCGTTCTGCTCTCTGAGAACGTGTCGGGGGAGTTGAACTTTCTGAGCCTTTGGGGATGACAGAGAGTTTGAGAGAAGAATTCAGGGGTGGAGTTCACTCTCCCTTGGAGTTTTATGGCCATGACATCACCATCTTCCTTCTCCTGCAGCTGCTGCAAAGTCTGCTACTATTCAGATTCCCAATCCTTTATTTGGGAACTGTTTGGGTTTTTTCATGATCATCTCTCCCTTTGTGAAAGCGTTTGAGTCTTTTATTTATTCCCAGGTTTCTAATGTTCATTTGTTTGCTGAGCCCATAATGGGCCCTTTCAGTTTAGGGAAAAAGAGAAGTTTAATAACCTCCCCCTTCATTCTTTATATTCTTGCCTTCTGAACTCTTAATACATTAGACTCAGGTTTTAATGTGCTTATGTTTTCTTTTCAAATGTCCGTCTCTTTATCTTTTTGTTCTAGGAGATTTTTAAAATTGTATCTTTGAGGTTTTCTACTCTCTCTGTTTTGAAATTTTTTAATATCTGACAAATGCCTTTTTTTTTCTTTTAACTTTGTTCCCTCTCTTTTAAGGCATCCTGGCCTCTCTTTCCTTTTTGAAATTCTATTGTTGCTCTTCCTTTATTTCTATCTTTTTTCTCTGTTTCCCTCTCTTTCCCTCTCTCTCTCTCTCTCTCTCTCTCTCTCTCTCTCTCTCTCTCTTCCCCCCACCCACCTCTTGCCCACAGATCCTTTTCCCTCTATATTCCTTTCCTCTAGTAGTTGGATGGTGGATGTTTCTCTTTGCCTTTCATGATGATGTCTTCCTCCAATACTTAGTAATCCTTCTCTGTCTAGGCATACTGAGACTGAGACATCAAGATGCTCATTAGACATTCTCTGGGCTGAAACAGGATCCTTCAACTGCTCTGTCACTTCCCCCAGAATTATCTATTTCTCCAAAGAAGGGTCCTGTTATTAGTTGTGTGTGTTTGGGGGTGGGCCAGTATGTGTGCCCAGCACAGCAGATAAGGGGCCTGGGGCTGGGGGTCTCAGAGCTTCCCATTTTAACAGCTCCCCTGGTTCTCCCAAGTTGGCCTCTCCAGTGGGAAACCTCCTTTCTGGCCCCCTTTAGCATTAAGGGAGGCAACAGAGATAAGCATGCGTACTCAGTCCACCCCATTTTACTAAAGGCATCTACCATTGTTACTTAGATTGACAACTAAACAGTCGTAAGATACTGCAACTGTGCACATTGCTGTACTATTAGCAGTGGTAAATAGAAGCAAGGCAATTGAAATATGGAGGAAAATTATTGGAAATTTTTACCAAAGTCTATGGTTACATCTGTTTGTATTGAGAAGAAAATAATATGTTACCCCTAGAGTGATCAACTCATCCCAAATGGCCCAGGACTGTCCTGGTTTTAAAACTAAAAGTCCCATGTCTGGGAAACCGCCTCTGTTCCAAGTCAACCAGAGTGGCTGGTCACCCTGACCCCTCCCTCACTGTGTGACGTGAAGAATTAAATTATGGTAGAAGATGCTCGTCTACTTCTCTTATAACCAGTGATATTCACCATTGGATCACTTTCAAAAGAGGAGTGGAAATGGGGATCCAGGTACAATGTCAGTGCAGGAATGTTAGTGATTAGGAAGTTATGTGGAGCCAATGAAGCTGGAGCTTTAAGGCTCCTGTCAATCTCATCTAATTTCCCAGTGTTGATTTTACTATTCTTACAGGGGTTGTCCTAAATTACATAAGCTTCAGGTCTCACAAAACCTGGATCTTCCCACTGATGGTAATGATGATAATGATAAAATAATAGTACCTGGCAAGAACCTAATGCTTGCTTAAATGAGGGATTAAGTCATTCAATCTTCAGAATAACCCCAGTAAGTGGATACTATTTCTATCCCCAGGGTATAGACATGGAGACTGAGGCAGATGGGCATTGGAGATTATATAGCAAGAAAATTATCAAGGAAATACTTAAACCAACCAGACAGTTGTTATATGTAAGTGAATCAGTATGAAATTGTATTCACAACTCATCTTTACTTTATTGGTTGTGTGTGTGTGTGTGTGTGTGTGTGTATAACATAGAAAATAGAAGTCCCATACATTCCAATTTTCCCAGAACAGTTCCAGTTTATCCACAGTTATCCAATTCCTTCTGTCCCACTGTAAGTATAGTGCTCCTTTTACCCTCAGAAGTGTCTAGTCTGGATGATAAACTACTTGGTTGCTCAACACATAACCCTTGCTCTCTAGATAATCATTCATGGAAATTCATTGTAGGACCTTGTCAGACGCATTTCTTATAACTGTTACATAATATTTTTTAATTAGTATGTAATGAAATTTATATTAGTTTAGTAAAATCTTCTTTATATAACATCCTTAGAAAGTTTTTTTATACTCTAATGTTATGAAATATTCATTCATACTCTCTTCAAACATTTTGGTTACTTTAAATATTTGACTTTGGTCAAAATAAGATTTATTTTGATACAAAGAATGAACTGAAGGGAACTACAATTTTTCTCCAATTCCCAGCAATCTGTCCCAGCACTATTTATTGAAAATTAATCTTCCGCCCACTGAGTTGGAAGGCCAGCTTTTGTCTTAGATAGGATATATCCCTGTATATAATTGGTAGGATATCAATTTGGATACCAGTGACACGGATAGGATATACATCCATGGACATGATTGCTCGACCGGCCTTACTGCCCTTCCCTGTCTCACTGGTTCACCCTTCTGTGCCAGAATCCTACTGTTCGATGACTGTGGCGTTTGACGAATGACTTACTTTCTTGGAATTTCCTGGCGCTTCTTGAATCCTTTTTTCCAGATGACCTTTATGTTCATGTTGTCAAGTTGAAGAATGAAAAAGATCCCTTTTGACATTTTAACTGGTATTACATTGCATTATCAGGTTAATTTAGACAATTGAAATCTTGAAAATATGGAAGCTACCTATCAGACAGCAATGTTTTCTTCCTCCTTATTCCATTTGGTCATTGGGATTTTCAAGAACAGTTCATAGATTTATTTCCGTGAGGGAATGTATTTATATTTTTCCCTGAATATTTCATAACTTTAATATTATGAGCGAAATCTTTATGCCATTATATTTTAATGAGTTATTATTTTCTAGAGTAAAATATTAATTTTGTAACCTGACACAAAAATTTTATACTTTCTAATATTTTCAGTAATTATCTTATATTTTTTATATCATAAACCAATAATGTTAATTTTAGCTTCCTTTCCTAATGTTTATACCTCTTGTTTACCCCCACCCCCAGTTTAATCCCAATGACATATGCTTCTAGAATAATACTAAAATGTGTTCTTCCTTTTTTGACGATCCCTATCGGAATACGTCTACATTTTCACGAGTAAGCTCTGGCTTTTCACGTGATAGAAGCTACCGATTGCATTTTTATTTGTTTACCTTATGGAAATGCCACTTGTTTCTCAGGACTTACTGAATTTTAGCTGATGCTTTTTCTTCCTGACATAACAGTTTTGTGGCAGACATGGAGAGATTTTAAGAAAAGATATTGACAAATCTGTTCTATGAAGTTTGTGAGGTCCTATACATATACAGGGTAGTGCCATGATCCTACCCCCACCACACCTCGAAGGAAGCCCCCAGGACACTGTCACCTCAGGATCTGGAGCTGTAGTACCTGGGTGAATATTCCTTTGATCAAGAATATTGGCCTCTCACACACAGGTCTGTGGAGGACACTTGAACTAGGACACATTTCCATCATTCAATCAAGTGAGCACTTGTGACATTAAATTTGTGAAGAAAAGAAAAGCACATCTCATTCTCCAGCCTGAGACGAATGAGGCCTGGGATGTGTGGTTAATTGCACCATCCTTGCATTCCTATCATGAACCTCAGCAATCACTGTGTATTCTTTAATGCATTGGCAGCTTTAATTTTATAGTATTTCTTTGTGATTTTAATACATTTTGTGAGATCAGTCTGATTTTATTTGTGTGCTATTTTTTAATAGATAAAGTCTTGTAGTCATTATTTCATCTCAGTTTGCTTCCTGTTTTTAGTTATTTAATGTTTCTCTACTGTTACTTTTCTAGCTTTTGATTTATGGCCTTCTCTTTTTCACCCCACTGTTTATTTAGGAAACATACAGTATATTTCTTAATCTGCTTTAGTTACCTATACTATTTAAAATCATATACTTCAACATCATTTTCTGATTTATCAACTTCACAAATTAAAACTATTAAAAACCTTACTGGGTGAAATAAGATAATTAGTACATTTCTACTTCTTTCATTCTCTGCTCTTCACACTTCAGTTCATGCTCTAATCTTTGTTTTAATTGCTTGCATGTTTCTCATTTCAATTTAGCTTTAATATTACTTTTTTTATATCATGTATCTCTGTCATTTCAATAATGATAGCATGTTAATTCTGTGTTACAATCTTGACCACAGTTGTGGTCAAGCTTATTGGTTAAGCTAAATTGTCTGTTTAAATGGATCCAGTGGCCTCACCTGTCTTTCCATACAATAACCTTCTCATTCTTGAGTTTAATAGTTTAATTTTTTTCCTGGTTAGCAGGAGTGTGTCTCAAGGAGAGTTTTCAAGTCAGATAATTAAATCATGAATTTCCTCACTCCTTGCTTATCTGGGAGTGTCTGTCTGTTGCTTCTCTTCTAGCTGCCTTTCATGTTATCCTGTCATCTTATCTCTTCCTTGATGTCTTGCTTCATAGAATTCTTACTCACTTCTAATTTCCTGACAGTGTAATCTGTTTTGTAAAATTGGTTTTGATGAGTAAGTTTTCTTTCAGAATATTTCATTTCCTTAGTCTCTCTTTTGAGTGCTGTGTATCTCTTCTGCATGTGCATTATGGTGGACAGAGGGTTGCTCTACAGTCTTCACATAGGTTCCAAGTAAGGTTCCTTTTTCTCAGTTCAGTTCTGATCAAGGCATTTGCACAAAAGTCTTTTATACACCAAAAATGGAGCTGATCTCCTTCCTCCCAGCCTTGTTCCTGTGGTGTAGTTTTCCCAAGTGCTTTATGGAGCAAATCTGAATGATTTGTGATTTGAGTAATGCCTTTATTTTGATTCTTTTGATATGTTCACAGCTTCTCAGCCATCTATTTGTTCTGGGAAAGGAAAACAAATAAATGGCTGGGAAAAGGAATCTCTTTCTTGCCTCACATATCTTTCCCAAAATCTCCACCATGATTTTTTAATTAAAAAAAAAAAGAGTTTCAGAGACATGTGCTGTTTTCAAAATAAAGCTTTCAAAGAGTTTTCACACCCGCCAAACGGTTGTGTGGCCTACCTGTGGCTATTAGAGATACTAACTCAGAATCTGGTCTATTGATCAGCAAGAGCATTTTTTTTTTTACCTCTATAGACAATGCTACCATCCTGACTGCAGCAAAGGATGTTTGTGAAATTTTCTTCAGAATTGGCAGTTTTCCACACTGCCCTAGAGGCCACTGTGACCCATATTTGTGACATACCTCCAGTTGGCCTCTGAGTGGTGGGTCTCACTCACAACTCCAGGATCCTGGTTCCACCACCTTCTCCCACATATCCTTGAGCACATGAGTTAGTATTTCTCCACCTCAGTTTCCCATCTCTGAAATGGGCATGAAAATCATAACTGCCATATAAATGTGTTGTGAGAATTAAAGAGTTAATATAGATAAAGCATCTCATTAAATACTAGCCGCCATTACTAGTATTATTGGAACTCAGTAGACTAGAGGGACCTTGGCATTGGATTCATCAGTCCAGGTTGTCTGGCTATAGCTTCCTCAGGACTTGGAATATATATTGGTTTCTCTAGGGCCATGAAAACTTCCACAGCCTGGCCGATGTCATTGCACACCTGTTAGACTGGGGTACACCATGAGCTATACACGGGACTCTGCATGCAGCTGTCCACTGGCCTCAGCATTTTCTGACGCCTTTACTTGTTCTTCCTCAGGAGACCCTTTTCTTTAGTTCAAAGAAGTGAATTTTCCACCGATTTCTATCCCGTGTCTGTGGACACTAATGCAATTCTCTCATGGCTACTTGTGCATATGTAGACCTTACATCATACAGGCAGTTAAAGAAAGACATCACTGTACTGTCTAAACTGCCCAGACACCGTTTCCATGTTCTGCATATTATATTTTAGAATAAATTATCGTAAATGCTACACTGGTTGGCCGCTGTCCCAATTTGAGTCGTTTAAACTAGCTGAGTTAGAGAATGAAGTCTTTACATGTGGGGTTTCTCTCTGCATCAACTCATTGTAAGACTATTAAGCATACGTGAAACCTTTTAAATATAAAAGAGTGTTTTCTTATGTCTATATAGATAATGTAAATACCATTGAGTTATTAGGCTCTTTTTCAGCATAGGCTAATCAAGCATGCTGATTGTAATACAGCAAGTATCATTAACGAGACATTGGGATAGTACCTGCCTTTTCATATTCCCTTAGTCTTTGTGCATCAGCATTTTTAACGGGGTCAGGGGATTAATTGGGAGATTGGGATTGACGTATATATACTATGATGTGTAAAACAGATAGCTAGTGGGAACCTGCTGTATAGCACAGGGATCTCAGCTCCGTGCTCTGTGACGACCTAGGTGGGTGGGATGGGGGGTGGGAAGGAGACCCAACAGGGAGGGGATACGTGTATACATAAAGCTGACTCACCTCATTGTACAGCAGAAACTAACAACATTGTAAAGCAACTATACTCCAAAAAGAAGAAAAGAGCAGTGGATCATATAATATTTACAACACAATTCATCTGATAAGTTTTGTGATGTTATATCTGAAGCTTTAGATTAGGAAGCTTATTCCAAAGGATAAATCAGTATTTAACTAAATAATTATTTAGTAACTAAATAGCAATATTATTTAACTAAATATTCTTTAAAGTGTTATAACCTTTCAGTATTTACAAATACGTAAGACCCAACTGATGGGAAGCAATTCAACCAATGGGTACCTAGGACTTAGTAAGAAAATAAGAAAGAACTGATCTGCAGTGTCTTGAAGAAGAATGAACACGACTCAAGAAGGTAGTTTCCCGGGGATGAGAGCCAGAAGGTTACATAAATATTGTTCTACATACTCTGTGTGTTCATTTCCTGGATCTGATTAATCTCCTCAAAGTGCTACGGTGAGAAGTCCGTTCCTGCAGAGGATGGAATGGTTCCCGCCTTATGGAGAAAGAGGACCCCAACATCAAATATTACCCACACATTCTTGGCAGACGCCCGGCCTAATGGCACCCCATGGTCAGAAACATCATCACAGCGTGGGTGCCTTCATACCTGGACCTCAGTTTAGAAGCTGTTTGACAGCTTAACAGATAAAACTTAGAGATTCTTTGAAATCATTGTCAAGTCAGATCCTGCCGTCATCTTGTGGAAACTACAGTAAATATTCGTATATCTGCTGTCATTTCTGTCCTTTACTTTTAAACTATTTACCGAAAAAACTCTCTATGTAGGTTTATGCCTCATATTCCCCCATCATTCAGTTGTCATTACTGCTTTCATAAATTAAAAAAAAAAAAAAAAAAACAAGGAAGGAACTGAGTTTACCAGTTTTGTTTAGTTTTAGCACACTAACCACTCAGAAAGCTCTGTGGCTACTTCGTGGACTTGGGTTGTGTGACCCTATGACCATGACCTTCTTAGTGTCTCTTATTACCTTCCAGCAAAGAATGTGATCAAGACTCTGGACAGGATATTGACGTTGATTTCATCCATGGTGTCAGTTTGCTTGCGGATTTGCTCTGTGTAAAATATGGATTTGATCTGCTTCTTTGGTTTCTCTCTTAAAACCCAATGGATTTATGGCCATTCCTGGCAACCCTGGTACATAAACCCTCTGTCGATGGTAAGTGACCAATCCCACGTGGCCCAGACCCCTGCAGCACCCTGCCCTGGTCGAGGGAAGAATCCTCGGGAACTGAGTGGCTGTGGTCTGGCTCAAACTGTCCAGATGTGCTGGACAAGGCCACCTGGAAAGCTTTCTTAGAAAATTGACTCCTGTGTTTGGAGAAGATGATTGCAAAGTATTTATCTAGGAGTGAAGATCCAAGAAACCCTACAGCAAAAACACCAGAATAGCCTGAAACTGTAGGAGTGATGCCATCATTTTAAAATCCTTCCATAAAAGGAAGAAGCCACAGTGGGGAGAGTTCAACTTCTGTATTAGAACAAGAAACTGACATTCCTTCCGAGGAGAACAAGGATCCAAGGAAAGTGAGTCGGCACAAAGTTCTTAGTGAATCTTCCACGACTTAAATTACATTTTGCACCTTGAAAGATGAATTTAACCATCTCCTATGGGAAGGTCATCCATTCTAAAAGAAAGAAAAATGAACCTAAGCCAGCTGTGAAATGTTTAAATCCATGTTAGACACAGGCTTTCCCTAGAGCATCACTAATAGGTTTTCTTGAGAAGCAGGAAAAGATATTACAGTTGTTACAGAAAATCTGGATGTCGTGGTGACTAAGGGAAGACCATGGACCTAACTGAATATTTTGACACTGATTCAATAGTGAATCATTACAGATGTCTCAAAAAACTGTTCTGTACGGTAATTAGTCATAAAGTAGAAATACACAATTTTACCAGAGTAGTGAATTCCACACTTACATGTGTGTGAAAGAAATACACAGAAAATTTGCAGCTATCCAATTAAGATATATAATGCCCCCCAAATCCCTGAATATATGCATTTATCCTAGGATGGTTTATTGCTAAGCCACACTGGATAACTGTCTCATTCGACTTCCTCAGCTGAAAAGCCCACCTTGCTGAAGCCTTGACTCACTGAGCAGCAGCAGTACAGAAGGACGGGTGGGAACACGGCTCTCTGCATGTCCCCCCGGCCTTGCGGCTTACCAGCTGTGTGACCGTGACCATCTAGGACCGGAGTGGCTGCATCAAAGGCGCTCACCATCTCTGGGCCTCGGTTTCCTCATCTGTAAAATGAGAATTCTGATGACGCCTCCCTGGCATTGTTAAATGTGTGGGTGTGTGAGTGTGTTAATCTGCATAAGCATTTGGAAGAGCTTGGGGCACAAAGCAGGCATCATGTTTGCGTAGAAAGGGACCCAGAGTGTGTCTAGGTCCTGAAGCTGGACTCTGGGCTCGAACCGTGGTCCACACCGCCTGTAAGACCTTCCTGAGCTTCACCTCCATCCTCTTGGAAATGGAATAAAGAATAGCACCCACCTCACTGGAGCTCAGAACAGCTAGGAGTTCACAGCTTTCCAGAGCCTGGCTTGGCTGTACCTT
This sequence comes from Lagenorhynchus albirostris, assembly GCF_949774975.1. Lineage (NCBI taxonomy): Eukaryota > Metazoa > Chordata > Mammalia > Artiodactyla > Delphinidae > Lagenorhynchus > Lagenorhynchus albirostris. The sequence goes on from NC_083097.1 coordinate 4,167,649, forward strand.
CACTGAAGCACTGGCCGTCCACTTGCCCCTTCTTGCCACATATGAAGCCATCTGCTTTCGGCCTTATTCTCTCTTTAAGATTTACAACTCTTTTGCTAGAACTTCAAGATTTAGCGTGTGGGACTGGGTGTTTTTATTGTTAACTTCTGTCTCCCACAATATCCCACTCCTCCCAGTAATCTGCTTTGGCTGCACTCAAGCTAGGTCTAAACCTCCGACACACTGACTTTATAAAGTCATTCTGGCCATTGTAAAAATACCCACCGCTTCCTGGTTTCTGCAGATGTGTGCAATCCTATTCCTCCTAAGTGGAGCTGGTTAAGTTTGGGGCTGGCAAACTATGGTCCTGGGGCCACGTGGAGCCCACCACCCGATTCTGTAAATAAGGTTTCATTGGAACACTTCTTGCCCATTCATTTACACGCTGCCTCTGTCTGCCTTCTCCCTGCCAGGGCGAGGTTGAGAATTTAAAATTGTGTGGCCACCAGCCTAACAAACATATCTGGCTCTTTAGTAAAACGTTTGCCAACTCCTGGGCTAGATGAAAGCATTTTTTCAGCAAAACAAGTGTCAATAGAAAATGGTGACTCTATTATCTGTCACCCATTTTCAGGGCAAAATTAGTGTTAATGTTATCACAGCGACATAGTCCGACACCAGCATCTCACCCTGCAACCTCAGAAGCTTCCGGATGGGTTTCCACCACCCGTCTATCTCCCCGTCTCTTGTCCACTCTGCAAGGGCCAGGCTCTTTGTCAAATACAAACCCGACATAGACACTCTGCTCCGTCAAGCCTGCCATGCCCCTCCATTGCCGTGCGCCTGGAACCCAGATCCCATTGTGTGGCCCCAGGATCCTCAGGGCCAGTCCCATCAAGTGCTCCGTCCTCTTGATCCCCGATCCTTGGTTACTAGGGCTTCTTGCCTCGCCTCCACCGGCCCTCCCACCTTGGCTTTCTGCAGCATCTATCTTAATGCTCACCCCTCTTAGGGTGTGTGTGTCCATCCCTTTTCACAGTTATTCTTGAAGACCCACCAGATCCAGGATCGGGTCTGGCTGAACCACACGCCCATGTGCATGGCCCGTGGGCTGCATGTCCGTGTTTGTTAAAAGGTGACCTGCATTCACTGTGTCACTTCGGCAAAGGGAATGCATGGAGTGGTGTGAAAGTGTTCCACGCAACATGTGTCAGGGGAATGTGAAGCTGGGAAACCACAAGTGACCTTGTGAGTCTGCAGTCAGGCTCTGGAGAAGAAGCAGGACCTGAGGTCAATTTTCCTGGGATGTGAGAAAGTTGCCAAAAGATGCCTCTGAGGGGTCACAATGTCCTAGTCATGTTTCATGGGTGAGGAGTATTTCCTGACGTTGTTTGCTTGATGATGGCAGTGGACACATTCCTCGCTCAGTGAGGGTGAGACGTAACCTACAGACGCTTAGGAATTATTGCTTCTTATGGCTGTTTGGTCCCAATTTCCTCTCTCCTTTTCTTCACTCTTGTCCTTTGTATGAGGAGCAGAGGTTCAGGGGGAACACTCCTATCAGAATGAAGCCTACAGACCTTTCCTTCTTGCTACTTCCTCTTTATCACAGAACAGTCTCTCTCATTCCTTTAAAATGTGGAATTCTCATCGAGATTTGATTCTTGCCCTCCTTGCATTGTGATTTCTCCTGTTGAGCCCTGTCAGAAAGGAGCTAACTGAAGAGAAACACCAGGCTGGGAGAAGGAGTGAGTGAGCCTCATGGTGCAGGCTTAATTAGTACTCTGGACTTAGTACTCTATACTTAGTACTCTGTGCCTAGTGCTCTATACCTAGTACCCTGCACCTAGTACTCTATACTTAGCACTCTGCACCTAATACTCTATACCTAGAACTCTGTGCCTAGTACTCTGTGCTTAGTACCCTATACCTAGTACCCTGCACCTAGTACTCTGTGCCTAGTACTCTATACCTAGTATTCTGTGCCTAGTACTATGTGCTTAGTACTCTATACCTAGTACCCTGCACCTAGTACTCTATACCTAGTACTCTATACCTAGTACCCTGCACCTAGTACTCTATACCTAGTACTCTGTGCCTAGTACTCTATACCTAGTACCCTGTACCTAGTACTCTATACTTAGTACTCTGCACCTGGTACTCTATACCTAGTACTCTGCACCTAGAACTCTATACTTGGTACTCTACACCTAGTATTCTGAACAATCAGTATCTGGGGGGGAAGAGAAGGAGCACAGCAATGCAGCAGGTTCACCTGGGTGGTGAACTGTGTATTCTAGGAAATGGAGCTGACAAGGACTTCAGATAGTGAAGGAAGCACATTCATGTTAGCAATGAAACTAATTTTTCCTAGTCTCAGAATGGAGATTGGCTTTTATCAGACCAAACCCAGGAGCAAGGGGCCAATGTAGAGTCCATTCAGATGAGAAATGACAAAAATCTTGTACTAGTCTGGGTCCTCAGAAAAACAGAACCAGTAGGGTGTGTGTGCGTGTGTGTGTGTGTGTGTGTGTGTGTGTGTGTGTGTGTGTGGAGAGAGAAATTTTAAGAAATCAACTGATGTAGTTGTGGAGGCTGGCATGTCCCAAATCTGGAGACCCAGCAAAGGGTCAGTGCCATGGTTCAAGTCCAAAGGTCGTCTGCTGGCAGAATGTTCTCTTCTTCTGGGGAACCTCAGTCTTTTGCTATTAAGGACTTCAACTGATTGGGTGAGACCCACCCACATTATGGAGAGCGATCTGCTTCACTCAAAGCCTACAGAGTTAAATGCTTACTTCATCTAAAAAACACCTCCCCAGAAACATCTAGAGTAATGTTTGAGCAGATATCTGGGTTCCATTACCCGGTCAAGTTGACACATAAAATGAGCCCTCATAGACCTGGATTTTGTCAGATGTGCAGGAGGGAGCAGTTTTGCTGGAGAAGAGGGAAGTAGAATCTATTATTTGGGGAGATGCAGGAAGGGTGGAGGATGGAAGCCAGGAGGGGTTCCACCCCCTGAAAGGGCATGCAGGGCAGAGGAGTGAAGGTGGGGACTGTCGTCTCCGGGTGGCCATTGCACATCAGATGGAGATGCTCTGTGGTGGAGATGCAGGGCTTTATATAGGTGAGGCGCTTATGGGGGATTTGGGGGCTCTCACCAGAAGGAAGAGATGCTCTCCTTCAGCCCTCTAAAAAAAACAGTAAATTAAAGGAAACTCATTTAAAAATAACATACATACACCTACACCTTGAACCTTTATTTTCACTTAAAATACATACATGCACCCATTTGCTAATTTTTTTTTTTTTTTTTGGCTGCATTGGGTCTTCGTTGCTGCATGCGGGCTTTCTCTAGTTGCGGTGAGCAGGGGTTACTTTTCGTTGCGGTGCGTGGGCTTCTCATTGCAGTGGCTTCTCTTGTTGTGGAGCATGGGCTCTAGGCTTACCGGCTCAATAGTTGTGACTCATGGGCTCTAGAGCACAGGTTCAGTAGTTGTGGCGCACGGGCTTAGTTGCTCCACAGCATGTGGGATCTTCCTGAACCAGGGCTCGAACCCATGTCCCCTGCATTGGCAGGCGGATTTCTTAACCACTGTACCACCAGGGAAGCCCCCTGCTAATTCTTTTAGTTATAGCCAAAGCTTATTTTGAGTAGGAAGATGCCTATTAAAGATCTAAGTTGATTACTTGCATAAAATATGCCCAATACCCATGATGTTCAGTTTGAGTTTCTTGACAGAAGGCTGAAACTCGTCCTATTCATCCAGGTGCAAAATCATCTTAAATCTTTCATTTTTTCTTCATAGTTTACTTTTCTCTCAGCCACACCTAAGCTGAGAGCAATTCCATTTAATGACTGATCTCTACTGAGTCATTCCAAAGATTCAACTTAGTTTTCATAGAAGCAAGTGTCTCGTTTTCCATGCTCATGTTCCATTGAGCTACACCAAACTAATTATATTACACAATTCCTATAACAAGTTCAGCTGGCAGAGGCAGATTTGAGGGCAGGCTCAGCTGCTTCCCCGTGTGCCCACTGTCACCAGGTGGTAGCAGAAGGATGTTGACAATGTGGGCAAGGCTGGCTCTTCACCCCACCTGGCACTCAGCATGGTGTGGGCAGTGGCCTAGGGGTTTTGCCAATGGAGAGGCCCAACTGTCTGACAGGTCAGTTCAGAGTAGAGAGCTGCTCCTGAGGCTAGAAATGAACCCATGGCAGGAAGGCATTCATCCAGGTGGTGGTTCAGAGAAGAACAGATGTAGAGAATCCCTAGGACAGGCACTAATGGGGGAGGATCCCCCTGCTCTGTTCTCCTGGGGGCAGACATTGGAGGAGTCTCACATAGGAAGTTATATTGGTCCTTCCCAGTGGAAAACCAGTTGACTCCCTAGAGGGCAGGGTGGTAGAAGAGGGGTCTTTATAACCTAAATGGTGTCCTCAGCTATGAATGCAATCATTGTCACGACCTGCCATGCCCAAGCGAAATGTACATTACCGAAGACCTTGCACCCCATGAAGCCATCCTTGGGTAGGAACTGCATCTCCCCAGCTGTCAAGCTGTGTTGTTTGGGAGGATTGGAAGAGTGTCAGCACTGGACCTGTTTACCTTTACTTCTCAGAGCTCATCATTTTGAGGTGGGAAGGGCCAGCGCAGGAGGAAGCAGCTCTGGTCCATCCCAGCTCCTCAGCCACTTTGGTGTTGGGGGGTCTTTCTTCCTGAAGGAGCCTAAGCCTGCATGAATTGCACTCCCGGAAGCTCGGGCACTGGGTCTGGGGCCAGGCACCTGCTCCAGATCAGTCTTTAAAGCCAGGAGGGCTGTGCAGAGCAGGGGCAGCTGGACCAGGGGGCTGCTGGGCGATGGGGTTGCCTGGGTGGGCTTTTCACATTTGCCTATGACAGGGAGTGAAGGATGATGCCTCCTACAGAAGAACCCACTCACCAGGCTTTTCCCCTGATGTTTTAATGGCACATCTCAGTTCTTATAATCGTTTAAAATAACATCAGTACAACTTTAATACAAAGGAGGGAGCAAAGGCACTTACCACCTTCAAGAGCCAGAGCGCTGGACTCTCCTGAGGAGCAGGTGTCCCATTTCTCAGAGTGTGTTCCCAACCCTGATGGTCATCTCGGCCACCAGGCTGGGGAAAGAGGGCTTTGTAAAAATTCAGATTTTTGACCCTCAACCCCAGATTTGTGATTCCTGCAGAATGGAGGAGAGGCCAGGGATGTGCAGATGCTTGAGGGGCCCGCCATGCAGCTGTGGTTGGGGAAACATGGTCTCAGCCCCAGGCTAGGTCACAGGGTCCTCTCAGCCCCTTGGTGCCATCCTTGGGCACGAGAATTGGAGATGTTAAACTTGTTAAAGTGGAGGGAGGTACCGCCTACCCAGTCATTACTCAATTTCAGTTGCAACTTGGCGCAGATTGCTAACTCGCCTACCTGTATGCAGTTACCACCTGAGTTTTTTTTTTTATCCCATAGCAGAGGGGTTTGTGATACAAAGAGTTGGGTACTGAGTGGATGTAAAAGAGGAGTGAGAGGGGGTTGCCTTCTCCACGTTGAACTCTGATGATGGGAAAGATGTTTATTTTTTCCAGAGCGGGGATGAGTCCTGAGGACAGTGCTGTGGGGGTTCCCTGCATCCTCTTTGCATCTTCCACTCCCTCTGTGACTGTCTTTGCTTCTTGGGCTGCCATTTCCCCATCCGTAAAACACAACCAGAAAAGAAGACCATTTCTGCAGTCCTTCCCAGCTCTACTGGTCAGCCTCTTTTTTTCCAATTTTCCATGGAAACCAGATGGAGGAGCAGCCCCACAAAGAACCAGCCCTTCATTGTCCCTCAGAATCTAAGGACTTCTCTTTCACCTTCTATGAGCTGAGGGTTTTCATTTGAGCTAATGGGATGCACACACCCTCCGTGGTCTGCAGAGAAGAACCTTCAGATGAAGGATTTTTGCTGAAACAGGGAATTATTGGGGCTGTCTGCAACAGCGAGGTAGGTTTCTTTCACCTGTGTGTCCCTCATAATTCCATTTCCCTGCCTCCCATGTGTAAATGAATCCTACTGATTCTTCTCAAGATAACATCCGATGACAGGACAATGAGACAGGAAAATCTGGTAAAAAATTAATAAAAATCTCCATGTCTTTGGCTTCTCACAGTCCATAAAATTAACACCCACCACACCTCCTTTATGGGGAGCTTTTGATGTCCTGCAGTTTGGCTCGATGTGAGTCAGCAAAGAAATGCCGCATTTAAAGCCGAAAATTTACAGTCCTGTGTCTGGCTCGTTATAAATCTCTCCTTCAGTTTCACATCAAACAAAGTAGTTTAACTTTCGAGGCTGAACAAAATGAAGTCACTGTCAAGCTGCAGGCTTCCAAGTGCTGATGGCAAGAGCTTGGTTTCCCGATCCAGGTCTCCTGTTTCCTGAAGTCTGGCCCCGTCCTTGCCAACCAGTGGTCAGCCATGGACTTTCCCTTCTGAGGTGATGGTGGAGGCCAGTCCCCACCATTGCTTCTAGAAGAATGCGTCCAGCAGACAGTCGGAGGGTTCAGAACATCCCTGCAAACAGGCTGTGGTGGAGGGGGATGCATGTGTGTCCGGCGTGTTGCTGTCACTTCTAATGCACTTACTACTGGACCCCGGGAGGATTTGCTCCAGACGTTAGAGTGTAAGCACAGAGCGCAAGCTGTTTGTCCAGGAACTCTGCCCCACCGACACCGTTCACTTACACATTTCGCTACCAAGATCGTTGGCCCTCTCAGAGCTGGATTTCTGCCCTGGAACTTGCCTGGAGTGCAGCTGGCGTCCTACGATGCTGATGAAGCATCCTTAGACATAGACCAATAATTCCCCAGTCAGCAGATGGACCAGGCCAGCTAATGGCCTGTGCGTGGCCCGCTGCCAGATGGGCTCAGGAATCAGCTTCTCTCCCTCCTCGTCCTCCCAAGACCTCTGATCCCGGCTGCTGTGCTTTCCACTCACAGCCTGCCTGTCCTCTTTAAGTTAACTTCTTAACTGGCTTTTTTTTTTTTTCCCCTGTGGCTAAGGCAGATTTTTCAAACTGTCATCTGTTTATTGTTGGATGTGCACTGTTACCTTGGAAACAGTTCATTTAGATGAAAAGCGTGGTAAATCTCAGATCACCTATACATGCGACGGGGCTGTAGTTTCATACAAAGACAAGGTCCTTCTGTCTTCAAATCCCACACGCTGCCCTGCCCGTAGGGCCGCAGTGGCGTCTGTCATAGGCCCTGGGCCACTGAGTGTGGAGCCTGTGAATGTCTGTGTTTATAGTCACGGAGGATTTTAAAGATGATGTCGGAAAGTAAAAGTGGGCGATTTGATTAAGTACAGCCTACTTGAAGGTTGTGCCGGATACACTAGCACGTGAAGGTCATGACTGACCGATGTGGGAGACACCTTGTAATCGGAGCTGTGTTTGAATGTTGTCCTTCACCCTGTCCAGCTCGCACCTCCCTGGAACTAAATCCAGCTGTGAACGTGGCCTTCTCTAGGTTTGGGCTGTGACCCGGGTTCTGCCCCGTCATGACGTCTTGTGTTTATTGAGTTAATGAAAGACCACTCCGCAGAAGATCAGAAGTTATTCCTCAAAATGGAATTGGCTTGGTGCTTCATCTTGAAACTTTGAAGAGAACAGAAAAAGAAACTGAAACCGAATTCCAAACTGAAGGGAACAGCTCCTAATGCTGAATCCGTGACAGCCCTGGGCTGGCCGTGGGTGATGGTCCGCTGTAAGCCTCAGGCGCTGGTCCCCACCGAGGGTGGCCTCTGAGCCTGAGTGGCAGTTACAGCACCGTGCCTGCCTGGCGGGGGGTGGGGGGTGCTTCATGACAACGTATTTCACTAAACCAAATACCCTTGTTGGGAATTTGCATTTTCAAAGGAAACATTAAATAACCAAAACCAAAACGTTATTATTATTTTTTTTTATGAGGAGGTGAAAGTCATTTTCTGATAAACAAATAATTACTGTTGACAATTAGGGATGTTGAATATGGAACAGATGGTGCCAGGAAATTCTGCCCAAACTGTTGAGTGACAACCATAAATTCCACCACCTCTCCTGGCAGCACTGAGGGCTGTAAGGGTGAGCCCCAGGGGAGCCCTCAGCCAGGGCAAGTACTGTGGTGGCCGCGTAGCTGAGTCCTCCAGATCCTACCGGGGAAACATGATTGATTTGGGTTATACCATCCACCTGCTTTGTTCCAGATGGCAAACTTGAAAAACCAGAACAAAGCAGGACAGGTATGGCCACTGGTAGCTACCCAACACAACTTGTTCTGCTCGTGGAACCCTCAGACATCAGCACAGAAGCTTGCATGGATTTCAACTCTTTCATAAGCTGAAATCAAGACATTTCCCCAGAGCTCTTCCTGTGAAACAAAGCAGACACTTGGCATTTCCAGATGCTGTGTGAACGATCTTTGCTCAGGACCACTTCTTAATGATGTGCAGAAGAGAAGGGCAGAGAGTGGACCAACCCAGTTGGAACAGCTTAAGATGGTGGAGGACTTAACTCAGGGGTGTGAAAAGCCTTGGAGGAGCCAAGACGCCTTTGCACACCAATTACAGTTTATGAGGCTGCGGGGTTGAGAGAGCAAACTTAAGAAGTGGGAGGAAACATAAAAACAACAGAAAAGCAATGGAGAAGATCCAAATGCAGACTCATCACAGCCAGGAGGCCAAAGCCCATGTTTCATAAGGGTTAGGCATAATTTCCGTGGTTTAACATGATATTAAAGAACGCTAATCTTGTTGACATTGAAAAATGGAAGCATTTCCACGGTTGATAGAGAACAGTTCCTACAAAACTGACATAGTTTATTATTATATGAGTAAAACTTTGCATTCTTTTTAAATAATTTTCTTAGAAATATAATAGAGTCTGTTCATGAGAAATACTTGGTATAAAATAGTTCAAGGCTTCTACAAACAAAAATAGGTAAAAATATCATGGTACACCTCAGGGTAAAGGCACCAGGTGATACTGCAGGGCTGCTGAGAGCCCAGGCATGGCAGGGGCCGATCATTTCCACTTCCCATCCAGGGGAACTTTCACAGGAGTCCAAAATCTGGCTCTAAAATGATTTGGGTCACAGACCCCTTTGAGAACTTGAGGAAACATGCTGGTGGTTTGCTCAGCAATCTTGGAGGCATGGTCCACCTAGAACTTGTAGGATTTCAGGTGTCTGTGGATCTCCTGGTCCTTTATGCCTTTATTTCCTTATTTAGATATTCATCTACTCAGTCTGGTACTGAAAAATATTACAGACTCTGAAAATATGTTCATAGAAGCTTTTCAGGGTAAGAAAAATGTTTGTTTTAGACATTGAGTTATAAAAATGTTGAATTTAAAAGTTGCTCATACTTCCCTCAATCATGTTAAAAAAATAACATATATTTACACACACACACACACACACACACACACACACACACACACACAGAAAGCACCTGAATCAAAGGTGAGGAGCTAATGAGGAATCATTGTCCCCGGGAGGAGGGATGGTGAGTAGTTTCCTCCTCCCTTGTTGTGTTTCTCCCCACGTAACCCGGTGCACACACTCTGTCCTCACAGAATCTCCTGTTGGTACAGCATCTCTGAGAGGCCCCTAGTGAGCTCTCGGCCAGGCTTTCTGGACACTGCTTTGCATCCTCAACCCAAGTGTGACTGTCCAGGCACCCTGTGTGGGGAGAGGATGGAGGCCACCAAGACAAAGGAGAAACAGGCATCTTCACAAATCCTGTCTTCCCTCCAGATTCAAGAGGAAATCTTGTTCTATCAGTTCATACTCAGAAATGCTGTGGAACAGGACACAAGTTTTCTGCTCGGGACCCTTGGGCCCTCCTCCTAGACTTGGCCGAGGCAGAGCCTCACGACAGCTTCCTGGGCCCTGCTGTCCCTCGAGGCCCTATCACGCTGACAGCCGGACACATCGCCGGACCCTGCTCCACCTGCAGGGGTCACGCTGCTCTGTCTGAGGGAAGGAGATCACGGCTTTTCTTTTCCCCTTGAGGATGATTTTTGACCACCACCGACACGGAGCCCCATGGGCCCTGAGTTTTCTGTAGAATTTTCAAATTTTGCTTACACGCCCTGAACAGGGAGACAAATATGAGTGGAAATCAAGTCCTCTTAGAGTCCAAATGGCAAATGACCGTCTCCCCGGGACCCAAGGACGTCCATCCAAATGGGTACTCCTTACTGGACCACATCTCACCTCCCGGCTCTCCCGCCCCAGACGGGCCCCACCCTGGCTGTGCCCTCAGCCCTCCTGCGGGTGGACTTGTGCAAAGCTTTGGGGACACATGCAGGCTTATCTGAGAGCAAATGGTGATGCCACGGGGCTGAGCTGGACCCAACCTCCCCACCTCCATCATCTGCCGACATGCCTGTCGACAAAGAATGCTTTTACAGTCAGAAGAGAGAGAAACAGGGCTGCTTCGAGAAACATCCTCGAGCATCAGCAGCTGCTAACAAATTGAAAGAAAGACGAGCAGACATTATAGGTCTCCTGCTGGAAGTCATCACTTTTAAAGTAATCCCACAAAACAAACAAACAGACAAAAAACCGGCATCTGACAAAGGCATTAGATCCACCTAAATTACAGGAAGTGCAGAGGAGCACACTAAGTGATACCACGGAGATGTAACTTGCAAAGTCCTGAAATCAGCAAAAAAAAAAAAATGGAGACGCAGTAAGGTATGCAATCTTTCTGTCACAGATAAATGGAATAGAAAAATAAATGAGATTACAGAAGAACCTACCGACTAAAAGAGAAGAAAGACACATCAACCAATTGCACACTATGAGCTTTATTTAGATTCTGACTCTGACGAGCGATGAAATTTGGACATTGACGACATACTTGGGAATGGAATGCTGAATATTTAATGACATTAAGGGAGTATCGTTAAAAATTTTAGATGTCACAATGGCATTGTGGTTATGTTGAAAAATCTAAGACTCCTTATCTTTTAGAGATGTGAATTGAAATATTAATATGTCTAGAATTTGCTTCAAAATGCTATAGGGATGGGGGCATAAACTGATCATCTTTGGAGCTGAGTGGACACGGAGGGCCTTTATTTTTGTACAAGTTTGAAATTTTCTTTAGAAAAAAGTTTTCTAAAGAAAAAAACTTTCTTTAGAAAAAAGGGAACAGACACACTGTTGAGGGGAGTTATTTCCAAGTACAAGTGAACCCGAAAGCCAAGGGAGGGGAAGCATGACCACCAGGAATGCTAATCGTGGAAGTTAGAAGGGGTAGGGGCTCAGGGAGACTGCCTGGCAACTGAAAATAACTGTGCATCTATAGACAGTAGGTGGGAAATGATGCAGGTCGATGCCCGCACAGACACGGCCCTCAGCTCTGGAGAGTTGGCACTGTCCCTCACTGTGGGTCTCTCTGTCCCCCAGGTGGTCCGTGGGGAACTGGAGCGCCTGCAGCCGGACGTGCAGTGGAGGCACCCAGAGCCGGCCCGTACAGTGCACGCGGTGGGCACACTACAAATCGGAGCGGGTCTCCGCCAGCCTGTGTCCGCAGCCCATGCCCTCCAGCCGACAGGCCTGTCAGCCTCAGAGCTGCCCACCCGCGTGGAGCGCCGGGCCCTGGGCGGAGGTAATGGGGCAGGGCCAGCGTACGGGGACGGCGGGGCCCCTCCTAGGCAACGTGGGGCTGGAGTCTTACCAGGCCTTGCAGGAACTGACGCGCTCTTCCCGTGCAGTGCTCTCGAACCTGCGGGAAGGGGTGGAGGAAGAGGTCCGTGGCCTGTAAGAGCACCAACCCCTCGGCCAGGGCGCAGCTGCTGCCCGACGCTGTCTGCACCTCGGAGCCCAAGCCCAGGACTCACGAGGCCTGTCTGCTCAGGCGCTGCCACAAGCACAAGAAGCTGCAGTGGCTTGTGTCCGCCTGGTCCCAGGTAGGTGCACTGGTCCCAGGTGGGTGCCCTGGTCCCAGGTGGGTGCACTGGTCCCACTTGGATGCACTGATCCCAGGTGGGTGCACTGATTCCAAGTAGGTGCACTAGCCCCAGATAAGTGCACCTGATTCCAGGTAGGTGCACCTGATTCCAGGTAGGTGCACTGATCCCAGGTGGGTGCACTGATTCCAGGTAGGTGCACTAGCCCCAGATAGGTGCACCTAATTCCAGGTAGGTGTGCCGGGTCCCAGGTGGGTGTACCTGGTCCAAGGCAGGTGCACTAGTCCCAGGCAGGTGCACTAGTTTGAGGTAGGTGCACTGGTCCCAGGTAGCTGCACTGATCCCAGGTGGGTGCACTGGCCCCAGGTAAGTGCACTGGTCCCAGGTGGGTGTACCTGGTCCCAGGTACGTGCACTGATCCCAAGGGGTTGCACTTGTCCCAGGTAATTGCACTGGCCCCAGGTAGGTGCACTGGTCCCAGGTAGCTGCACTGATCCCAGGTGGGTGTACCTGGTCCCAGGCAGGTGCACTAGTTCCAGGCAGGTGCATTAGTTCCAGGTACATACACTGGTCCCAGGTAGGTGCACTGGCCCCAGGTAGGTGCATTTGGTCCCAGGTGGGTGCACTGGCCCCAGTTGGGTTCACTGATCCCAGTTGGGTGCACTGATCCCAGGTAGGTGTGCCGGGTCCCAGGTGGGTGCACTGGTCCAGGTAGGTGCTCCAGGTCCCAGGTGGGTGCACCAGGTGCAGATGAAACTGGGTCGACCAGCTCCTGCCTTGGGGCTGCCTCTCATCTGGTCTCTCTGCTTCCACTTCTCCTCTGCTTCTTCTTCCCCCGAGTCTCTGATCCCTGCCCATAGCCCAGTATTCAGTCCTCCCTCCTGGCACGCACTCGTTGGAGTGTCCTTCGGCTTTCTCATCACATCCCTGGAGTACCTCACCCAGGTCATCCACGCGCTCATCACTCCCTCGTGTTGAGCAGCGACTGAGTGGGTGAACGGGTGCAGGTGTGAGGGGAGGGGTGTTCATTGCGCTGACCATGGGGTGGGGGTACCCACTGCACCCCAGAACACCTGCAGCCACTTCTCTGGCCATGCTTAGGTAGTAGAGCAGGTGGATGACCTCAGGAGACAGAGGACCCGTTCCCTGAGAGGAATGTGCATAGGCAGGCTTCTCATTTGGGGAAGAGACTGCTTGTGCTGGGTTTGCTCAATGCCTTGTGCTGCTGAAGGCTGGGAAGCCCCTGATCTGCACTGTCGGGGGACTGTCCCAAGCCCTGCTTCTCTGAGACCAACATTTAGAAACACGAGTTTGGAGTGTTAAAGGTTTTGTGACTCGCTTTGGCCCAAGTCGGGGCCAGACATCCTGCTGGGGAGCAGACAGAGCTGCCCACCCCCGTGCCCGGGAGGGAACATCGGGAGGCCATGCCAGCCCCCTGCCGGGGTGCAGCGAGCCCAAGGGTTGCCTGAGCGGCCTGTGAGAGGCTCCTTCAGAGAGGTGTGCATCACTCAGAGGCCCGGGAGTCAGTGAAGCACAGCGGACATCAGAAAGCCAGCAACCCGGAGAGCAGCAACCGCCGCCACCCCCGGGAGCGCGCCTGTGATCCCAGCTGCGGGGCTGCCTTTCCAGAGCGGACATGAAGAGAAAGGCCCCGGATCCCGCGCCCTCGGGGGCAGGCTCGGGGCCGCAGCCCCCGTACCCACACCTCCAATGGCAACCTGCTCAGGAGGGAGGAATGAATCAACAAAGGGATGGTGTGCCGAGCAGGGCATTTAACCCGGGTGAGACAACACTTCCGTTTGCCACTGAAAACTAAAAACATCATCACTCTTGGATAAAGCCTGTTTCTGCTAAGGTAGAATTCCTGGTCCTCTGCCTCCTGGGACCTGGGAACATCAGAGTCTCTAGGACTGAATCGCGTTGTCCTCAGAAGACTTTTGTTTCTGTGCATATCCCCAGAGGCTAAGTCCTTAGGAAGGAAGCAGCTGGGGCAGCATAGTGTCTGGGAGGTGTCCCCCTGGGAAGCCCTTGCACTGAATGTATAGCACATACGGGTGCATACACACACACACACACACACACACACACACACACACCCCAGAACTTCTCTCTTAGGCATGGCCCCAGCAAGGCCCTGGGAAGAGTCCTCCAGCTCATTCCTGGCATCAGGACACACTGAGCACACCTGTAAGCCAGGTCTGAACATGAGTGTGAGGCCAGAACCCAGGCATCTGGGCTCCTCCACTTATGTGATCTGCGGAAATGTCAGCCCAAGGCAGCAATGCCAGCCACTGGGACCTTCCCCGTGACCTCCGAGCTGACCTTTTGGTCTTCTCTGTCATCCCTCTGTGACAGGTGTCTGCAGCCTCTGCCTGGCCACAGATTTGCCCAGAGCCCCACCACCCATGCCAGAAGGTCTGGCTGCAGTGACAGCTCAGGCTCAGAGCACGTCACCGTGGGACCGAGTAGGTTCGCTGTCTGTGCTCGCTGTCTTCAGGGCAGCACTCGGCGTTCTGAGGATGCCTGTGAGCCCTGGGTTTCCCCTGCCTGCCCCTGCTTCAGGGGCCAGCATCACGCTGCAGTTGGGTGGTGTGAATCCATGGAGCTATTACATGTCAGTGCATTCTGGTGTCAGGTACAGCCCAACATTTCGATTTCCCAGTGAAGCAGTAGCTCCAGAATTACTCTTCACGGTTTCTGATTGCCCTGCCCCAGCTCACGCCCCCAGCGCTAGACCACTGTGACCACAAGGTCTTCCTTTTTATGGCAGATACTGTAACACCTTCTTAACATGCCAAGGTCCCATCTATTCCACTGACCATTTATACTTAGGAGAACGGTCAAGCTGATATAACCAGGAGGCTTCTTGACTCAGTGATTTCGTAGAAGAGACAGCCACCACAGGAGAAATACCTTTCACCCGCATCCTTTGTTGTCTTTTCTTTTCAGTGCTCTGTTACGTGTGAAAGAGGAACACAGAAAAGATTCTTCAAATGTGCTGAGAAGTACAGTTCTGGGAAGTACCGCGAGCTGGCCCCGAAGAAGTGCTTGCACCTACCGCAGCCCCACCTGGAGCTGGAACGCATCTGCGCCCCATTCCCCTGCCCTAAGCACCCCCTGTTCGCGGCTGCAGGCTCCCCACAGGCCGACTGGTTTGCCTCGCCCTGGTCTCAGGTAGGGGTGAAGGGAGGGCGAGCAGAGCCCCTGCTCAGTGTTGATGGCTGGCCTGGGTGGAGAGGTTCCGGCTGGATGTGAGCTGCTCGAAAAGAGATAGTCACAAAACAACCATCCTGACTGGTATTTACCCAGAGATCACTTTTGTGGCAAGTGTCCTGCTAAGTGTTTTACTGTGTATCCTACACACTGACAGGTGGGTAGATACATACATACATACATACATACATACATACATACATATATGTACATTTTATATATACAGTCCCCAGTGCCTACCAGGGCACCGAGCCCATAGAGTATTCACAGAATATTTGCTAAATATGGAATTCTAAATGAAAAACAAATTCAATGAGTGACTCACGGGGGCTTCCCTGGTGGTGCAGTGGTTAAGAATCCACCTGCAAATTCAGGGGACACGGGTTCGAGCCCTGGCCTGGGAAGATCCCACATGCCGCAGAGCAAATAAGCCCGTGTGCCACAACTACTAAGCCTGCACTCTAGAGCCCGCGAGTCACAACTACTGAGCCCACGAGCCGCAACTACTGAAGCCCGCGCGCCTAGAGCCCGTGCTCTGCAGCAAGAGAAGCCACCGCAAGGAGAAGCCCGTGCACATGTGTTTCTAGTCACTGAGGATCTCCCCAAGTCTGTGTACCTGATGGGATGAGGGAGGAAAGCTCCCAGAGGAAGCATCAGGAATGTGGCCAGACCAGCTCCTAAAGAAGCAGGCTGCTGGGTCCCCAGCTCCACAGAAATGTGTAACCAGTGTTGATCTGGGTAAGCTTTACTAAGGACTGAACAATTACTGTTATTGATCTGCCAGTGGGACAGGCCACATCCCAGGCAAGACACGCTCGTCTGCACCACCTGTCCTGGAAAGGACATCAGTGTTCTGTGTGGAAATCAGTGCCAGCCAGGGGCCGGGCAGGAGGAGTGACTGGTGCAACCACAGTGCTTAGCCAGACGGGACCAGTGGTGCCAGACTTTGACCAGCTCTCCCTCCATCTGAGTCTCCTCACGTATTTCCTGGCCTCCGGGACCCGTCTTCAATCCCTCCTGATGCAAAATCCCTTTCCTGAGGCCCCTGCACCATGACAGCCGCTGTGCGTGGCTCCTCTCAGAAGGGACACCACACCCTGCCTCCTGGGCATGTCCTGTGTCTTGCCGTGAACAGTGTCCCCAAAACTCATGTCCACCCAGGACCTCAAAATGCGATCTTATTCAGAAATAGGAAGTTTGCAGGTTTAATTAGCTAAGATGAGGTCATTCTGGATTTGGGCGAACCCTAATCCAATGACCAATGTCCTTATAGGACACACAGGGGAAAGGTCATGTGATAATAGAGGAAGAGGTCACATTGATGCAGCTATGGGCCCAAGAACACCCAGGATTGCCGGCAGCCGCCGGACTCTGGAAAAGGATGAGCAGATTCCCCCTTAGGACCTCCAGAAGAGATGGAACTTGCTCCTTCTGCCAATGTCTTGATTTTATACATCTGGCCTCCTGAACTGAGAGAGTTGTTTCTGCTGTTTCAAGCCCCCCAGCTTGTGGTCATTTGTTCCAGCAGCCCTGAGCATCTAACATGGTTGTTATTGGTGTTACCAAATCTAGCCTGGGTCTGCTTGCCCAATGCACAGCAAAGCCAATCTACTGACACCATTTTGTGGTGAAGGAAGGTACAGTGTTTACTGCAGGCACCAAGCAAGGAGAACAGCCTCAAAAAGACCTAAACTCCCTGACAGCTTTCAGGAAAGGGTTTTTAAAGACTGAGGGAGAGGGTTACGGGGTACATGATCAGCTTGTTCACAGTTCCCTGATTGGTTGATGGTGAGGTAACAGGGTGGTATTTCAGGAATCTCAGTTGCCAATTTTCTGGCCCCAACCGGTATGGGCTCTATGTGCTGGCTGGTGGTCAGCATGCAGTTGACTTTCTCTGGTGGGGTTTCAGTGTCTGCAAAACAACACAAGGACATGGCTCAGGATGTTATCTGTAGCCCTTGAGGAGGAACCAAAGGTCCTTGACTTTGTTTTATGGCTAAACTATTATTTTGTATTACTGGACTGTTTTCCTTTGTTTCAGCATTTTTTAACTTCTCTGATTAAATTTTAATTTTTGGTACTTGGGGAAGGCCTAGGAGGTTAAAGCTTTTCTACAAACAAGAGGTGGGGGACACTGGGGGTGTCTGTCCCCAGGAAGGCCCTGCAGGGTGCTGCTCATTTTCAGTTGTGTCCTTGTCCCATCATGTTTCCTCCTGACCCCCCAAGGGTGACTCCCAGCAGCAAGGGCTGTGTCTTAAGTTCCTTCACATTCCTCTTAGCCCAGCTTGCAGTCTGAGGACAGTGGGCATGTGAGCTACAGCAGCTGAATCCGACAATACCATGGTGTCCGCCAGCACAGGGCTTTCTCCAGAAGGAGGAACATGAATCTCAGAGGGGAGACCTCAAGGCTCTGTGACCCACTGATCCAGGAATGGCCAAGAGGTGACAGGCGGTGGGCTCTTTCACTCTCAGCTCTCCTGATTCCCCACAGACCGGGGTCCCCAAGCATGGTACTCACCCTCCCTCATGTGTGCCCGCCACCCACAATTCTATTGAACAATCTTCTGACGTAAACTCAACCCTGAATGCAAACCTGAAATGAACAAGTTTGACAGAGCAAAAATCACACAGAATTATGATTTTTATCTAAGGCCAAAGGAAACAAATGGAAATATATATTGGAACCAAATTAATCCACCACGGAATTTTTTTCAGTATTAGCTAAAATTTTACTAGAATAAAACCATTTTAAAATCCCCCCAAATGAAGCCCCAATTCATTCTGTTGGAGCTCTGCTGTGTATGTGAGTCCAGGATTGGCTGGTAATCAATAATCTTCTCTAGAAATCACAACATCCCAGCCCGGCCATTGCCGTCCCTCTGGTGCCCCTACCATATCCCTGGTCCCAAACTCTGAGCTCTGAAGAAGGAAACCATCCCTCAGTCCTTGGAGAGGAAGAGGCAGAAAGACCTTCCACCCACTGTATGCACTGCCCTCTAGCTGTGCTCTTGCTTTGCTTGGTTCCTCCTATCTTCAAACTTGATGTTGCTTTTTCATTTACAAATATACGAACTCCTCCCCAAATGGTATTTAAATTAGAATTTGTTTAGTTTAGAATATTGGACCAGGGGACCTTTGAACCACATCCTTTTCAAGCATTTGCTATTTTTAAGTAGGTCAAAATTATCACTTGCTACACACGTTTCCCTTCTATTTTCCTCTGAGTGCACAGGCTTTCCAGCAAGGTGAAGGGATGGATGAGCTAAGAAGCTGAGGCGAGTTGTTTCTGAGGCAGATGCTTCGCTTTCTCTGTCTTTTTGAGAATGTGAATCAGAGACAAGTACAGGTGGATCCCAAGACCATGGTCTCTCTGTCCGTGGGGAGACTGAGGCTCCTGAGACTGAATCAGGCCAGTATTCACTCTGCTCAATTCAGAGACTTCAGGCAAATTTAGAAAAAGAAAAACAAGGTTTATCCTTATTTACTTTAAACCAAAACCTAAAACCTAAAAATACATCTTGCATAGTTTTCACCAGCCTGAAGTATTCAATCTGTCTGTCTAATAAGTCATTTTTATCATAAGCTGCTTGAAGATCTTATCCAGTGTGACTCATCTGTTACATTCCGAGTCCATAACCTTTGGGAGTAATAACTCAAAGGCAATGTTTGCCATGAGCTCTTGTACCCAAAGCTCTGTGCCCTGCCATCGTGGGGAATTGTGGGACGGAAATGCGTGGCCAGTGCCTGGCTCAGTTTTGCCCGCAGACAGGTTATTCCTGTGACAGCAGGAAGGTGGTGGGTTCTGTTATTTGACCAGGAGAGTTTCTATTGGTCTCAATGGCCCAGCTTATCATTTTGGTTAGTAGTACGTCGTCTGGCAGGACTGACCTCATTCGTTTGGGTCGTTTGGGCTTAGCATCCAGTGGATCACACGCTGACCTGGTCTTGAAAAGGCTTAAGTACGAACACCTGCTGGACTATGTCTGCCTCTACATGACAGAGACTGGGTGTGTTCTCAGTGCTGGAGTGCCGGGGCCCTGTCTCGTTCTGGGGTTCCTCACCAGGACTGTGCACAGGTTGATGTGGAGACCCTTGGGCTCTCAGGGGCAAAGAGCCACGTCCCAGACGTCATCGATAGGGTTTTCCATCTGGGCAACTGTGACTGCAACAATGTATCAAACACACACACACATACACAGACTCACACATATGGACATACACGTGAACACACACACATGGGCCCACACAGAACATGTGGAGACTTCAGCAGGCTTGGTCTGGATGAGTGTGGTCAGTCCATCACAGAGGGCTGCCTTGCACCCTTGACCCATTCGCCCACCTCTAATAATTTGCTCTCATCCTCTTCTAATTATGAGGGTGCACAGGAAAACAGGAACCGATTTGTTGACATTGATGGATAAGGTCGCCTGAGCTGGAGGGAGTCTGCCTGTAACCAATTGAATTCGTACAAAAATACACAGCCCCGTCTATGTTTAGAGCAGAAATTGTGTGTGTTGTCCCATCCTGACTGAGTAGACATTTGGTCTCTGGGAGAAGTTATAGTGGCTGAAGCTCCAAACTTGGAGAGGTCCACGAAGGTGATAAATAAGGGAAGAAACTGCCCCCCTCCCGCCTCTGTAGAGGCTTCACAGAAGGAAGATGAAGGTGTGAGACCTCTGGCTGTCTGCAGTTAACATGCATTTGTTTACTAAGTGTCCATGCATTTGAGAGATGAACTTTGCCCTGGAAGAAGCCCCATGGTTTTACAGGTTCCTGTGAATGTGACAGGTGGACAGTTACCTTAGACTAAGACCACGTAGAACATCAATCAGGACTTAGAGCTCTCAGACATCGCCTTCACTAGCATTTTTCCATGAAGACCAATAACATAAACAAGAGTAGTCGCTCTAATTTACAACAAACCCAGAGGCAAATGTTATTATTTTAAAATGTATCTTTGGGGTTTTTTTGATAATGACTAAGAGTAATCATCAATTTCCCCATTACTCCAGTCAGAGGTTATGCAGTGCCTCTTATACAGGGGTGGTCAATCCTCCTAGGAACACGGGGATTGCCGAGGGGTCAGGGCACACAGAGAACATCCGAAGGGAGAGGTCTTTCTGCATTTCAATGTCCGTAGAGTCTGTCTGAGTAGATGTCTTCCCTGAGACTCCCTGGAAGGGTGCAGGACTGGTCAACCTACAGGGGCCCCTTCAGAGCAGAGTGTGCTGGTCTGCATGAGGTCCAGGTGAGGACAGGCATGCGTCACCCTCCAGAAAGCCGTTTAATTCTAGAATGACAAGAAGACCCTCATTGCTAGACCTCAGGGGGCCATCCCATGGAATCCTGCCTCGACGTTTTTCTCCATCTGGTTCCTTGGTTCTTGGACAGAGCCCTGGTCTCAGGCCCTGTCACCGGCAGCATCATGTGGAGGTGAAGGGCCAGAGGCAACGGGAGGGGGCTTAAGGCCCTGGGGCCCCAGCAATGGGGTGAGCAGCCCATGCCCAGCTCTTCAGTGGTGATGTTCCTGCTCTGCACCCTGAAGCCACACGCCCCAGAGTCTGGAGGGACCCCCTCGCCCCTCAGCAAACAGACACAGAACTACCCACCCACCCACAGAGTGGGAGTCATCCACATTTTCTGGCTCAAGGACATTCAGACCGAGGCCCTGGAAGGTGAACAGAAGTGAGCAGGGTGCGGCGGGGAGAGTCCATGCCCTGAAGATGACAGTGACTGCCAGGGCCACGCGGGGGAAAGTCTCAGGTGCTCATTTACTTGTTTGCAGTCAAGCTGCAGGTCAGCTTGATGTGCTAGTTTTGTTAGATTGAATGTGACTGAAGTCAGTTCTGAAAATAGAAGAGGAAGGTGCTCTTGCCGGTGTGGTTCCGGTCACTCACTGGAGAGCAGTTCTCCGGGTATGTCCCGACCCGTAGCAGCGTGGCTACACATGCAGGTTCTCGGGCCCAGCCCAGACCTGCTGGTGTTCAAGCGTTGGTCCTGGGCCCCAGCATTCTGCTTTGCTGAGTCCTGTGGTTCATTCGGACACGCATTCGAGCTTGAGAGCCACTGGTGTGGAGGGTGTCTCCCAGCAGCAGGGGTTCTGGACAGAGGGCGACAGCAGCTGTCACTCTGCAGGTCAGAGAGCAGGTGCAGGACACCGTCAGCACCCGGCACGGCGGCCGCCTCTCCTGCCATCAGTACGAGCAATGGCCTGAGACGCTCAGGCTAAGCCCCATGAAGCTGAGGAAGAAGACGTAGCCTTTGACTTCAGATCTGAGCTCCGGTCTCTCTTTCCACCGGGTATTCCTTTCCCAGCAGTGTTGTGTCCTGTGACTTGTCCTCCACACCTGCTGCTCCTGCAGCCCCAGCCCCTCGCTCTCCACCCTGGGAGTCTGCACAGAGACTCTTAGGATCAACCCATCTGCAAATCCAGTGGAAAATCTGGAATGTGATTTCTAAACCCCATGCTGAGTTTGAGCCCATTATGTTTATGATATAGCTGAACCACTTGCATAGCTTTTCCTTCCTGGGGAAAACAAACCAAAAAAAGTGAATAAACCTTTTCAGATTCCTTCTTTTTCTTCCCTCTCCTGCTCTATCTCTGGTTCTATCAATGTGAAGTATTTTCAAAATCTGCAGCCAAACATCTTAGTTCTTTCTGTTTACATGAAGAAACACAAAAGTTGAGCAATCTGGAGGCTTTTTTCCTAAAAAACGTCTCCCACGGGGAGTTTAAAATCTCTCTAGACCAGTTCTTCTCACACTGGGTGTTCTCATGGATCATCTGGGGGTGGTGCAGATTCTGAGGCAGCGTCCAGAGGTGGGAGGCAGGGATGTTGACAGGCTCCCAGCTGTTGCCAGGGCTGCTTGTCCAGAAACCAAGCTTTGAGTAGCGGCTTTAGAAAGTGCCCCGAGGAAGGGCGAGCTGCTTGTGCTCAGCGCTAGTGTCTGGAGCCTAGAACAGTGCCTGGTAAGAGGAGGAGGAGGATCCCTCTTTGTGAATAAATCAACCAATGACGAAAAAAGAATCAAACCACTTGGTGCTGTTTAAGTGATGCAACATGCTGGCCAGATCTCTTGATTTCTCATTGAGGCAGAACATCTTTAGCAAGAGTGGAATTCTGCCTCTGCTGCTGTTGATGAAAGAAACTCAACTCACAAGGCAGAGTCATTCATCACCTACAGAGGAAGATGTGACCAAAGAGACCCTAGGAACCCTGTGGCAGTGCAGCCCTGTAAGTTCTCAGTCCACAATGACAGCTGAGGGAGGGCCTGGAACCAGAGTGCAAAGCACCCAGGCCAGAATTGCAGCTCTGCCGGAACGTTCAGAAAGATGTTACAGGCAGTGGGAAACATCTAGCTCTATCGCGGATGGGCCTCACGATTCAGGAATCAGACGTGAGTCTGCCCACAACATTGTTGTTTTCCTGGCTGCCACAGTCATATACTGAAACTGAACTATTGATGACGTTCGCTGAAATTGGTTTTGAAGAGAAGGGGTAAGCCTCACAGAATGTTCCAAACCCACATGCTTATCAGCTAAAGCCCTGGATTTTCTCTCCAGGGGCACAGCCATCCTTTCCCTAAAGACAAAAACAAGAAGCAGGAACAGTTCCTTCAGCTTATGAGTTTTCAGGACTCTCTGTTTCCAACTTTTCTCCCCCCGAGGGGCAGATAGAGATGTTTTACCTACTCCATCACAGAGTCCCTATCCCAGGGGATGTCAAAGCCACTTCTCCAGGCTCTGTTTGCAGCGGGTCCTGAACATCCGGCTGCAGGCAAGCATCTGGCTGTGGGCTGTTTCTGCTGTGGAAGACCAGCCCCAGGGCTGCTCCAATGGGGTCCTGGCACATGGACCTGTACATGCTGGCAGCAGCCTGAGTTATGTGTGTCCCTAAGCTGCACGGCTTTAGCCTCGTGTTTTAAAGCAACCATTTAGCTTATCCACAGGATATCCAAAACGTTCTCTGACCCCGGCATTTTTCAGGTGCTCCTTTAATTGCTTATATTCTTAACTGTCTTGAACTCACAGCCTTGTCTGAGCACAACTCACATGCTTCCGTCTAGACCTCGAGTCGCCTTCTTTTTGGGCATATTCACTGCTACACATTTGGGCCCCTCCGTCTCTCTGATCACCCACGTCCCTCCTGGTTTATTGCCGGCAGTTGATCTCAGATGGACCCGCTGCTGTGGTCTATGGGGTGTGCGCCCGGCCAGCTGGTGAGGGATGGTCTGATCCAGCCTCTCCTTCCTACTCTGGCCCCGCTGTGCTCTGTGCCTTAGAGCGCGGGGGCCTCGGCGTCGGGAAACAAAGTTCCCGGGAGCACGCGAACGAGCCCGGGGAACCTCCAGACACGCAGAGTCCCTGCGCTTGGGGTCTGGAAGGGGCTGAGTGCCAACTCCTGGGGAGTTGGCTAGTCAAGCGTTTCCAGGTCAGGGGCACCAGAAGGGCTGGCTTGGTGACGGCATTCCACGAGAGACCCACAGCCTGCATCCCCAGATGCGTGTGCCACTTTTTGGTGTCCATCGGACCCTTGATGACTCAAGGACGTTCAGGCTTCTGGGCACTTCTCCCCAGGGTCCATACCTGGGAAAAATCCAGAACTGCTCAGCCACCCACAGTGGTTGGTTGAGGCAGACCACCGTGAGGAGCCTGTTGGGGGGCGGGGGGAAGCTTGCGAGACCTGGTGGCCCCGGTGACTCTCGCTTGTGCTTCCCGCAGTGCACGGCCAGCTGTGGAGGCGGCATGCAGACGAGGTCAGTGCAGTGCCTGGCGGGGCGCCGGCCGGCCGTGGGCTGCTCCGCGCACCAGAAGCCCGCGGCCTCCCAGGCCTGCAACACCCGCTTCTGCCCCATCGCACAGAAGAAAGGTGAGTGTCGGAGCCCTTCGGCTTGACCTTGGCGTTTCCGGGGGGGCTGTCCCGTTTCCGGAGTGTCTCCTAAGAGGGCTGAGCAGGTGCGGGGCGCCCGCTAGGTCGAGGGGTTGGTGTCGGCTCCCCGGTTCTCTCTCCATCTCCTCCCCCAGCTTTCCCATGACATAGCCCACAAAGCAGACCCCTCGCTTCTCACGCCTCCCCAGAAATGACACAGACGGCTGGGAAATCAGATGCTCCTGCTTCACTGCTGCTCTTTATATTCAGAGAAGCCGATTTTAAGTAGAGCAGCCTTTTCCGCCCGAGGTAAAGGAGAACCCAGATTATTCCTTGGATGCGCTCTAAACGCCATCCCTGTGCACACGCCCTCGGTGCCTCAGGTATTTGCGGGGACCACGCCCTGTGTATCTGTCGAGGTTTCTGGAAGAGAAAATGGGGCTGGAGGAGAATGAGTGGTCTGGCTCAATCAGGGACTCAGCAATTGGAGTCCAGTCCACAGAAGCCCCATCGCCTTGGGTGGATGAGTGGTTATGTGGATGGGTTTAGCACAAAAAGCAGAAAATTTCAACTTTGCGGGAAGCTTCTAAGAAAGGTCTTGTGAAAACAGTACAACCCACATGGCGCATTTGACCTGAGGAGCTGCCCGCCTTCAGCAGCTTCAGGGCAATGACAGATTTACCTTGATTTTCTGGAGTTATTGGCAGTGGCAGCAGACACGGGGTGCTGGAACGGTGACTCACCCGGGACTGCTCGCTTTCAGACGCCTTCTGCGAGGACCGCTTCCACTGGTGCCCCCTGGTGCCCCAGCACGGGATGTGCAGCCACCATTTCTACGGCCAGCAGTGCTGCCAGAGGTGCTCCACATCCAACCTGTGAGCTGACGGGGCACAGGAGGTACCTGTTTCCAGCACCAGCGAGCTGTGTGGTCTACACCGGGGTGCTTCCGAGGAAGATGGAAGCTGGGAGAAGAAAAAACATCTGGGGCTCTTATATACGATTCTGTGCATGCCTCTGTGTGTGTGTGTGTGTGTGTGTGTGTGTGTGTGTGAGCGTGTGTGTGACTCGTGTGTGTGAGCGCATCCCCAGGCACATGGACATGCTCTCGGGGAGGTGGGGATGTTGAGTCAGGCCGCAGGGCGCACTGTGCAGCAGGGCACGTGCTCACCTAGAACTGCAGAGCTTTGTCAAGGAAGGCAGGCCAGGAAATGAGGGAGAAGTACGGAACACCTGCCTCTAAGGATGTCGGCCCAGCTCCCACCTGGAGGTCGCTTCCGACAGCGGGATCAGCTTTAGGCTGCGTCCCCAGGCCCATCCTGCCCCAAGAGCAGTTTCTCTGCACAGGGACCCGGGGCCCGGACAGGAGAGCTGGTCTCCATCCTGATTGGGGACCTCGCCTCTGGAAACGGGAAAATGAAATCCCTGCTAAGGTGCTCCTGTCCCTTTCAGACTTGTGTGCTGGAGGAGAGAATTTTCTTATTTTATGTTTTATCTTTCTCAGTTATTTACAAGTGAGTGTTCCTATTTAAACCCATTTCTTACTGCTTTTCTATTTCAAGTGACAGAATTACAGGTTGTATCTGAATTAGAGACTTACCGGTTACACCGAATCCCCACCGTCCTACTGAGGACTAGTGGTGGGTCCACTTGGGCAGATGTCAAGTGATGACCTTGGAGCCCTGTGTTTCGTTTTTGTATTTTGCGGGGTTTTCAAAAAAAATGTTTCCGTAAATTTTGGTTGTTTTTGTAACACCCATTCAGAAGGAAGGCCTATTTCCTGGTGAAAAGCTGCGCGGCTGGCCTCTGACATCCTCCCGTCAGTATCCGTGTGGCTTTTAATCCTTTCCTGTGGTGCGATCTCCATTCCAAATGGCACCTGGATATTTATATTTACTGAAGTTTTATAATAAATTTTATATTGTGCGGCGTGCTTCTGAACTGCTCGTGAGTCTTCATGACGTTGCTCTTAGATGCGAGGGCTGGCATAGAGACCGGGAAATTGGCCTCAAAGGGAAATGGGGCTTCAGAACCTGCTAGAAAGTGCTGGAATCAGTCTGAGGAGAAAATGCCCCCGAATGAGGAGGCTTCAGGGAAGACGGTTGGTGATGGTGGCAGCCTGTGCAGGGGGGCACTTCTGCAGGGTCATCCCGCCCAGGGACCAGGTTTTCTACGGCTTCACCTGCAACCTGCACAGGACAGGTGCAGCCTCTCTAGAGATGACACGATTAATTGAAAGGTGACCCCTGACCCTGTTATCCCTGCTGTATTAGTCAGCATTCTCTAGAGACACAGGCACAATGTATTTATAGAGGGGGTGGGTGTTTTAAGGGATTGACTCACACGATTGTGGGAGCTGGTAAGTCCAAAACCTGTACGCCAGGCAGCAGTCCAGAAGTTCGGGTTAGAGTTGATGCTGCAGCCTTGAGCCTGCAGAGGTTCTGCAGAGCAGCAGGCTGGAAACTCAGGCAGGGTTTTTTGGGTTTTTTTTGAAATTGAAATTGAAATAAAAAATCCTCCAACAAACAAAAGCCCAGGACTAGATGGCTTCACAGGTCAATTCCATCAACATTCAGAGAAGAGCCAACATCCATCCTTCTCAAACTCTTCCAAAATATTGCAGAGGAAGGAACACTCCCAAACTCACTCCATGAAGCCACCATCACCGTGATACCCTACTTTTTTCTCCTGTAGTAGAGAATGGAACCACCATTTACTGACTTCGCATTGAACATGAATCTCAGAATTCCTGGTTGCCCACTGGTTAAAGCTTGGTGCTTTCACTGCCGTGGGTTTGATTTTGATCCCTGGTCTGGGAACTAAGATCCCACTGGCTGGATCATACTCATCGGCGTGGCCGTCCCAGCAGTCTGTGGGTGAACATGGGACCGGGGCACAGAGGCCCCTCCCAGCTCCGAGACACAGTCAGGCCAGACGGTGCCCACACTGAGCCTCAGACCCTTCCCCGAACAGCAGGCACAGCACCCTCCTGCCTCTCTTTACCTCGGGCCGGCCCAAGGTACCAAAGCTCCCCACCAGCGAACAGATCCCTCAGGCAGGGTTTCTGTGTTACAGTCTTGAGGCCGAATTCCTTCTTCTCAGGGAGACATCAGTCTTTGCTCTTGGGACCTTCAACTGATTGGACGAGGCCCACCCCACTGTGATGGGTGATTGGCTTTACTCAAAGTCCATTGATTTAAATGTTAATCAGGTCTAGGCATGCACCCCAGTGTTCATAGCGGCACTATTCACAATAGCCAAGACATGGAAGCAACCTAAATGTCCATCAACAGGCGAATAGATAGGGACTTCCCTGGTGGCGCGGTGGTTAAGAATCGGCCTACCAATGCAGGGGACACAAGTTCAAGCCCTGGTCCGGGAAGATCCCACATGCCTCAGAGCAACTAAGCCCACGCACCACAGCTACTGAGTCTGTGCTCTAGAGCCCACGAGCCACAACTACTGAAGCCCATGTGCCTAGAGCACGTGCTCCGCCACAAGAGAAGCCACCGCAGTGAGAAGCCCCCATGCCGCAAATAAGAGCAGCCCCCGCTCACTGCAACTAGAGAGAGCCCGTGCGCAGCAACGAAGACCCAAAGCAGCCAAAAATAAATTAATTAAATTTTTTAAATACTTAAAAAAAAACATGAATGGATAAAGAAGATGTGGCACATATATACAATGGAATATTAGCCATAAAACAGAATGAAATATTGCCATTTGCAGCAACATGGATGGACCTAGAGATTATCAAACTAGGTGAAGTGAGCCAGACAGAGAAAGACAAACATCATATGATATCACTTATATGTGGAACTAAAAAAATATACAAATGAACTTATTTACAAAACAGAAACAAATTCACAGACATAGAAAGCAAACTTATGGTTACCAAAAGGGATAGTGGGGTGGGTGAGATAAATTATGAGTGTGGGATTAGCAGATGCACACTACTATATATAAAATAGGTAAATGACAAGGTCCTACTGTGTAGCACAGGGAACGGTATTGAATATCACATAATAAACTATCAATATAGTGGAAAAGAATTTGCAAAAGAATATTTATATATGTGTATGTGTGTGTGTATATGTGTATATATATATATACACACATATACACACACACGTGTGTATATATATATATATGGAATCACTTTGCTGTACAGCAGAAACTAACATAACATCATAAATCAACTAAACTTCAATAATTTTTTTTTAAATTTTTAAAATGTTAATCACATCTAAAATACACCTTCACAGCAACGCTAGTCTGGAGTTTGACCAAGCAAGTGGACCTCAGAGCCCAGCCTAGTTGATATGTACAATTAACCATCACACCAATCCCCCTTGGACTGGATTATGCCAGCCCTAACTGGGGACCCAGAAAACCTGCAGCGGCGCCTGGGATTACAATCGACACTTGCCCTCCCAAACACCAGCTGCCCCAAGTGCAGCTCCTGGTGTGGCCAGCCCCACTCACCCTGTGCACCTCCCTGGCTTGCAATAGCACCTGCACCACCTCAGTGAGCCCCTGGGCCCAAAGTGCGGGAGATGGTCCGAATCCCGTTTCACTGGCCTGGCTCTGTGAAGGATGCAAAGTGGCCCCTCACGTGGTCCCGTCTTCAAGGACTTGTTTCATCAGGAAAGTAACGTCAGGCCCCAAAGCGCTGTATTACAAGAATAGGGAGGCGCAGAGGAGGGGGAGATTCGCTCCCACTGGGAGGGCAGTGATAGACCAGAAGGGCAGGCTGCCCTCCAGACACTAACGTAGGGAAAAAAGAATGACAAGAGGTAGCTGCAGAAAGAAGCTGCCCCGTCTGCCCTCAGCTCTGTGCTTGAGGAAGATGAAAGATAAAGGGCCTCACTGGGCAAAGTTTTGCAGAATCCTTTGCAAGACAGTATTATAGCAAGAGACTGAAATTACAGGCCAAATACAAAGAAAGCTGTGTTTCAATATGTAATTCAGATGCCACTGTGTGGGTGCTAGAAGCCGGGGCCCTGTGTGAGTGGTCTGGTTCCTGCCATCCTGAAGGGGGCTCAGTTCCAGCTTGAGGCCACTTGCCCACTTCAGGTACATTTTTTCTGCTAAAACAGTATCACTGATTTCAGCATCAAAATTACAGTTCAAAATTTAAAAATAGTCATTCTGCATTTTCCACATACTAAGTTTGCCATTCCTTTTCTTAAAAAAAATTATTGAAACATAGTTGATTTACTCTGTTGTGTTAGTTTCAGGTATACAGCAAAATGATTCAGATATATATATATATATATATAAAACTATCTATAGATATATAACCATCTACATATTATTTTTTAGATTCTTTTCCCTTATAGGGTATTACAAGACATTGAGTATAGTTCCCTGTGCTGTACAGTAGGTCCTTGTCAATTATGTATTTTATATATAGTAGTGTGTATCTGTTAATCCCAAACTCCTAATTTATCCCTCCTCCGCTTCCCCTTTGGTAACCATAAGCTTGTTTTCTATGTCTGTGAGTCTATTTTCTGTTTTGTAAATAAGTTCATTTGTATCATTTTTTTTTTAAATTCTACATATAAGTGATATCATAGGATATTTGTCTTTGTCTGAATTACTTCACTTAGTATGATAATCTCTAGGTCCATCTATGTTGCTGCAAATGGCATTACTTCATTCTTTTTCATGGCTGAGTAGTATTCCATTGTGTCTGTGTGTGTGTGTGTGTGTACACACACACACACACACACACACACACACACATATAGACATATATATACCACATATTCTTTATCCATTCCTCCGTTGATGGACATTTAGGTTGCTTCCATGCCTTGGCTGTTGTAAACAGTGCTGCTATGAACATTGGGGTGCATATATCTTTTCAAATTAGAGTTTTCTCTGGCTATATGCCCAGGAGTTGGATTGCAGGATGGTAGCTCTGTTTTTTTTATCCATAAAACCTAAAGAGCATTGTAATAGGCTCTAATTTTCTCTGCTGAATCCTAAAACTGACTATCACATCATCACAAGCTCTGGGACGCAAAATTCACCCCTCTTTTTCCCCTGTACTAGATTCCTGTTCTTTAAAAGTCAGGTTTGTAAAGACATAAGGAGGCTGGATTATAGTGAAACTCAGCTTATGAATGGCAGCCCTCCAACAGGGTCATAAATTCAGAGTCTTTAAAATAAGTCCCTTTGAGCAGAGCAGCCATTCCAGAAAACGGTTCTCCTGCCGCTCGCAGAGGACAGGTCAGGGATGACAACCTTAGCCTGGTCACCGGCTGGTGAGGGGTCATCAAAGACCAAAGCCCAACTAACCTAGCTGGTTTCTTGCCTTGGCCTAGTGTCTGATGCTGGTTTCCCCAGTTGCTCTGTAATCATCCAGCTTCCTGGTGTCATGACACCCAACACTCGGAGACTCAGAGTGAAGCCTGCTGTCCACTGGGGGAAGCTCTTGACCTGCCCAGGTTGCTGCTTCTCTCAGGTGACCAGAGTCACTGGATCAAGGGGAGATGCCACAGGGATGATGCTTTGCCCCAGAACCAAACGCAGCTTTTCTCCGTCCCTTAGACGTGGAGAAAGGGTGCTGAGATGAGGGACTGGAAACACAAATCTGTCGAGTCAGAGTCCTGTTTTGTCTCTACACAGATACTGACATGCACATGCAGAATGCAGGGATGGGCATGTATTTGAAGTCAGGTTTTGTTCCTCATAATTAATTTTGACTTTTTACAACTGAAAAAAAGCTTTTGGCTTGCACACTTCAGCAAGTCCTATTTGCTAATTTCCAGGTAGAAACAGGATCACTTTGGAGAGTACAAGCGGACACAATTAATATGCACGCCAGGACGCCAGGGCCAGACACAGGAGTCTCACCTACACACACGACAGACCACTTCACTCACTCACGCTACTTTTATTCTCCAGGTGAGAAAATGACTTTATTTACCACACTTACCAGATGCCCCAAGGCTGCCAGAAGTGGAGGCAGCAGGGCTCATGCCCTCTATGGGTCCCGATAGCTGAGGCCTGCAGTTTGCACCAGCTTTGCAAAGTGCAAGGGACCGGCAGCTTGGCCCAGGCTAGTTTCTAACACAACACAGTCCAGCCATCACGGTGAGCCCGCCCAGGCCCAGACTCCTCTGGCTCAGCCTCACTTATCACACCACCAGCCTGGAAGAAGCCATGGCCACAAATGAGCACGTAGTCTAGAGGCACTGAAAGAAAATGGATTACTCACCTTGTCATTTATGCCACCATGAATTCCACATGTAGTCACCGCACACCAACTCTGTCGGTCAGCTTGGTGGCTGCAAGGACAACCCCAAGGTCACGGAGGCTCATAAGGACAAAGGTTTATCTCTACCTCTGTGGCTGTCCATTGCCTGCGGAACTGTTCTGGGTGTTTTCTTCAATCCCGAGTCCAGGGTGAAAGGCAGCCCCCCACCCAGGCCATCCTGTTTGGACGGCAGAGAGAAGCAGGTCAGCAGCTGCTGGTCACGGTCGCTGCCTGTTACCGCTTCTGCCCAGAACAGGCCCCAGGTCACATGTACTCACACCCTGCCATCCAGAGCAAAGAGCACTCAAAACCAGGGTGAATGGGGCGGGGACCTGAACTCCTCCCACAGGGAGGCCCTTGTGGCAGACAGCGTGGTGAGGTGTGCACTGCATGTACCAGGAAGGGCTTGGCTCTCAGACCAGCCGAATCACCCATCACACCTACTATGTGCCAGGCATAGCACTGCTTCTACACTCACTCACGTGAGAATAAATAGGGCCCCTTCCCTTAAAGCTGCTGCAGTGTGATGGTCCTGGATGAGCCATTTCCCCTCCCTTGCTGTTGGATGTATTGCCTATAAAACAAAGCAATTAGATCTTTCAGATTCCTCAAAAATTCCACGATGCTATCCCTTCCATTTTATTTATTTTTAAACTAACCCTTGACTGGAAGTCATGAATTAACCCTGAGCACAGAATCTCGTATCATGCAATCCAGCCAGATGGAGGGGAGGGTCCCGCTCTGCATTAGAAGCAGATAAAGAGGGCTCAAGGGAATTTTTAAAGACCGTTTTGGTAGTGCCTATTGAAATCCTTACACCTACACTCATACACTCACAGACTCCAGAAATGAGCAGAGCAGAGCCCACCTGTAATTCTCCAAGAGGCCAGGTGGGTCGAGTCCAGACCAGGGTGTCCAGGGCTACCTGCCCACCGGCAACGGAGGGAACCAAAGGGAGTGCCGAGGCTCCTCCTGCCGGGGTCTCCAGCAGGAACCGTCCCCGGGCCCACGTGCCTGCTGGATTTGCCCTGACAGCGGCCTGGCTGCCGTCCATGGTCTCGGGCCTGAGCCAAGACGCCCAAGGCTCCCACCTGGGTCACGTGCAGCCATGGGTCACAGCGGCTGCAGTTTCTTCTGATCTCAGGTTTGATGGCTGACCCCAGCAGCTGACACCCCAGCTGGGGTCCTGCGGTGGGTTTACAAAGCACGAAACCTAGAATCTGAAGTCCGGCAGAGACCCTGTGGCACCCGTGTACCCTGTGGCTGAGAGGCGAGGCACCCTGCCCCCCAGGTGGAGCGTGAGGTGTGGGTGAGCACATTTTACTGCTTTGCTTAGACGTCTGTCCATCACCATCTGCTCAGGGGCTGAGGAAGGATGCCAACCTCCCCAGGAAAACCAGGCTCAAGCCAGGAGATGAATGTGCAGGCCACCCATCTCCATGATTTCCCCAACACCTCCTCCTCCTATTGCAAGGCATGACTCTGCACCACAGGGCACCTCTCGCCCCCCTATCGCCTCCAAGTAGAAAACCACGCCTTCCCACGGGGACTGGAAAGACACAGAGCTGCCCGCACCACAGGTCTCCTCCTGCAAATGCAGATGGGACCCTTCTGCTTGTCCGCTGCAGCCGGGAGCACCTAAATGTCCCGTCACAACCCTCAGACCCACTGCCTGATGGGGAAATAGGCCAAATGCTTGTGCAGCTTTAACTCTCTCCCCTCATTTTTGAGTGAGAGCAATAGTCCTGGAAGGTGCTGCACTTTGTCACACTTCTGTACCCTTCCAGGTCACTCCCAGACCCTGGAATACCCTAAAACCCCTCCTCCAGCACACTGTTGGCTATGGACTGAATTGTGTCCCCCCATTCAATGCTGAAGCCCTAACCCCCAAAGTGGTTGTATGTGGAGATGGAGCCTGAGCGGGGGTAATTAAGGTTAGATGAGGTCATAGGGTAAGGCCCTGATCCCATAGGACTGGTGTCCTTATGAGAAAAGGAAGAGGCACCAGAGATTCATTCCTTCTCTCTCTCATACACACACACACACACACACACACACACACACACACACACACACTCACCTGTGTGTGTTGGGATAGGAGACAGGAGAACATTATAAGATTTGCAAAAAACAACCAAATTATTTTTGACTCTTCCCTTACTCTCAGAAAACAGGTAAGAATAGTTTTCTTATTCTTTCTTCCACTTTTGTTTTTTTTAATGAGTGCTATATATCCACCTACACCTCAAATCAACTCTTAGAAAATTTAAATAAAGAGAGACGGCAGGAAGTAAAAAGAAAACATGTGATATCTTTAGAGATTCATGGTCAGGTTAAGGTTCTAGGCACAACGATTCATGTTGGAAGCTTCATCAGGGTGGAGCAGCCTGCATGGACAATTTGAAAGCAAACACACACAGCTGTTTCTTTATTATATTAACTGAGGGTACGGCATGTGACAAGTGGCGTTCTCTTCAATTTTGAGAGACACTACTGTGTGAAAGCACAGTAAATGAACACGAAGGATCATCTCAGCATCATTCCTCCTCTGGTCCTTCTCTCCACAGCAGGAGAGCATTCCTGCCACAGTGGTCATTAGTTTTACATTAGTCCCTTTCTTCTGTCTGTACCTGGAGGTCAGCATCCCCTCTCGTGTGGCATGAGGACAATGCATTCCGGGTTTTTTGGTGAGTTCCAACCTCAGACACTAATTTGTCAGACTTTCCTGTATGCTCACGGCTCTCCCAGCCATAGGGTTGAGATGCAGATCAGGGGCAGAAGGGTGAAAAGGCTGCATGTGGAAAAGTCACCCCTTGTGTTCGGTGGGCCATGGGGCAGGAGGACCTCTGTGTGCAGGTGCCATTCAAGGGGCTGCGAGAGGCACCATCAATGGCCCGGGTGGCTTCCAGGTCTTTGTGGAGGACAAGGCCCCTTCTTAGACTCTGACTTAGAGGAATGATCTTTCTACAATGTCCCCTAAATAATTTACCAACCTGTTTTCCACATTTTCACCATGGCAACAATGGTGATGTTGGAAGCTGAGCTCACCTTAATATTTTTGCCCACATTAGGTCCAACTGAGTCAGAGATGTAAGAAAACAAACCCTCCATTCTGATTCCAAGTGGCTTCTCCCCGAATGTCCTCCGCACCTCGTTTGCCCTGCAGCTCTGCCGTCCTCCGTGGGCCCTTCTCTGGAAGCCGCAGCCCCTTCCACAGGCCCTGCTTGGTCTTCAGCCTCAGAAGACCTTTTGCCCTCTAGGCTCTGCTTTTCAACTGGCCTCTGTCTGAGTCCATTCAGGCTGCCATCCCAGGACACGACAGACCGAACAGGGGGTTTAAACAACAAACAATTCTATCTCATACTTCAGGATGCTGGGAAGTCCAAGATCAAAGTGCAGGCAGATCTGGTGTTGCTGAGAGCTCTCCTCCCGCTTGCAGGTGGTCTCTCATGGCAGATAGAGAGGGCATCCTGCTCGTCCTCTTCTTAAAAGGGCAGTAATTTCACCATGGGAGCTCCATCCTCACAACCTCATCCACATTTAGTCACTTCTCAAAGCTCCCCCCCACCTCACAAATACCATCACAAAGAGGATTTAGGCTTCAGCATATGAATTTGGAGGGGACACAAATGGTCTATCCACAGCAGCCCCTGAGATGTGTCCCTTCAGGGGTCCTGGGAGAATCATCAATGCATCACGTCCAAATACGAGCCCCCTCCAAGCTCCGCTGCTTCTCTCTGCAGGTACCTCCCACCTTGGTCACCATCCTCCCGCCTCCAGTCACTGCATGGTAACTCTGAGGACCACCACACATCCTCTCCTTAGCCACCACCCACTATGCCTTCGATCGGAATAGCCTGAGGCCTGACTGACACAGACATGTACCCACTTACGCAGAAAGTCGTCCTCATGTGGACAAAGCCGCTTCCTCAGTAGAAGCGCTTTTTTTTTTTAAACAAAGCTGAAAGGACCAGAAACTTCTTCACACGTTCCACAAACATCATAAATGAAGAAATATGTCACGAGTAGAAGAACAAAGATTATCTTCCAAATAGATTCTAATTTTCTTGCAAGTTCTTTTGGTGGGGAAGGGAGTTGGGGAATCACCAAGGAGAGAAGAAATGCCTGTGTCTGGGGCATATTTCTTTGCCAGTGAAACAGCAAATGCAAAGTGGGTAATAAACACTAACTATTTAATAAAGATTTGCCGAAATGAAATGGAATCGCCCAAATTATGAATTTGCACACAGAACCACGTAAGGAGAAGGCTGTGTGCTGGGTCCGGCTTCCTCTTGAAAAGCAAATGTGTGAAAGACATAAAAACGCTTTGAAAAGTCGAAGCCCTATAAAAGGTAAGATATTGTTAGGATAGAGTCACCATAACCCAGGATTAATCACCATTTAAACAGTGGTCTTTGTGTGCAGAGCTCAGATCTCTTTAAAGCCCTCCTCAGGGGCTGTCTCCTGACAAAGGAAAGCACAGCCCATCACTGGGGGTGCTTTTTCTTTTCACCTCTTCAACCCTAACATCTTACTAAGTAGAGTTCACTGCACAGTGAGTGTGAGAAGGAGACACTGACAAAACATTCTTTCTAACACAGAGAGAACCTTCAAGTAAAGAAAAAGCCTCCTTTCCCCAGTTTGCTTTCAGCCACTGTGTTCCAGCAATCTCCTCCCGAGGTCATGCTTTGAGCCTGATCACATGGGACATTCTCTGTGGATGTTCTCAGATCACGGCCCTTGCAGCGAATGTGCTCAGCAGCCCGTCCTTAACGCCAGGACCACCAGCTTGTGGTTTCTAGGCTCACAAAGCTCAAGAAAACTTTTCCTTCCAGGAATCTCCCCCAATTCTTCCTTCTCTCTGTTCTCCTCCCTTTCATCCCGTGCCATCCAAAGTCCTGTGAGACCTCAAGGTGTCAGACGTCCAATAACACCATGAGGATAGACAACGTTGCTCCCCAAATCCCAAAGGCTAAAAATAGCAGCAGTTCAGTGAGCTTGTAGATAAATCCATTCAGTTCATCACTGACTCCATCTAGGCTCCCACCAGTGTGTGACCCAACCCTATCCTGAGCTGATTTCTGCATTTATCGTGGAATAGGTGTCACAAACGTGAAGCAGGGAGCACCTGGCATCAGAGCAGGAATAGAAACGCTGCAATGAACATGTTCAGGTTAAAACCGTGGTGTCAGTGTTGAGGCTGGGGTGAGGGTGGAAGAAGACCACATATCAGATCAGGGGGACAGACTGGGGTCCAAAGGAAAAGGTAGAGACCCTCCAGGCAGATGCCACAATGTGAGCAATATATCGAAAGTGCACAAAACCACGGGAAGCAGACACAGGGCCGTGTGCAGAGAGGGCCACCTCCTCCCGGGAGCCCCCTGTGAATGGAGGCAGGGCTGGAACTGCCTCCAGAAGCAAAGTCCAGCCCTGGCCCATCACTGAGCAAAGGGGCAGACGGTTCAGGTTGCTGAGTCCCATGACTTGGGTGGGACAGCGAGGGGGAGTCCATTCTCAACGCAGTGCAGCACTCGTAGGAACCGGCCGTCAGCTAGGAAGTGGGGAGTAAGTTAGTGGGCATGGAGGGGGCACAGAGGATGCAAGGCACCTCCAGCCACTGCTGAGCACCTGGGAAGACACTGCCAGAGGAGGTGGGGGGCAGCCGGGGGTGTTCAGCATCACAGAGGACCCAGGACTGCACTGGATGGACCACTGATCTGACTTTGTCTTCTGGAATCCTAATTCTCCTGCACTGATCATGTGACTCATGGTTTCTCAAGAAGTACTAAATGAAATTTCTGGGACTTTTCTTTAACCTGGTAATGAGGTTTTTTAGTTGATGGTTTGCTGTTTTAGGAGTCAGGGTTGCCCAAAGTAGGCATCACTGCATGGGGGGCAGGATAAACCTGCACCATGAATAATTGTCCTGCCCACCGTGAGATGGTTAGTGTCATGTGCCCTGGCCCCAGATGAACGCCAGCCACTCCCTGCATCAGTCCTAACAAACAAGACCACACCACGCTTTCCCAGTGCTCCCCGGTCGGGGCATCGTTCTGCAAAGGGGATTTGTACGCACGGCTAACGTGAGTGCAGCCTAAGCCCAAGGGCCCACTTCCAGCCCGAGTGGCTCAGTTTCATCTGCTCAGAGAAAAGGGGAGAGGAGGGCAGGGATGTAAATAAGTAATTGAACTTCAGTAATGGAGGCGTGTAAAATACCAAGTCCAGAAGCCCCAGGGGTGACACAGAAGCCCTGGGACAGCTTCCCCCCAGGAGGACAGACTGGAACTGAGTTTTAAATGGCAAAGAGGAGGCCAGAGCATTTCAGGAGTGGTACAACATGAGAAGGTCATAGGGTTTGTAAATTATATATTTTCTTACACAAGACACACTGGAGAAATGTTTTTAAGCGCTCAGCTTTTGTGCCTGTTTCAAATCATTTTGAACATGGCAGTTAAAATCACCACAAATTTTAAGAGATATTGTCCAGTGAAAACCACCAGAAATGATTCTAATGGAACTCTGAAATTAGAAAAAATGTAAGTCAGATAGTAGATTTCAACTTTTTATTTACAATAAAACTTCAGTTAAGACACTTTAATGGAGAAAGAGCAGGCTTCTCAACAAATGCTGATGTGACATGTGGATTTCCACATGCAGAAGAATGAGGACCCCTACTTCACACCATACACAAAATTAACTCCAAGTGGATCAAACACACCTAAACGTAAGAGCTAAAACTATAAAACTGTTAGAAGATATAAATCTGTATGATTGTGAACTTGGCAATAATTTCTTGGATATGACCAAAGGGAAAAAATAAAACCAGGTGCCATCAAAATTATAAACATTTGTACATCAGAGAACACTATCAAGAAAATGAAAGAAAACAACCCAAAGAATGGGAGAAAGTATTTTCAATTCATAGTGATAAAGATCTGATATTTAGCATATATAAGGAACTCTTAGCAATTCAACTACTTAACAATAAAAAGACAAATAATTCAACTTAAAAATTGATAAAGAATTTGAAAAGACTCCAAACAAAACATATGAACGGCCAATAAGCCCAGAAAAAGATGTTAAGCATCAGTAGTCATTAGGGAAATGAGAATCAAAAACCAGAATGAGAGAGTTCATCATCTTCACTGGGATGGCTACGATAAAAGAACAAAAAGAAGGAAGGAAGGAAGAGAAAGAAAGGGACACAAAATAACCAGGTTGGTGAGGATTTTGAGAAATTAGAACCCTCAGATCTTGCTGGTGGGAATGTCAAGCGTCCCAGCCACTGAGGAAAACCTTTTGGCGGCTCCTCAAGAAGTTGAACATAGAACTGCCATGCAATCCAGAAGCTCCACTTCTAGGTGTATACCTAAGAGAACTGGAAATGCGTTAACACAAAAACATGCACGCCGTGTTCATAGTGGCATTATTCATAATAGCTAAGCCCAGACAGGAGGGTCACCAAGACACTAGACTTTGTGAGGGGAAATTTTAGTTCTCTCCTCGTAGAGCAATCTATTAAGAACCTAATAATCATCACCCTTTTAGAAGTCAAGAAAGAACCAATTTCATCAGGCAGAAAAAGCCAGGGGCCATTAGAACTGGGGCCAGTCTTTCACCATCAGGCTCCCAGGGCCGCACCAGTAAGCGGGTGCCCCTCAAACTGCTGCTCTCCCCCCACCTCTCGGGTTTCCATGACTCCCACTGGTTTAGATCTCAGTAGCAGGAGAAGCTCTCTCACAGCCCAGGGAGAGCTCTGCACCCACGCTCCCTCCTTGATTTGGCAAGCCCAGGACCTGGAAGAAGCTGGTCCAATTCCCCCCTTCACTTTCCCTGGGACATTTCTGTAAACCACTTCCCAGAGCTGAGTTTAGAACTCAAGGGCAAGCTCACCACCATGTCGCTTTCTTTCCTTCTCAAAAACACTAAACCATTTCTAGAGCAGGGCCTTTTTGTTTTAATTACTGTGTTTTACAATTAACCCCCAACACTTCAGACATTTTGCTCTAGGAATATTTAGTTCTTCCTTCATGGTACTCATGCTACAGGATATTCCCACGCAGAAGTCTCTACCAACTCCTTTACCTCTATTATTCTTTTCTCATAACTTAGATTTCTTTCTACTTATAGTGAACAAATCATGCCTCCTAATACTGTAAACTCTTTAAGGCTGAAATTCATTTCTGATTCATCTATCTCCTAACCCACCTTACATAATTTCTAGCATCTATTAGGTCCTCAATAAATCTTCAGTGAATTAAGTTTTAAAAAAAATAATAATAACCCCCAACTGTTCAGGGTGTCTAAACAGTCCAATTTTATGGAACAGTTTTCATGTTGCCTCTTCTATTTGTATTAATACAATTTGTAGGAAAGTAGATTAAGTTTGGCAGCTTCATCTTGGGACTTTCCTCTCTCCTAGAAGGATTTGAGGCCAGAGGAAAAATGCACGGGTCACCAGAGAACCAAATCCTTGACGTGGGAGGTGAGGGACGTGGGCAGAACCTCAAGAGCAAATAACCAGTCCACTGAGGGAAAGTTAACAGTGATGCAACACTGCAAGGGGGTTGTAATTAGCGATGAGGGAATCCCAGAAAAGCTGGTCCTAAACATCAGTGTACTTTTCCCAGACCACCCAGCACATTCTGTCCCAGGGGCAGGCCTGGCCTCCCTGCGTTTGTGGAAGCCTCTATACATTTGTTTCCTCTCAGTATTACTCATCTCACGGTGACTCAGCTTCCACAGGGCATGGGACTCCCTCACAGCTCCCTACGGCCAACAGATCACCTTTGCCTTTCTTTTTCTCTTAATGGATTCTGAATGATTTATCTTCAAGCATCTGAGAAATCCATTGCAGATGGAACTACAACTTCCCTACAGCCTGTGTGGGAGCTCATCAGACCCAGATGCCGGCAAGGGGTCCCGCACTGTGCTCACAGAAACAGGGCCTTCCGTCCCTTTAAACATATTTAGTCCTTCAGATTGACTGGGGAGTTTATTTCAAGGAATGCTAGCCATTCTGCAGAACCGGAAACAGAAGTTCACATCTCAGAGCAACGTTATGAATCCATGGACCACAGACTCTCCCTGCGACTCTAAGACCTACTAGAGAATGGACTTGAGGATATGGGGAGAGGGAAGGGTAAGCTGGGACAAAGTGAGAGAATGGCCTGGACATATATACACTACCAAACGTAAAATAGATAGCCAGTGGGAAGCAGCCGCATAGCACAGGGAGAAGCAGCCACATAGCACAGGGAGATCAGCTCAGTGGTTTGTGACCACCTAGAGGGATGGGATAGGGAGGGTGGGAGGGAGGGAGACGCAAGAGGGAAGAGATATGGGAACATATGTATACGTATAACTGATTCACTTTGTTATAAAGCAGAAACTAACACACCATTGTAAAGCAGTTATACTCCAATAAAGAAGTTAAAAAAATAAATAAATAAAATAAAGAGCCCTACTTATAGAGTACATTTGTTTAAAAATAAAAAATTAAAAAAGAACCCATTAGAGAAGATGCCACCTCAAAGTTCCTTAGAAAATGGATGTAGAGAAACTCTGTATAATCCTTTGAAAATGGTATGTCAAGAAATTAACAAATGAAAATAAATTTAAAAAAAGAATCTTTGCAGCGAAAGGAACGGCAGAACCATGCCAGACACCCTCCCACAACATATGCATAAAAAGAGGGGCCAACTGCAGTCAAGGGGCCCTGCTAATGGATGGGTTTTGTACCACGGGGGAGGGGGAAGGTGCCCGGAGGAGAAGAGGGCAGGCTGAGGCTCCCCTGTCTGCCGCTTGACTGGTCAAAGGCTGAGGTTGAGCGGTAGGTCCAGGACCCCCAGCCGGGGCTGGATCTGGAGCTCACCGCTGGATAAGTCTCTGTGGTCTTGGGCTTGGACCCCAGGGGAAGAGCTGGGTCAGGGCCATTGCCCACTCCATTCCCTGCCTCACAGGATGTATCATCCACCAACCCACTGGTTCAGCTGAGCCGTATACAGCAGCCCGTCACCCATAACACCCCAAAAATGTTTATCTATATTTCTGGCTGAAATAATGGATGATCCAAAGCTTTGACCTTTAAATACGACTCCCACTGTCTTGTTTACAAATGGCTCCTGTGTGCACTATGCCTTCTTCCTCTTTGCTTCCTTTTAAAACATTAAGACATAATTTACATATGATAAAGCGTATCCTTTTAAAGTGTACAGTTCAGTGGATTTTAGTATATTCACACAGCTGTGCAACCATCACTGCTGTGTAATTCCAGAACATTTTTATCATCCCCAAAGAAACTCCGTACTATTCACAGTCAGGTCCTCAGCCCCTGGCAACCACTAATCTACTTTCTGTCTTTATGACTTTGACTCTACTTCATATAAAAAGAATCCTACATATGTGGCCATTGTGTCTGACTGCTTTCACTCAGCATCATGTTTTCAAATTCATCCTCATTATAACATACATCAATGCTCCATTCCTTTTTGTTGCAGTTAATAGAAATACCAGCTTTTGTTTATCCATTCATCAGTTGACAGGAATCTGGGTTGTTTTCATTTCTTTATTATTATGCATAACACTACTATGAACAATTGTGAGCAAGTTTTTGTGGGGATGTTTGTTTTCTTTTCTCTCGGGTTTAGAGCTGGGAGTAGAAGAGCTGGGTGACCCTACCTCTAACGTTCTGAGGAACTGCCAAACTGTTTTCCAAAGAAACTGCACTGTTTTACAAGCCCACCAGCAATGTATAAGTGTTCTATTTTCTCCACATCCTCACCAGCACTTGTTAATTTCTATCTTTTTATGTTAGCTGTACTAATGGATGTGTAGTGGTATCTCATTGTGGTTGTCATTTGCATATTCTGATGACTAATGATATTAAGCATCTTTGAATATGCCAATGGAACATTTGTATATTTTATATGGATAAGTGGATACAAATCCTTTGCCCATTTTTAATTGGGCTATTTGTCTTTTTATTGTTGAGTTGTAAGAGTCCTTTATATATTGTGGTACTAGTTTCTTATCAGATATATAATTTACAAATATTTTATCCTATTGTGTGAGTTGTCTTTTCACTTTCTCCATAGTGTCCTTTGAAGAACAAAAGTTAATTTTGATAAAGTCCAATTTATCTATTGTTTTTTATTTTGTTGTTCGTGCTTTTGGTATCATACCTAAGAAACGAATGCCGAGCAAAGGTCATGAAAATTTATGCTTATGTTTTCTTCCAAGAGTTTAATTTTCTTTTGCTTCTGATGACTCCAGTGATGATTTGCACTTTTCAAAGAGGGAAAGAAAAGGAAGAAAAGTACTACAGAAAAGATGAGTCGGTTCATTTTATTATTTTCTAAGTAAGAGATTAATTCCTGACATGATAGAGAAGACCAGTACTCAAGAAAAAATGGAAATAGCTTCCTTGTGTATTTTGGGGAAACTCCTGGTCCTTCCTCCAGTGTCTCTTCCTTATGTAGCCCCTATCTTCTTAGGATTTGCATTGTGTGTGTGTGATTTAGTTGAGTGTGGCTGTAGTCAAGGGCAGTGGAGACCCTGAGACTTTTGACGCCTGTCTTCTGCCAATCATTCATCTGCAGTTGAACTTCCTCCTTCTCCCTTTTTCCACTTCTTGCTGAATCCATTGTAATTTGACCTGATGACTGGCCCTTGTCCAGTGCATGGCTGAGCTGTGACATGCAATGCAAGATTCAGAGTCAAAGCACACTAAAGACGGTCCTTTTATGCTGCATGTTACGCTCTGAATTCGAAATCTTCTGAAGAGAGTAATCCATCTTTTTGGAGCCATTATTTGTTTTTTTAATTAAAGTATAGTTGATTAACAATGTGTTAATTTCTGCTGTACAGCAAAGTGATTCAGTTATACATATAGATACATTTTTTAAAATATTCTTTTCCACTTCAGTTTATCATAGGATATTGAATGTAGTTCCCTGTGTTATACAGTAAGACCTTGTTGTTTATCCATTTTATATATGAAAGCTTACATCTGCTAACTCCAACCTCCCAGTTTAGCCCTTCCCCATCCCCCACCCCCTTGGCAACCACAAGTCTGTTCTCTATGTCTGTGAGTCTGTTTCTATTTCATAGATAAGTTCATTTGTGTCATATTTTAGATTCCACATATAAGCGATATCTTATGATATTTGTCTTTCTCTGTCTGACTTCACTTAGTATGGTCATCTCTAGGTCCATCCATGTGGCTGCAAATGGCATTATTTCACTCTTTTTCATGGCTGTGTAGTATTCCATTGTATGTATGTACCACATCTTCTTTATCCGTTTCTTTGTTGATGGACATTAAGGTTGTTTCTGTGTCTTGGCTACTGTAAACAGTGCTGCAATGAACATTGGTGTGCATGTATCTTTTTGAATTAGAGTTTTGCCTGAATATATGCCCAGGAGTGGGATTGCTAAATCACATGGTAATGGAGTCTTTCTTAAATCATCCCACATCCACACCTGAGCCCCTCAAGGCCCTCCCTTCCTAGTTTGAACTGCAGAACAAAAGGCCTCCCAGTGTAGGGCCAGCCCTGCTTGCAAAGGGAAAGCATTTTCCAGCCACTTGCACATGACATGTCAAGTGGCCTCTAGGCCCTCAGTGTGGAGCTAACCCGTCCTTCCCTCACTCCCAGACAGGGAACCCAGCTCAGCTCCACAAATGGCCTCCCTGAACCGTCCACCTTCTCTCCATTCTGTAATTCCCTGAGAGCGTAGGTGCATGACCGCAGCTCTCCTCCCAACCCCGGGCCTTCAGGGCTCACAACTGTTGCCTACATATTCAGGAAATTAAGAGAAAATCAAATAAAAAGCCATTCAACCCACACATCCTGCCCTGGAAAACCCCAAGCCTTATTCTTTCCTGGGCAACATCCTTAAAGTCCCTCAGTGTGACAGATTTGACCACGTCAGCCCCTGGAGGCTGGAGTTTCTCCTTAATACACAAGGATTCCTGGAGTGGGTTTGGTTTGATTTTCTGTGGCCAAGCTGGGGGGTTGGCAGTTAAAGCCAAATCTTGGTGTTTAATCACACTTTACATTTCACCCATCCATCCCCCTCCATCACTTTTACCAACTGATGTTTAACGGGAAAGAGAAAAAACTCCTTTTAAACAGACACATACACCATAGTGGTAGCAATATCTCAAATATATTCAACTAAAGGATTAGAAATTATCATCATAATGCGTGTTAATTTGTAATCACTGCATATTTCATATTGCTTATTTAATGTCAAAAAATTAGACATTCCTTAGTTAATGCCCTACCTCTACCCCTGATGCTTCTCTCTGACCGACACTGTCAGGCTTTGCTTAACAGATTTCAGATAACTCAAGTGATCAACCTCTCCCTGGATACATCCATGTTCTCCACACTCTGAAATATGATGAAAATCAATCAAACAGTTTACAGGTAAAATGTACCATGTGAGTTTCCTTCAAGGTAGAGAGTAATTGTGCCGTCTACTCAGAATACGAGAGTAGAAAATGTCAAGTCTCCAAAATATCTGAAGAAAAACTGTCCCCAGCCCCTT
This sequence comes from Lagenorhynchus albirostris, assembly GCF_949774975.1. NCBI lineage: Eukaryota > Metazoa > Chordata > Mammalia > Artiodactyla > Delphinidae > Lagenorhynchus > Lagenorhynchus albirostris. Next base: position 4,212,481 of record NC_083097.1, read on the forward strand.
TGGGAAATAAAGAACTAACGGAATGCATCATCCAAATATCCTTCCCTAGTTTGGACACTAGTCTTTATTTTGTTTTGATGTTTAGGACACAGAAATCATCCGAGGAATTTTAAATTGCTAATAATGTATTTAATCACAGACCTCTGTGAGCCAGGCAAAACGTTAAGTGTTTATAAACAGGAACCCAAATTGTATAAAATAGTATTAGTGTCTTAATTGACAATACAGTAAAATCAAATTATTTTTGAGGAGCTAACTCGAGGTCATACGGGTGATAAGTGGAAGACGGAAGGCATTACAAGCAAGTCCACCCACCGTCTCCCCAGCCAGCTTCTTCATCACTGGAGGGGATCTCAAGTCCCAACCCATGTGACCCTCAGGCTAAGACCCTGCTTGGAACAGAACACAGAAAAACTGGAGCTGAGTTGGTGCGGACCAGGTGCTGAATAAAGGCAGCACAGAGTGTCCCCAAGACAGAGCTTAAAGGCAAACAAGTCAAGATAAACACACACACACACACACACACACACACACACACATATGCAACTTACATTTTAAAAAGTAAATTGTGCTGTGTATGTGTGTGTGCTGTGGGTGTGGGTATGGGTATGTGTGAGGGTGGTGTAAGCATGTGCACATATGTGAGTGTGTGTTCATAGATTTGTATGCATGTGTGTGTGTGAGTGTGTTGTGTGTGGTGTGTGTGACAGTGTGTGTAAAAGCATAATAAAGGGGACCGAGCTAGCCTGACTTGGTCTGAATTTAGTAAAATAGAACAGCTGCGCTCCAGGTACCTTTCAAGTAATATAACTTTGAGCTTTTTGCCGCTCAGGGCCACACTAGAAGCTCAGGTGACAGAAATGTTATTAATGGAGGCTTTCCTTCCTCAGAGCTGCCCCTCCGGCCTACGGTCCCCTCCTTGCCACCTTGGTTCAGCGGCACCAGGAGAAAAGAGCAGAGCAGCCTTCTTGCATCTTGCTCGTTGCTTCCTCACCTGCAGACACGGTGCTCTGGTCCTGCTGCAGGGGACGTGCTATGCCTTTGCCCCCGGAAGCATCACACAGGTCCCTACCCCCAGGCACCAGGGAGAAATCACCTCTCAGCTACTGGAACATGCGTAGGCTTTCTGAACATATGACTTACTTTTTTATTTTTATGGGCACTGTAACTAGTAAACATGCATGGTCTTGTCCTGCTAATTTTTCTACCAAATAAAATCAGGGACTTACGTCTCGCAGACCACGGCTCACTGTCATTTCATAGCCCTGGTTCCACTGCTTTTCATGCTCATTGTTCTTTTCCCCAGATGCCCTTACGTGTTAATTTTGTTACCTTGTATTTATTGTTATAAAAGTCCTCAGAGTCTTTGCTGATCTAACTAGACTTCATGTAGTTATTTATTTTAGAAAATAAATGATTATTAATTTTCTAGAGCTTCTGAGACAAAGGTATGCATCCCAGAGGTATTCTAGAAGATTCCAAGTAGTGTGTGAAGAAACATTTTAATTTCAATGCTTTCGAATGTACTTTAATATATTTTAGGACACAGACACATACACACACATGTATTTTATTAAACCTATGACCTCATAGGTATTGATATTATTAATTAGGACAGGTAATTAGGACTTAAGTAGGTAGTACCTATTTAAGTTTTTCAGTATTGAGTGAATTTTAATATCATTTATTATTGTTTTAATTATCAGTTTAATTATATTATTATTACATAATATTAAAGAGGTTTGAAGGGAGGCAAAAATCATGAAGTACTTACTTGCATGACATGAACTCAGGAAATATGAGTACCCCAACACAATGAAAACTCTCTATAACTAGACAGAAGCTGTCAGAGATCTTTTTTTTTTTTTTTTTTTTTTGCAGTACGCGGGCCTCTCACTGTTGTGGCCTCTCCCGTTGCGGAGCACAGGCGCCGAACGTGCAGGCTCAGCAGCCATGGCTCACGGGCCCAGCCGCTCCGCGGCATGTGAGATCTTCCCGGACCGGGGCACGAACCCGTGTCCCCTGCATCGGCAGGCAGACTCTCAACAACTGCGCCACCAGGGAAGCCCTCAGAGATCATTTTTAACTTAGAAAACCTGGCTATATGCTGTTACACGTGACACGTCTATAAAATCAAAAAGTTGCATAAAACCTGCAAGAAGAAAAAAGGGAAAAAGACAGTACAAAGAAAATACTAGTGCCATTATGCTACAGCAGAGCCAGCTATGCTAGTGTCAACCTCTAAGGCAGGAAGCACTCAGGGTAAAGAAGGTAGCACGTCAGCAGAAGTGGAAGGATAAGAAGAGACATGCTTGTAAATGTGTACATACCTAGTAACAGAGCCTCAAAACAGATTAACCAAAAAGGCCCAAAGAACAAGCTGGACATCCACATCACAGTGGCAGATGTTGTAAAGAGAGAGAAAGGCGACTTCTGCCACAACCAGCAAGCGCCACGTGCCTGCCGCCCGGGCCTGCAGGGGGCGGGGAGCCGTGAATACCAGGGGGTGTCCGAGGAGTTCTAAGTGCTCACACGTGGGTCAGAGGCTACTGCTGGGGAGGTACAGAGGATTAGGCTGCGCCCGACACCACAAAGGGCTTGGAAGGTAGGTAGGCGGCTTGAACTTCATCCCCGAGGGGCTGAGAACTCACTGTTCATGTAGGCTGTGGGAGGGTGTGGTATGATCAGATTGTTTGGGGAGAATTGGTTTATAAGCGTGGGATTACTAACTGCACCCCTTCCAAGCATTTAAGCAGAAAGGGAACTACCCCAGTGGTCAGAGTCGCTGCAGCCCGAGGCCAGGTGGAAATTAAAGCAGCTGTTTACTAAAGGCCTGCCCCACTCTCTGAGCCCAGGATCCTGCATTTGGAGTAGTCCGGATTTTTTATTTCTTAGCTCAGATATTATCCTGCTGCTGGACTGAGCAGCTGTGGGCCAGGCAGCACAGCCTTCCTCCACATGTTCCTTAGTGAGGACTCAATGTGCATCACCTGCTTCTAAGTCCAGACATCCTTCTCTTTGGAGGGATAGGGTAGGCTGAGTAATGACCACTGAAGGCATCAGGCCCTAATCCCCAGAGCTGGAAATATCGTCTTCTATAAGGCAAAAGAGACTTTGCAGATGTGACTGACGGTGCTGAGATGGGGAGGCCCTCCTGGATTATCTGTAGGCCTGTAATCACAAGTCTCCTAGGAGAGGAGCAGAGAGAGATTTGACCACAGAAGGGGGCCATGGTGAAGACAGGACACAGAGAGATTTGAAAAGGCTGACCTTGAAGATTCCAGTGATGCAGCCATAAGCCAAGGCATGCCTGCAGCCACCAGAAACTGGAGGAGACAAGGGACGGCTTTTCCCCTAGAACCTCCAGAGGGAGCACAGCTCTGCCGAGAACACCTCAGTTCTTCCCCGAGATGCTGATTTCAGACGTCTGGCCTCCAGAACTGCGAAGGGATACACGTGTGTGGTTTTAAGCCAGGAAGTCAAGTCTGGGGCCATTGGTCACAGCAGCCCTAGGAAACTAACAAGAGGGCTCTATGGTAGGGCACCTGGCATGATGGCGGGGAGGTGGAGGGGGAACTAGCCCTAAGAGATGGATGACCAAATGAGCCAGCACTTCCTTAGAGGCTGCTGGGAGCCTGGCCTGTCTAGGTGCAGCGTGAGCGACCCCAGCGCGAAGCACTGTGTTCTAAGTTTTAGAGCATCCATCTGCGTGAGTCCGGATAGAGAGGGAGCATGGGGGAAAGCTGGGAACAGACACGGGGAAGTGGGAAGAAATCCTAAAAGGTCCCTGGTAAAAAGCTTAGTGCTAAAGAAAAGTTTTCATTTCTCTAAACGCGTTCTTCCCCAGGGGCTGCTTTCTAAGAAGCAGTCTCTTCCCTGCATCCCCTCACCTTGCAGAAGAGACGCGTTTTCTGTGAGCTTCCCCGCTGGTCTCCAGCAGGAAGCCCTATCAGTTCCTGCATTTCTGGGTGCTGCAGGTGATGAAGGAGGGATGCTGAGTTTCTTCCTCCCATGCCCCGTGGCACTCTGAGCTGCTTGCCTCGAATACCCGTTCCAGGAAAGGCGGGGATGCTCAACAGGGGCTTAGGGAGCCCAGAGTGGAGCCCTGTCAGAGTGGAGCGCACGACAGTAACACACAGCCTAGCAGAGGAATCTGCTTGAATGGAACAGGGGTCTGTACCCACTGCACTGAAAGAAATAGGCTCAGTTCCATTTCCAAGGTAGCATCCTTATGCTGAAAGTCTTCATCTCAATTCTGTAACCAAAAAGAGGAACGAATATCTTCTACTTTACTAGCTCGTATGACCTGAAAGGGTGTCATTCTGCACATATGCCTCTAAAAGTGGTACAGTGATTGATGATTGAAGCTTAAGTCTATTTATTGGTTAGGGTCTGCAAGTAGCAAATGGGTAGTTTGCCTCTGTGTCTCGGAACTCGCTAATCACTGGCTCCAGGGCCAAGACTCACACGCAGAGAGCTTTTGTTTGGCCCACAGTTGTGCTCTTCTCATGAGCGCCTTTCTGTACGATGTGCACATTCTGACTGGCCAGCTTCTCCAGGTGCCAATTCTCTCACATTCTGCCACTCTGTGGATGATGCTCTTACCTAAGTGCTTGAGTGTGAAACCCTTATTTCACATGCCTGTTCACATCAGAATGATTACTTTTTTGCTAAAGAAGGCTGGGAGCAAGAATAAATGCAGTCATAATTTATAAACTGCCTCTACAGCATCATCAGTGTTGGAACGATCCATTATTTGCTGATCTTTGGTGACCTTTACATAATGGTTGAGCTTGACCCGAGGTAGCTAAGTTTAACGATATACATAGGTTTGTTTTTGTTTGGTTTTGAAATTTAGATGTGTTTACTTGAAAAAAAAAACCTTAAAGGTGTCTGAAAAGTCCTCTGTCTGGAAATTTCTGTTTAGGGAGTAATCTAAAATGAAGAACAAAACCAGATTAAGACTTTTTTTTTTTTTTAAGTTTCATAGTTGGAAGAGACTTCGGTGAGCATCTGAGCCCCTGATTTTCCTTTTGAAAGAACTGAGGGCTGGAAGAGGAGTTTGGACACAACCAAAATGCTTGACTTCTTGTTTGGTTGGGGTTTCTTTTTGTTTTTCTCTTTATTTCATTTTGGGATTTTTTTTTGGGGGGGGTGGTAATCTTTCCCTTTGAATATATTGTAAGAAGCCAGTCCCACCTCTACTCTGCTGAGAAGGTATTTCCTGGAACACTGCTGGTGCTACAGGCAAACTGGATGTACCTTCAGTGTATGCAAATGATGTAAGTGCAGTCACTTGTGAATAGCTGAGCCTGCATTGTATGCAAATATGTAGATGCAATCATTTATGCTGATAGAAAGAGGAAGAGGACTCATCACCTGGGCTCAAGCACCAAGATTCAGCTGAAGAATAAGTAGTGTGACCACCAGAAAAGGTGAATGGAAAAAGAGATCTGGCAGAAGATGGGGGTCGCCAAGGGAACCTGAGATTCCCTGGAGAATGTCAGCTGTTTGAACAGTCAAGAAATAGAGTAGGAACAAGGAAACCAACCATGATCACACTGTGTCTGTGATTATAAAATGCTCAACTGTAAAAGTCCCTATTAATTATCAACAACTTTGCTGAGGAGTTGACTGAGGTGGAGATGTTAGCCAGAAGAAACTAAAATGTGTACATTAATAATAATTAAAAAACAGAGGAACAGTCACTTGCTGTCTTTCTTTAGCATCACAAAGTTTGAATCTAAACCTTTTCATGTTCAGTCCAGAGATGCTTGTGAATCCGTTTTGTATTTTTTTTTTTTTTTTGCATTGGTAGCTATCCCAGCAGAAATGATCAGGTGATGGGAATTGACCTCTTTTTACCTTTGGATTTACTCCTTTAGGTTGGACACTACCATGACCTTGATTCTGTTCCAGGGGCTGAATGGATAGGGGTGAACAGGGCAGCTAAACTTCCTCCCATTCTAGTAGGGGGTTAAGATTGTAAGTTGCAAATTATAAAAACACCCTGTTATGGGCTGAGTTGTGTCTTCTCAAATTCATTGAGTCCTACCCCAGTACATCAGAATATGACCTTATTTGGAAATAGATTCTTTGTAGATGTAATTGTGTTAAAATGAGATCGTTAGGGTAGATCTGGATAAAAAGGATGTCCTTACAGGAAGAAGAAATTTGGAACACAGAGATATGTACTCAGGGAGAAGGTCATGAGCATGAAGGCAGGTATCAGAGTGATTTTACTACAAGCCAAGGAATGCCAAAAATTGTCAGCAAACCACTAGAAGCCAGAGGAGAGGCCAGGACCAGATTCCTTCCTGCAACCTCAGAATATATAGGTGCCAGTGCACGCGCACACACGCATGCACGACACCTGCACAATATGTCAAAGCCTTGAGTGTTCTGGAGTGCAAGTGCAGAGATGCACTGGGATCTGGGCTGATGGAGGGCAGGTCGCCACTGTATAGGGAAGCCTCTTCTTTACTTAGGGACACCTGAAATCTGAAAGAAGGAGGAGGGAGCCATACATGCATACAGAGAAGAGCGCACTGGTCAGAGGGACAGCAGAATCATGCCTAGAGAGGCTGAGAAATGCCAAGGAGGCAGGGAGGTGGGAGTGGGAGCTGGGTCAGTGGTAACAGGCACCATACTGTGGGACCCTCCTAGACCACCATGTTCACGTGTCTGAGCGAGCTGGGTGCAGGGCAGGAGGGTGGGGTGATGGGTGAGGAGAGCTGCAACTGGTAAAATCATGCTGGCTGCTCTAAGCAGACGAAGCAAAAAGGCAGGAAGGCAGAGACAGAGGGGCCAACTAAAAGGCAATGGCAGCTGTCCAGGTGGCAGGTGTTAGAGGCTGAGACAGAGGCCAAACCTGGACACGTTCTGCAGATGGAGATCAGGAGACTTGCTGATGGATCGGATGTAGGTGTGAGCGGAGAGAGGGACCAAGGATGCTGCCAAAGTTCAGGCTCACACAGCTGCAAGGATGGACCTGGGGTCCCCGCGGTGACTGAACAGGGATAAAGGCAGAGCCAAAAGTCTCTGCCAAAAGGCAGAACCAGTGCAGCAGCAGGACAAGGTAAGTATTGAAGAGGACTAGGTTTTCATCTATATTTTCTATTCGGTTAAACGTTTTCCTCCTTAAACTGTGTATTGTTGCAGGTTAAACAGCAGCTCTTGGATGCCAGCCTGAAGATCCTGACAGGTAAACACTGGCTTCTAACACCCTCACCTGCCCCTAGAAGTTGAGCAGCCCTCACTGCCTTCCACTGCTTTGACTGTCAGTGGACTGGTGACCACCTGGGCGCACACAACTTTTCTTCTTCTGGTTGTATCACGTCAGCCCCCTAAGGGCTGACTCTCCTGCCTTGATGCCCCTTTATCCACCGAGACCCATCTGTGGTCCATGGGTCAGCTCATGGTGGGCCATGCAGCTTCAACCCTTCGAAGGGACAGCTAGAGAAGAAGTATTGAGAGACATTTAGAATGAAAAATGTGTATAGGGCAGTTCTGGCGTAAGGAGGAGTTTGAAAGAGGGAAGTCCCGTATTGGGACTTGGAGTCTTTCCTGGGGCTCGCGGGCACCTTCAGCTGGGTGAACTCTAGAGTTTGGGAATGAGAACTCTGCAGTTTGGGAGTAAGGGTGAGAGATGAGTGGAGGCATAGGACGTGGAGAGAGAATGATAGCAGACTCCAGGGCACCCATGAGGGAAGGATTCTTTGAGGTTTCCTGGCATCTCAGAGCAATGATTAATTTTTCCCAGGCTTTGCTTGATGGTGGCCTTTGAGTTTCCAGGGGAAATACTGCCTAAGTGATTGTGTCAGAACAGCCCACAGTTGTCTTCAAGGCAGGCTTATTGCTTTTTTTTTTTTTTTTTTTTAATTGATGCCCATGATTCGGTTCCCAACCTTGTAAACTTTCTCAGGCACTTTGTTCTAAGATCCTAGCGACAAGCTATGGCAATTGTCAAATGAGTGACAAATGGACCTTCCAAGCTGACATGATATTTATGGATCAGCACTAAATACCTCTGTCTGAGCTATAAATGTCCTAGGGCTCTTTCATCCTACCGAGTAATGTAAACAGCGCTTGTGTGCTTGTCTGCCCCCTCCTCAGTGCTGCAGATTCCAGGCTGGCAAGCTGAGTCTGGGCAGGGGATGGGGCCGCCAGAGCCATGGGATGATTTGGTTGCCCTTCTTCTCTGCGGCTCCCGTGGGACATCCAGTGACTCATCTCACTCTGGAGCCAAGGGGATCTGTCACCTGGATGGGGAGCTGCTGTGCCTCTGGGGACTATGCCCTCCGCAGACAGACATCCGAGGCCTCCCTCTGCAGATTCCTTGGTGCAGATTTGCCAGGTGGGCCCCCTTTGGTTCTAACACTTTGGGGTCTCAAAGATGCACGTGTTCACTTTGCTCCTATGGGAGTCCCTCCTGGGGAAATCGCCTTACAGAGTTAAGTGGAAAGCAAATTGTCTCAAAATTCATCAATGACTTTTCAATTTTTCTGTTAATTTTGACCATCGTCTAAAAGGCCTTGCAAATAGAGGAGAACCTAGTGCTTTTTAAAGTATCAGCCTTTCTCTCTGCCGCTTTCTGGTTCTCCTAGCAGCGGCTCTTTGTCCTCACCTGACATCTCCCGATGTTCCGGCCGCTGCCGCCCCTGCACCTGGGGTCTCTTTCTCCCCACAGGCGGCTGGTTTTCGAAGCCTGAGGAGCTCAGTCCTCTTTGCTCCTGCTTTTGCTTCTTTCTCTTCCACTCATTTTTTTTTAATTTTAACTGTGAGATCTTCCAAACATGTAGAAAATGACCTGAAGGTACCCACATACTCACATCCAGTGCATAGGAGGAGAGGATGCCGCCCACTCAGGCCCAGAAGACCCCAGCCAGCCCGCCCCAAGGTGACTCCCATTCTGTTCCCTCCAGGCAGCCCCCTCCTACCTGAGAGCTCATCCAGGAAGAGCATTTCCCTGCAGCTGCCCCCCTGCTTCAGTTGAGGCACACAGGACCTGCCACATTTTCACGGAGACACGTCCCAGCAGGGGTGGTGTAGGCGGAGGGCCAGGTGAGAGCTGTGCCATGTGCAACCATCGTCTGAACACAGAAGAGTCCAAGAAACAGCAGAAACAGGCCCTTTTTACTTAAAATCCATATTTTTAACCTCAGGACTCAAACTCATCCTTAAACCCTCCCAGACCTCTCCCCAGTGGGGGGCTAGCTGCCCCCTCTGCTCCACCTCAAGCCACCATCCACGCCACGTGTGGTGCATGGTTACAGTACCAAACGCAGCCATGCGGTCAAACCCCAATTTCATTTTTGGCTCACTTCATGGTTCTGGCTACACATTAGCACATCATTCCTTGGTGCTCCCCATTTCCTCCCATTCTCCCCAAATGGAGTCACTGACTAGTTGCCTTTCAGTATAGAATCAGCCTCTCCTTTTCTCTCATCCGTGACTCAGATTGCCTCTCTTCCTATGGTCATGACTGCCCATCGAGCAAGGTCCACGATCACGGTCGGTCGAGGGGCTACTTGCTGTGCCTGCAGTGAGGCCCCTGTTCCCTCCCCGCCAGCAATTCACACCAGTGCTGTTCTGGAGAAGGAGGGTGAGACCTCCAATGGCCCCTTACAAGTGCAGATGTTGAATTAACCACTCCGGAGGCTCATCCTTGCACAACATTGTGACCTGGTGAGGGGGGATGGTCTTTGTCCATCAAGACCTACCCTAGCACGATGCCACGCCATGGAAAGGGGTGAGTTCTCCAAAGGAAATCAGAGTTCACTTGATGGAAGGAGCAGGAAGGAAATGCTAAAGGCAGGAGAGGCACCAAAAACATGAATTCTACACTTGGCTTTAGTTCCCCCTTCACAAAGCTGTAGTTTGGAAGAAATCATGATGTGAAATGTGAACACACTTTAAATCTCCTTTGGACCCCTGCCAGCAGTTGATCATATCCAAAGTATTACCTTAACACTTGTGGTCAAAGAATGCCACCTGCCATATCAGTAAACAAAGGATGCGGGGACCATCCAGCCATCAGCCACTGTAGCCGCCCCCAACTGTGCACCCTGAGGGGATTCAGGATGGAGAAAAACAGGATACTGGCCCCAGATAGCTGAGGGGCGTTATCAAAGGAATGATTCTAATGACCCCAGACTCTTGCATCTTCCCATACATAGAAAAGCACTGAATTAATTAATTTGAGATGTCTGGTTATTTTCTTTAATTAGCAGTCATCTTTTGATGTTCAACTACCTGTTTTATGTGTTTGTTTTTTGGGTTGTTTTTGCAAAAACTATAAATCCTGGCTCCCCCCTTACCTCTTCAGAACAGTCCGTTAGACCTATCTGAGAGACTGTTTCACGGGCTTATGTCTGCCAAATAAAACATAATTCTCAACTTTTAGGTTGTTCATTTTTTCTCAGTCATCATACCTTAGTGACTCTTATGAAGTTTCCTCAGCTTTTAAAACTTTATTTCACTTATCTTACATCCATGCTCATGAAGGGATTTTCACATCCCTAGACCCGTCTCTTCATTCACCCTAAATGTGAACCTCAATCTGATATTAATCCCAATAATAATCACTGAAACTAATGTTTTCCCTTAATGATGGGTCTAAGAAATTTACATCATTTCATCTTTTCAAAACTTCCTCAGATTCTCTTCTCTCTTTTTTTTGTTCTAAGACTAAAGCTTTAAATACTTAATCTTATTTTAAATAGAACGTGATATTTTGATGTATAATAAGGAGTATATATTTGGACTTCATCCTGTTCCTGTCACAGAGCTCCTAAAACCCTTGGAATCGCCTAAGTGATGAGAGTAATAAATGTGCCTTTTGTATGTCAATGAGATGACTTTTGGAAAGCCCCTAAGTAACCTAAGGCTGGGGTCTGGTTGTCAGGGGACCCAACCAAGTGATTAGAGGGTTGGAACTTTCATCCCCACCCTCCTGACCTCTGGGGAAGGGAGAGGAGCTAGAGGTTGAATCCGTCACCAATGGTCAATGATTTAATCAGTCCAGCCTACATAATGAAGGCTCCTTAAAAACCCAAAAGGACGAAGTTCGGAGAGTGTCCAGGTGGGTGATCACATGGAAACTGTGGAGAATGGTGCCAGAAGAGAGTATGGGGGCTCCAAGCCCTTCCCCATACCTTCCCTATGCATCTCTTCTGTCTGGCTCTTCCTGAGTTATATCCTTTTATGATCATCTGGTAAATTATTAACCAAACTGTTTCTCTGAGTTCCATGAGCTGCTCTAGCAAATAAATTGAACCCAAGGAGGGAGTCATTGGAACCTCCAATCTATAACCATCAGTCAGAATCACAGTTGACATCTTGGACTTGTGATTGGCATCTGAAGTGTAGGGGGAAATCCTGTGGGACTGAGCCCTTGACATGTGGGATTTGATGCTGCCTCCAAGTAGACAGTATCAGAAAAGAGTTGAATTGTAGGACACTCAGCTGATGTCAGAGAATTGCTTGAAATGGGGAAAAAGTCCCACATACCATAAATAGGAGCAGAATAATAAGAACACTCAACACAATCCCAACGGTGTCATGCTAGGCTACCGTTGTGGCTTAATTGTTGAAATACACAGATTTTGCTAACGGATTTAACCCTTTCCCTTCAAATCATATGGGATTTCACATCCTCTTATGAACTACTTTTAACTATAAAAAGATGTTCATTACACAGCATACCACAGTGGCCACTGCCAGCTGTCAGGGCGACACCAACATGGCAGCTTCTAATCACACCTGCCAACTTATCCACAGACCAGCAGTTGAGAAAAAGGACCAGGGACCATGCGTCTGACAGTGAGGGAACATGACAGTGTGATATTCCCTGACCACAGAGAAACTAACCATAGATGTATGTGGGTCAGTTTCAACAGAATTGGAAACTGGCTATTTAAAGTGGCCCCAGCTCCTTAGTCAGTGGTCATTGAGGCATGTGATACAGTTTCTCCTCCAGTTTCAGGAAAGCAAGGAGGAGCTGGTGAAGTCAGTGACTGATTGGACTGTAAAGAGGCTGGCACCAACCACTGTCATGGCTACACTGATCGTGTTACATGATAGAAGGCAGATCAGGCTTTGATCGTCATGTATGGAGGAGAGTTGAACCAGGAGATCTGCACCACAGTGCCCTTACTCTGGTGCCAAAGCAGTTCCCACACAGCTTGGGGTGGGGGACAAGGACCATTTCTCAGATTGAAAAGGCAGAGTGGACAGGCCACACGTGGCATGCAGAGAGTTCTGTGCTGAACCTGTGTATGGGTACATGTGTGTAGCTATGTGTATGCATGTTTGGATGTGTGTATTGGTGCATGTGTAGATAAAACAGTGCAAGTTGAAGACAAGCTGGGACCAGCCGTGCAGACCCGGCCTTTTGTTACTTGCTGATTTGATGTGAAATGTCCTTGCTGGCTGTACCTGCACATCTAAAGTTCTTAGGTTTAAACTCTGTTGGTCCAATGAATGCCAAGAAAACGAGTTTCCTCTGATATCCAGTGGTTTGGGCATTAGGGAGATACAGTCATAGAAACATTAGACGTGTTGGTACTAGTTCCATTTCATTTATTTGGAAAACACCTGCCCGCTGGATTCTAAGGAAATCAAGACACTTGCATGGAGGGAGAGCCGGGGTTGACTTGCTCTCCCCAGGCACAGCAAACGTCCTCTTTGATAAACTGATAAAATGTCCAAAAACCAACAGTGCGTTCTGGAGAGTTGTTGAATTGGAAGACCACAGATGCACCAGGAGGTCGCTCAAAGTACATTAAAAATCCACACTTTAGCATCAAGCGTAGGGAGAAGCGTTTCATGAGTTCCAATTCATTCAGCCATGCATTTGCCATTGCCAGCGCACATGGATTTCAAAACACTAAGAATTACTTTACCCACTTCGGCTTATTTGATCCTCAGAGAAACCAGACGACATGGCAAGGATACCCCTCCCTCTTCTACAGGTAAGATGCAGGCTCGGGGAGTGCAGTGACGCGTCCTGTGAGCAGTAAGATGAGATCGGCCCCCAGCCCCCTTGTGGGGACTTGTTTCCAGGGCTGCCCTTGCTCAGGCCTTTTCACAGAAAGGTGCCACCTGCTTGGAATGCAAAACACGCAGCTTCATAAGCATTTCACTCAGGTGTCTCTTCCTTTCCGATACACTCTCTCTCTTGCTCTCTCTCTCCCACACACACCTACTACAATAAATACAAAACAAAGTCTCCTTAAAAAATAATTGTTATCAAAACATCTTAACTGTGTTAGTGAGATGCAAATGTGATTATGCATGGATACAGAAATCACAGTTCACTCAACAGAAAAACAAGAGCTAACATCATCTTTCCTTGAAGACGTTTTCATTGGTTACCATTTAGGAAAATTACTCCTTGGAGAACCTTTAATGTAAAATTCTCATTTGTTGCGAGCAATGCTGAACCACCGTTAACAGCCGCAATCCCACTGGGAGGCCTATCTGCCCAGCAGCACCAGCCTGGTGTGGCCATGCCTCTCCCTCTGGTTCGCCACACGAAGACAGTCTGCCAAAAACTGTAGCCCACTTCACTTTCTCCCTGATTATGAAATTCTCTCACAGTCACTGTAGGGGGGGTTAGAAAGTACTGGAGAAAATTAAAAGAGAAAGGAAGGAAGGAGGAAGATCACTGATCCCACCAGCTGGAAATAATCACTATGAAACTTTTTTGTATATTTCCTTCCAGCCTTTTTAGAAGTATTTTGTGATTGCAACTTTGTGGTTGTTAAGATTCCTACTCCATTCAAAAATAAACTTGCAGAATTGGTATTGGATGTACAGAATCTCACAATGGAAGAGTGAAGGGGTAAGAAAGAATATGTGTGTGTGTATATATATGTATATATATATATATACACACACACACAGACATAACTGAATCACTTTGCTGTACAGCAGAAGTTCACACAATGCTGTAAATCAACTATACTTCAATTAAAAAAAAAGAGTGCTACTGGAGAACGGACTTGAGGATATGGAGAGGGGGAAGGGTGAGCTGTGACAGGGCGAGAGAGAGTCATGGACATATACACACTAACAAACGTAAGGTAGATAGCTAGTGGGAAGCAGCCGCATGGCACAGGGATATTGGCTCGGATCTTTGTGACAGCCTGGAGGGGTGGGATAGGGAGGGTGGGAGGGAGGGAGACGCAAGAGGGAAGACATATGGGAACATATGTATATGTATAACTGATTCACTTTGTTATAAAGCAGAAACTGACACACCATTGTAAAGCAATTATACCCCAATAAAGATGTTTAAAAAAAAAAAAAAAAAGAGTGAGGAGACCAATAGCTCCAGAAAGGTATTCCCTTGCCCAGGATTTGACTCAGGAGGGTCTGGGGGCTGTAAGTGTGTATCGACCAGGGGCTGCTGGCTTCAGTCTAACCCATTTGCCTGCTCTACCCACTGGGTTTCCGTGTGTGCTTATGTTTTGAAAGTAGGGTGGTTTAAAATGCTGCCTGCTTCTTTCTGTAAAGGACAGAATCACACTTTCTCATGTTGCTTTCACGGTGTACCCACCACCATCTAGTCTGACCTATTTCCACTCCAGGGTCACGCCTGCCAAGCCCTCGAGCTGTGTCTCAAGGTCAAGCATCTGACAGCATGAGAGAGACACTTCCTAGCTTCCTAGTAATTTAATTTTGTGGAAAGCATATTCTTCCTGAATTTCAGATATTCTCAAGCGTGCTGATAAAGCATCTGGGTGAGTATGTAGGGGGTGAGAAATTTACAGTACAACTCAGATTTTCAAGAATAGATATGGCCTCTTGATTTTTTATGTTTTTATTTATTTCTTTTTCTGGCCACGCCATGCGGCACTCAGGACCTTCGTTCCCCGACCAGAGATCAAACCCATGCCCAGTGCATTGGAAGCACAGAGTCTTAACCACTGGACAACCAGGGAAGTCCCCAGCCTCTTGATTTCTTTATACTGAACTGAAATCATTCAACTGCCTATCATACTGCTGACAGCAGAGAAAACTTGAGTTGGCTAGTGAACCATCAACTTCTCTGGCTGCTGCCTTTCTGATGAAAGTGTTTGGTCATGTTAGAGCTCACAGCCTCTGCCAGGGACACTCTCTCTTCCACGGGGGCCCCAAGGGCCTTTCTTCCAAAGGTGGTCGCCCAGAATCCAGGGCTCCTCTCCACCTAGGAGCTCCCTGCCCTGCTGTGCGCATCCTGTGGTGACCTCAGCTAGAGGGCCTCGTGGCCTGAGAGTGTCTGGTCAGAACCATTCCTGTAGGAATGTATTGGTCTATCACCATGGTTTTACTTGGCTCTTCCCTGGTGTCTGATGATGTTGAGCTCTTTTCTATGTACTTAATTGACACCTGCTTATTTTATGTTCACGTCTTTTGCATACTTTTACTGTATTGTTTTCTGATTATTGAGTTTTGATTATTTGGTATAGGAGCCCTTTATCAGATGTGGGTTTTGCAAATATTTCCTATCTGTGGCCTGTCTTTTCATTCTCTTGACATCTTTCCCAGAGCAGGCTCTTGCCATTTCGATGAAATCCAATTATTTAATTTTTTTATTTTACGGATTGTGATTTTGGTGTTGTATGTGAGAGGTCTTTGTCTAATCCAAGGTCACAGATATTTTCTCTTATATTTCCTCATGGAAGTTTTATCGAACTAGGTATTCTTTTTGGGTCTGTGATCCACTCTGAGATATTTTTGTATAAGATGTGAGGACCAGTTTTTGGCATATGGAGGTCCAAAGCTTCCAGCACCGTTTGTTGAAAAACCTTTATTTTTCATATTACATGTTATAGCTACACAGCCCCGGACAGAGGGTTTAAGTGAACGTCTTTATTTAATCTTCAAAACAATCCTGTGAGCAAGGGGGGTGGGGTTATCCATCATCTCTGTCTGTAACAGACAGGGAAACCAAGGCAGAGAGGGGGCGAGTGTTTGCCCAGGATCGCTCAAGCCGTAAAAGGCAGCGTTTGACCCAGATGGTGTCTCACTGGCCCCCAGCCCAGGACCCCCTTGGAGAGGAGACTAGTGGGCCAGCCTAAGGCAGCTTCTTGGGCTTTGGGGCAGAAGACCTACCCTATGTGCCCCAAGGCTCCTGCAGGTCTGGGAAAGCAGATCTCATGGCCAACTCGCTATGGGGTCAACGATGGTTGGCCAACCCAAACTTTGGCCAACCCAAAGTTTCATGGCATACTTAACCTGTCCTACCCCAGCCCCCAGGACTGGCCTGGGAACCCCTTCCTCCACCACATAGCACCCTGGCCAGGTGAGTGAAAGGACGGGTAGTCAGGAGACACAGGCCCCTACAGGCCAACCAACACCTTCTAGGAGGAAAAGGGATTGACTGCTTCAGAACAAAAGGGATGGCCCTCCCCTAGTGCCAGGCTTTGCTTCAAAAGACAGGAAACGGGATCCCACCCGGGATAAACATCTTAATGAAAAAGCCAAGGGGCTTGTATTTTGTTGCATTTTGGGGCTTCCTTTATCCTATTCTAAACATTGGTTTTGGACGGCATGCTAAAGCCCCACTCCCATTTGATCTTATCCTTTGTAAAATCATGACCATCCCAATGGTCTTATACTTCTTTTAAGCTTTCAGTAAATAAACACAGTCTAGCACAGTTGCCCTCCATGGGGTGATAAATCAGTGTCCCAAACGTGTCTCATCAATCATAGGATGGCAAAACCCCACTGATTTTAAAAAGGTTGTGTAATTGTGCATGTTCCTGATATTTCTTTATTTAAGAAAATCATGGACTCGGCTCTTTAAAAATTATGTTTCATCTTAGATTACTCAAGAGAAATTCTTGCCCAGTGAAGCCCAGAACTATGTGAGCCCTGTAATTTTAGATCTTTGATTCATTGAAAGGAATCATAATCTGTCATAAACCACTAATATTATGCTCTGTTGGATTAAAGTGCATTTAACATTGGACTTAGCCCACAGACTGATTTGTTCTTTTCTCTTAAAAGAGTAAATTGTTTAATCTGATTGCTAAAGTTTGTTTGTAATGTTAGCAGCACTGATTTGGTCAATCAGTCCGTTTGTTCTATGGCCGATCTCTGTCCCGACTGCAACCATCACCAGCTGTGTCTAGGTCTGTGTAACTGTCTCAAATGCCACCATCATCAGGAAGAACTGGTTCCTCCATGGCCAGTCTGGCCACGACAGTGGCACAGGTTGATCCTGCTGACCCACTGCAGGCCCCAGTGATTGCAAAGTGGTCCTCCACACCCCAGAGGGACTAAGAAACCACCAGTGATTCGGGGCAGACACCCATCTTCTTTCCAGATTGTGCTCCAACTGCAAGAGTCAAACTGTCAAGAAGCACTGTTGTGAGAAGCTGCTGGGCTACTCCGGCCTCAGTCCCTGGGCTGCTACAACAAATCACCATAGCCCAGCTGTTTAAACAGCAAACGGGAATTTCTCTGGAGGCTGGAAGTCCGAGATCAGAGTCCAGCAAGGTGGATTCTGGGCAGAGCTCTCTTCCTGGTTTACAGAGGGCCAACTTCTTGCTGCATCTTCACACATCACAGGAGGAGCCAGGTGCTCTCTTCCTCTTCTTTGAAGGGCACCAACCACATCATGGGGGTCCCACCCTCATGACGGCATCTAATGCTAATGACCACCCAAAGGCCCCACTTCCAAATGCCATCCCACTGGGAGGAGTGCTTCAACATGTGAATTGAGAGGTACAAGCATGCAGTCCATTGTACTTCTATTTCCATAGCAGTTCTAAAGGCTCTGATCACAGGCACAGTCTTGGCTTCAAATACTCTCCAACGTTCCCACCATTCGTCTAATGCTATATTCTCTCTAACTCTTGAAAATGAATGAATGCTGACCTGAGAAGAGGAATGAAGTCAAGATAAAGGCGATATGTGTCATACTGCATAATTCTCTGCATTATTTCCCACAACAGAAGGAGAACCCAACTCATGACCTTTTGAAAATAAATACATGCATGAATGATGGATGGATGAGTGAATGGGTGGATGGATGATTGTATCCTTAAAACTTGATATTGCTGGCAAATCAACTTTATTTTGTTTAGTATGGCCAAAATATTTGGGAGTGAAGGTCACAGGGGTTTAAATTACTCAATTATCAGAAATTTGAGGCCTCAAATTCTATTTTATTTTTCTGTGAAAATCATTTCACCAAATTCCACAATCATTCCTGTAATAATGAATTAAAGTTCAGTGTTACTAAATTCTGGAAAATATGCCATTCCTTACTTAGGCATTGTCAATTATTTGTAAGGTCTCTGAATTAGATGTGCATAAAAAAAATAAAAACCCAATTCTTCAACAATGAAGTAGGAACAATAGTTATGAATATACTTGTATATGTTTGTGTGTGTGTTGTCTTAGAAACAACTTTTGATCATAATATCTAATATTTAGTTCTTTATAGAATACAAAACATAATCATCCATCATGCCCATCAAGCCCACAGATCTGAGACATTTACCTTCAGGAAGATGCAATTTTTGTTAACTTTTTCATCTCCTGGGGATGTCAACCAAAGAAAACTTATAATTTTATTTTCTTCCTCAAGATGAGGCCATAAATATTATTGGACAAAGAGGATGGTGTTTTTAGAAACCTGGAGTGAACTCTACTCGGTGAAATTCTTTAGAATGTAAACAGCCTCTGATAATGGCACAGAGGTTCACTTTTGGATAGGAAATAGTCCCACACCTAAAAGCAAAATAAACCAGCCCAAATACACAAACATAAAGCACAGCATCACCAAGGAGGCACTAAGAGACTTCTTATCTTGCTGCAGGTCATGAAAGAAATAGACTAGTGAACAGAACCCACAGAATCAGCAGTTGGAGCAGCCCTGTGCAGCTGGGATGCAGGTCCTGGGATGCAGCAGGTCAGCGCAAAGACAGAGAGACGGCTTGGAAAACGAATCAAGATGTCTAGTCAGTACAAAACATTTTGATTACCTTGACTAATGCAGTAATTTCTTTCAAGTCATAACGAGATGAAATGTCCACTTCCTCTGATGTTCCATGGAGGAAATATAGGAAGGAAATTCTATGAAATGGATATTTCAGATTATGATGTTTTGGGCTGCCTTTTTACAAACTTTAGTTTGGCTCTTCAGGTCAGCTGTAGCAGTGAAATCACTTTGCATGATCAGATGCAACCTGGACTGATGTCCTTATAATAGTGACAAGCAGGTTCCTGTCGTACTAGAGAGAGGAATTAAAATAGTAGGTGGGAGAAAACTTTGTCTCATGACTTTGCCAAATATACTCTCCTGTCTTTCCTTGTACAAATGTGTTTATTTTTTTTTTTTTAATTTATTTGGCTGCACCAGGTCTTATTTACGGCAAGCGGGCTCCTTCGTTGTGACATGTGAACTCTTAGTTGCAGCACGCATGTGGGATCTAGTACCCTGACCAGGGATCGAACCCAGGCCCCCTCTTTGGGTACACGGATTCTTAACAACTGAGCCACCAAGGAAGTCCCAAATGTGTTTATTCTGTGAGTACCTATATTTCCAGAAGACAAACAAGACAAACATGTTACTTATATGTCTTGTTCCATTGAGGTTGATCTAACAGAATACCGTAGGCTTATAAACAAAAGAAATGCATTCCTCTAGAGGCTGGAAGTCCAAGGTCAGGTGCCAGCAGATTTGGTGCCTGGTGAGAGCCCCTTTCCTGGTTCATAGATGACTATCTTCTCATTGTGTCCTCAAAGGGCAGAAGGGGTGACAGAGCTCTCTGGTGTCCTTTTTTGGAAGTTTATTTTATTTATTTATTTTTTGACGTATAGTTGATCTACAATGTTTCAGGTGTACAGAAAAGTGACTCAGTTATGTATATATATTATTATTATTTATTATATATATTAATATATATGTATTATTATTATTATTCCATTATAGGTTATTACAAGATATTGACTATAGTTCCCTGTGCTGTACAGTAGGTCCTTGTTGTTTATCTATTTTACATATAGTAGTGTATATCTGTTAATCCCAAACTCCTAATGTATTCCTCCCCCCCTTTCCCCTTTGGTAACCATAGGTTTGTTTTCTATGTCTGTGAGTCTATTTCTGCTTTGTAAATAAGTTCATTTGTACCACTTTTTTAGATTCCACATATAAGTGATATCATATGATATTTGTCTTTCTGTCTGACTTACTTCACTTTGTAGGATAATCCTAGGTACATCCATGTTGCTGAAAATGGCATTATTTTATTTTTTATGACTAAGTAATATTCCATTGTGTATATCCCAACTTCTTTATCCATCCGTCTCTTGATGGGCACTTAGGTTGCTTCCATGTCTTGGCTATTGTGAATAGTGCTGCTATGAACACTGGGGTGCATGTATTTTTTTTAATTAGATTTTTTTGTCTTTTCTGAATATCTGCCCAGGAGTGGGATTGCTGGATCATATGGTAGGTCTATTTTTAGTTTTTTAAGGAAGCTCCACTGGGGTCTCTTTTACAAGAGCACTAATCCCATCATGAAGGCTCCACCTTCATGACCTAATCACCTCCCAAAGGCTCTAATACCATCACATTAGGGTTTAGGACTTCAGTATGTGAATTTTGAGGGGACATAAGCATTCAGTCTATGGAAGTACCCTTCCATACATTTCCTACACACAGAATTCACTGGGAGAAACTATTCTGGTCTTGACAGAGGAGAACAAAGATCAGGTTGTAAACTGTAACTGACAGACTGTCCAGGCTGTGAGCCCACTCTGGACAGCTGATTAGAGCTGGCCCTCTCCTTTCTCTTCTAGGCTTCTCCTACCTCTTTGGTTTGGTATATGGATCCAGTACCCCGGGTTCTGGATTTGATAAGGCAGCAAACACTCCCAAAGTGTGTCTCTACTGGCTTTCGTCAGGCCCTTATGTCCTGCCTGGCTGAGAGCTTGCCAAGGCCTGGGGTTAACCAGCAATCCCACTCTAACACTTCAGAACCAAAACCTGAAATAAACCCATATGCAAACATCATCACTCATGCTCTCATACACCACATGCTTCTCCTGGAATGGATTTCAATCTTTTGTTCTAAGTAACAGAAATCACTGAAGAAAGCAGAGAGGCTGGGAAGAGAGTAGACTACGAGGTTCTGACAAGAGGGCTCCCACTTCAGCAAACCCAGGACGGGTGCACATCATCCGGCCAGCAGCACCATCTCCCGACACCTCACTCCTGTAAAATGTCAGAGACACATCCACAGTGTTCATACAAAGGAGAGTTTTCTGGTATGCTGTGGCTTTTTTACTGCTGAAATTATTTTCAAGAACCATTAGTAGATTTTGACCTGAAAGGTCTTCTTGTTGTTGTTTCCATCGTTGCTTTCTTATCATTTTTAAGTAAGATTGGCTTTTGAGGAGACTCCATAGAAAAACTTTGGAAATGCCACAGTTTTGTGCCAGGAGACATCTGTCTAAATGTTTGTATAGTCAAATATTTCCTAACAGTCAACCATTTATTAAATGTTTAGGGCCAAGTGTGACCAAGTAATTGCATCCATGGTCTCAGCACAAACTTAGGAGTATGTGGTACTCTCTCCAGTTTACAGATGCAGAAAGACCAAAGTGGAAAAACCTTGTCCAAGCCACTCAGTGATCAAGTAGAAGATGGAGCCACAATCCAAAATCAGGTACTTCTGGTCAACCCAGCAGGCTTCACTGTTTGCTGCCAGAGAAAGATTTCCAGTGAGGCTGGTAAAGCTTTGCTCTCTGAGTCCGAATTGTAACCCTAGGCTACTCTGGGCAGGGAAGGGAGCAGCCTGCCATCAGGGACCTGTACCAAGGAAACCTTTCTGATAAATCCCTCCACCAGATCTTGGAAGAAAGTGATCTGAACCACCAAGGATACCCAGTCTTTTGCTTGGCTTTCTTTACTCATTCTAAATGAATGCCACTATCATACCTAATTTTGTATTATTTCTTCCTACAGAGGGCCCCTGCAGTTGTAAAGCTTGAGACCCCCCAAAACCTGGATCTGCCCCTATCATCCTCTAAGTTATAACCTTACAGTGGATTCCTTTAGTGGATTCTTTGGGAAAGAGCAATGTCCTAAAGCAAAGGGATGTGGGACAAGCATGCTTTGGATGGTGTGGAAGGAGGCAGAGGTTCAGGCCTCCAAGGACACACTCTGGGCCTGGGAGAGGAACCTATTTGTGGATATCTGTGGCAAAAGGAAGTGGACAGAGAAAGCAAAGCAAGAGGAAGGGAGGGCAAAGGAAGGGCTGGGAAGGGCCCCACTTTAGAGATGGCCCTGTTCTCCCTCCCCAAGGCACATCCACTGGGGGACAGAAGGACCTGGCTTCGTAAAGGGAGCAGCCACAAACTCAGATCAGCAGTAGGAGGCTGAGGTGTGCAGGGTATGCATGGGCTGTGAACCACCTTGGAGGAGACAGATGGTTACGGATGGAAGGCAGAGGGTGGATCTCAGGGTGTGGGAGTGTTTTAAGTGCACCTGTTTAATTGCAGGCAGCAGAAACAATCCGGCCGGTTTTGCTGCAATTTGGTATTTTATAGTTGGCTGATATAATTTCACTAAGAACTGTAAATCTCTAAATTTCATGTATTCTTGCTGAATGAATCCTGTATTCATGAGCATGCCTTGCTGAAAGCATGCCTTCTCCGGGGCTGCATCTCATTCTGCAGAACATGAAGAGAAGAGAGGTCTGGTGAGTCTTCCTGTGTGTGACGCTACGGGCTTTTAAGAGTCAGGCTCAGGACAGCTGTTGTATTTGATGGAAAATTACCAATGGAATGAAGAATTGTCAGCCAACCACCACCCCTTGCCCAACATCTCTGTATGAGGTCTCTAGATTTAGAAGTTTAGATTTAGAAGTTTAAAGCACTACTTCATTAAATGAATAGTTCCTGCAGTTTTGCCTAAATAAAGGATAAGTATTTGAGCAGATTCTGAAAGTGAAATGCAGAAAGTTAATGCAATAACAAGACAAGAAGTGAAAGGCTTTTTTTTTTCTAATCTAACCCAAAGAAATATGAGGTGTTTGTTAGAAGGTGCTATCCTCTGTGAACTTTGAATACACAAGGCTCTTTCCATCTATGCAGGAGATAAAATCATCTCCAGAGACACCAGACAGGTTTGGCAAACAGAGCTGGCTAGATACAAAAGATGCAGTCCCATAAATCTTAATTTCTCTTCATCTGTCTGGAAGAGGTAGGATAAATGTCTATGTCAGGGATGTTCACCTGGAAAATGGTGGCAGATGTGGGCAGATATCCCAAGGCCGAGATGTGAAAGCAGGTGATGAAGGGTGTTACCAGGGAGGGCGGGGTCTTAACACCTGTCCGGTCCTGCTCTCATCACACCCTTCATGGACAGACTCAGATTCCAGGGCTCCTGGCAATGAAAGGGCCGCCATCAAGAGGGGATTCATTTATGAATTTGAACTCAAAGAGAGATTCATCAAAGGAGCTCCACATATGTGAAGCCACTGACTTTGTCCCTGACGTCGTATAAAAAATGATGCATAACACATCCCAACTGAATGGGGAACTGCCTTCGTTTTGGTGTTTTGGAGTTGGTTCTGTTCTGAAACCATTGTTTTATGTAACAGTCTCAGATGATGGTTGTTTTCAGTAGTAAAAGAAAAAAAAATCGCCTTAAATTTAAAAAAAAAGATTTAATGGCCACTTTATTTATTTTATTACATCTTTATTGGAGTATAATTGCTTTACAATGGTGTGTCAGTTTCTGCTTTAAAACAAAGTGAATCAGTTATACATATACATATGTTGCCATATCTCTTCTCTCTTGCGTCTCCCTCCCTCCCACCCTCCCTATCCCACCCCTCCAGGCGGTCACAAAGCACGGAGCTGATCTCCCTGTGCTATGCAGCTGCTTCCCACTAGCTATCTACCTTATGTTTGGTAGTGTATATATGTCCATGCCTCTCTCTCACTTTGTCACAGCTTACCCTTCCCCCTCCCCATATCCTCAAATCCATTCTCTAGTAGGTCTGTGTCTTTATTCCTGTCTTACTCCTAGGTTCTTCATGACATTTTTTCCCTTAAATTCCATATATATGAGTTAGCATACGGTATTTGTCTTTCTCTTTCAGACTTACTTCACTCTGTATAACAGACTCTAGGTCTATCCACCTCATTACAAATAGCTCAATTTCGTTTCTTTTTATGGCTGAGTAATATTGCATTGTATATATGTGCCACATCTTCTTTATCCATTCACCTCATGGTGGACACTTAGGTTTCTTCCATGTCCTGTCTATTGTAAATAGAGCTGCAATGAACATTTTGATACATGACCCTTTTTGAATTATGGTTTTCTCAGAGTATATGCCCAGTAGTGGGATTGCTGGGTCATGTGGTAGTTCTATTTGTATTTTTTTTTAAGGAACCTCGATACTGTTCTCCACAGTGGCTGTATCAATTTACATTCCCACCAACAGTGCAAGAGGGTTCCCTTTTCTCCACACCCTCTCCAGCATTTATTGTTTCTAGATTTTTTGATGATGGCCATTCTGACTGGTGTGAGAAGATATCTCATTGTAGTTTGGATTTGGATTAATGAAATTGAGCATTCTTTCATGTCTTTGTTGGCAGTCTGTATATCTTCTTTGGATAAATGTCTATTTAGGTCTTCTGCCCATTTTTGGATTGGGTTGTTTGTTTGTTTTGTTATTAAGCTGCATGAGCTGCTTCTAAATTTTAGAGATTAATCCTTTGTCAGTTGCTTCATTTGAAAATATTTTCTCCCATTCTGAGGGTTGTCTTTTGGTCTTGTTTATGGTTTCCTTTGCTGTGCAAAAGCTTTGAAGTTTCATTAGGTCCCATTTGTTTATTTATTTTTTTATTTCCATTTCTCTAGGAGGTGGGTCAAAAAGGATCTTGCTGTGATTTATCACATAGAGTGTTCTGCCTATGTTTTCCTCTAAGAGTTTGATATTTTCTGGCCTTACATTTAGGTCCTTAATCCATTTTGAGCTTATTTTTGTGTATGGTGTTAGGGAGTGATCTAATCTCATACTTTTACATGTACCTGTCCAGTTTTCCCAGCACCACTTATTGAAGAGGCTGTCCTTTCTCCACTGTACAATCCTGCCTCCTTTATCAAAGATAAGGTGACCATATGTGCATGGGTTTATCTTTGGGCTTTCTATCCTGTTCCATTGATCTATCTTTCTGTTTTTGTGCCAGTACCATACTGTCTTGATTACTGTAGCTTTGCAGTATAGTCTGAAGTCAGGGAGTCTGATTCCTCCAGCTCCGTTTTTCGTTCTCAAGATTGCTTTCGCTATTTGGGGTCTTTTTTGTTTCCATACAAATTGTGAAATTTTTTGTTCTAGTTCTGTGAAAAATACCAGTGGTAGTTTGATAGGGATTGCATTGAATCTCTAGATTACTTTGGGTAGTACAGTCATTTTCACAATGTTGATTCTTCCAATCCAAGAACATGGTATATCTCTCCATCTATTTGTATCATCTTTAATTTCTTTCATCAGTGTCTTATAATTTTCTGCATATATGTCTTTTGTCTCCTTAGGTTTATTCGTAGATATTTTATTGTTTTTGTTGCAATGGTAAATGGGAGTGTTTTCTTGATTTCACTTTCAGATTTTTCATCATTTTTGTATAGGAATGCCAGAGATTTCTGTGCATTAATTTTATATACTGCTACTTTACCAAATTCATTGATTAGCTCTAGTAGTTTTCTGGTAGCATCTTTAGGATTCTCTATGTATAGGATCATGTCATCTGCAAACAGTGACAGCTTTACTTCTTCTTTTCCGATTTGGATTCCTTTTATTTCCTTTTCTTCTCTGATTGCTGTGGCTAAAACTTCCAAAACTATGTTGAATAAGAGTGGTGAGAGTGGGCAACCTTGTCTTGTTCCTGATCTTAGTGGAAATGCTTTCTGTTTTTCAACATTGAGGGCGATGTTGGCTGTGGGTTTGTCATATATGGCCTTTATTATGTTGAGGAAAGTGCCCTCTATGCCTACTTTCTGCAGTGTTTTTATCATAAATCGGTGTTGAATTTTGTCGAAAGCTTTCTCTGCATCTATTGAGATGATCATATGGCTTTTCTCCTTCAATATGTTAATATGGTGTATCACATTGATTGTTTTGCATGATTAAAGAATCCTTGCATTCCTGGAATAAACCCCACTTGATCATGATGCATGATCCTTTTAATGTGCTGTTAGATTCTGTTTGCTAGTATTTTGCTGAGCATTTTTGAATCTATGTTCATCAGTGATATTGGCCTGTAGTTTTCTTTCTTTGTGACATCCTTGTCTGGTTTTGGTATCAAGGTGATGGTGGTCTCATAGAATGAGTTTGGGAGTGTTCCTCCCTCTGCTATATTTTGGAAGAGTTTGAGAAGGATAAGTGTTAGCTCTTCTCCAAATGTCTGCTAGAATTCGCCTGTGAATCCATCTGGTCCTGGGCTTTTGTTTGTTGGAAGATTTTTAATCACAGTTTCAATTTCAGTGCTTGTGATTTGTCTGTTCATATTTTCTATTTCTTCCTGATTCAGTCTTGGCAGGTTGTGCATTTCTAAGAATTTGTCCATTTCTTCCAGGTTGTCCATTTAATTGGCAATTAGTTGCTTGCAGTAAACTCTCATGATCCTTTGTATTTCTGCAGTATCAGTTGTCACTTCTCCTTTTTCATTTCTAATTCTATTGATTTGAGTCTTCTCTCTTTTTTTTTCTTGATGAGTCTGGCTAATTGTTTATCAATGTTGTTTATCTTCTCAAAGAACCAGCTTTCAGTTTTACTGATCTTTGCTATCGTTTCTTTCATTTCTTTTTCATTTATTTCTGATCTGATTTCTTTCCTTCTGCTAACTTTGGAATTTTTTTGTTCTTCTTTCTCTAATTGCTTGAGGTGCAAGGTTAGGTTGTTTATTTGAGATGTTTCCTGTTTCTTAAGGTAGGATTGTATTGCTATAAACTTCCCTCTTAGAACTGCTTTTGCTGCATCCCATAGATTTTGGGTCGTCATGTCTCCATTGTCATTTGTTTCTACGTATTTTTTGATTTCCTCTTTGGTTTCTTCAGTGATCACTTCATTATTAAGTAGTGTATTGTTTATCCTCCATGTGTTTGTATTTTTTACAGATCTTTTCCTGTAATTGATATCTAGTCTCATAGTGTTGTGGTCATAAAAGATACTTGAAACAATTTCAATTGTCTTAAATTTACCAAGGCTTGACTTGTGACCCAAGATATGATCTCTCCTGGAGAATGTTCCATGAGCACTTGAGAAAAATGTGTATTCTGTTGTTTTTAGATGCAATGTCCTATAAATATCAATTAAGTCCATCTTGTTTAATGTATCATTTAAAGATTGTGTTTCCTTATTTATTTTCATTTTGGATGATCTGTCCATTGGTGAAAATGGGGTGTTAAAGTCTCCTACTATGAATGTGTCACTGTTGATTTCCCCTTTTATGGCTGTTAGTATTTGCCTTATGTATTGAGGTACTCCTATGTTGGGTGCATAAATATTTATAATTGTTACATATTCTTCTTGGATTGATCCCTTGATCATTATGTAGTATCCTTCTTTGTCTCTTTGAATAGTCTTTATTTTAAAGTCTATTTTGTCTGATATGAAAATTGCTACTCCAGCTTTCTTTTGGTTTCCATTTGCATGGAATATCTTTTTCCATCCCCTCACTTTCAGTCTGTGTGTGTCCCTAGGTCTGAAGTGGGTCTCTTTTAGGGAGCAAATATACCGGTCTTGTTTGTGTATCCATTCAGTCAATCTGTGTCTTTTGATGGGAGCATTTAGTCCATTTACATTTAAGGTAATTATCTATATGTATGTTCCTATTCCCATTTTCTTAATTGTTTTGGGTTCATTATTGTAGGTCTTTTCCTTCTCTTGTGTTTCTTGCCTAGAGAAGTTCCTTTAGCATTTGTTGTAAAGCTGGTTTGGTGGTGCTGAACTCTCTCAGCTTTTACTTGTCTGTAAAGGTTTTAATTTCTCCATCAAATCTGAAAGAGATCCTTGCTGGGTAGAGTAATCTTGGTTGCAAGTTTTTCTCCTTCATCAATTTAAATATGTCCTGCCAGTCCCTTCTGGCTTGCAGAGTTTCTGCTGAAAGATCAGCTGTTAACCTTATGGGGATTCCCTTGTGTGTTATTTGTTGTTTTTCCCTTGCTGCTTTTAATATATTTCCTTTGTATTTAATTTTTGACAGTTTGATTAATATGTGTCTTGGTGTATTTCTCCTTAGATTTGTCCTGTATGGGACTCTCTGTGCTTCCTGGACTTGATTAACTATTTCCCTTCCCATATTAGGGAAGTTTTCAACTATAATCTCTTCAAATATTTTCTCAGTCCCTTTCTTTTTCTCTTCTTCTTCTGGAACCCCTATAATTCAAATGTTGGTGTGTTTAATATTGTCCCAGAGGTCTCTGAGACTGTCCTCAGTTCTTTTCATTCTTTTTTCTTTATTCTGCTCTGCAGTAGTTATTTCCAGTATTTTATCTTCCAGGTCACTTATCGATTCTTCTGCCTCAGTTATTCTGCTATTGATCCCATCTAGAGTATTTTTAATTTCATTTATTGTGTTGTTCATCTTTGTTTGTTTCATCTTTAGTTCTTCTAGGTCCTTGTTAAATGTTTCTTGCATTTTGTCCATTCTATTTCCAAGATTTTGGATCATCTTTACTATCATTATTCTGAATTCCTTTTCAGGTAGACTGCCTATTTCCTCTTCATTTGTTAGGTCTGGTGGTTTTTATCTTGCTCCTTCATCTGCTGTGTGTTTTTCTGTCTTCTCATTTTGCTTATCTTATTGTGTTTGGAGTCTCCTTTTTGCAGGCTGCAGGTTCGTATTTCCTGTTGTTTGGTGTCTGTCCCCAGTGGCTAAGGTTGGTTCAGTGGGTTGTGTAAGTTTCCTGGTGGAGGGGACTAGTGCCTGTGTTCTGGTGGATGAGGCTTGATCTTGTCTTTCTGTTGGGCAGGTCCACGTCTGGTGGTGTGTTTTGGGGTGTCTGTGGACTTATTATGATTTTAGGCAGCCTCTCTCCTAATGGGTGTGTTTGTGTTCCTGTCTTGCTAGTTGGTTGACATAGGATGTCCGGCACTGTAGCTTGCTGGTCGTTGAGTGAAGCTGGGTGCTGGTGTTGAGATGGAGATCTCTGGGGGATTTTCGCCATTTGATATTATGTGGAGCTGGGAGGTGTCTTGTGGACCAGTGTCCTGAATTTGGCTCTCCCGCCTCAGAGGCAGAGCACTGACTCCTGGCTGCAGCACCAAGAGCCTTTCATCCACATGGCTCACAATAAAAGGGAGAAAAAGTAGAAAGAAAAAATTAGTAGAAGAAGAAAGAAAAAGAAAGAAAGAAAGAAAGAAAGAAAGAAAGAAAGAAAGAAAGAAAGAAAGAAAGAAAGAAAGAAAAAGAAAAAAGAAAGGAGGCAGGGAGGGAGGAAGGAAGGAAGGAGGGAGGAAGGAAAAAAGAAAGAAAGAAGATAAAGTAAAATAAAATAAAGTAAGATTAAATATATTAAACTTATTAAAATAAAAAAAAATATTAAGAAAAAAATTTTTAAAAAAAGGAAGGATTGAACCCTAGGACAAATGGTGGAAGCAAAGCTATACAGACAAAGTCTCACACAGAAGTATACACATACACATTCACAAAAAGAGGAAAAGGGAAAAAAATCATAAATCTTGTTTTCAAAGTCCACCTCCTCAGTTTGGGATGATTCGTTGTCTATTCATGTATTCCACAGATGCAGGGCACATCAAGCTGATTGTGGAGCTTTAATCCGCTGCTTCTGAGGCTGCTGGGAGAGATTTCCCTTTCTCTTCTTTGTTCTCACAGCTCCCAGGGGCTCAGCTTTGGATTTGGCCCTGCCTCTGCGTGAAGGTCGCCGGAGGGCATCTGTTCTTTGCTCAGAGAGGACGGGGTTAAAGGAGCAGCTGAGTCGGGGGCTCTGGCTCACTCAGGCTGGGGGGAGGGAGGGGCACGGAGTGCGGGGCGAGCCTGCGGCGGCAGAGGCCAGCGTGACGTTGCACCAGCCTGAGGCGCGCCCTGCGTTCTCCTGGGGGAGTTGTCCCTGGATCCCGGGACCCTGGCAGTGGCGGGCTGCACAGGCTCCCCGGAAGGGGGATGTGGATAGTAACGTGTGCTTGCACACATGCTCGCACACAGGCTTCTTGGTGGTGGCAGTAGAGGCCTTAGCGTCTCATGCCCATCTCTGGGGTCCGCACTTTTAGCCGTGGCTCGCGCCCGTCTCTGGAGCTCCTTTAAGCAGCACTCTTAATCCCCTCTCCTCGCGCACCAGGAAACAAAGAGGGAAGAAAAAGTCTCTTGACTCTCCTGCAGGTCCAGACTTTTCACTGGACTCCCTCCCGGCTAGCCGTGGTGCACTAAACCCCTGCAGACTGTGTTCACGCCACCAACCCCAGTCCCCTCCCTGCGCTCCGACTGAAGCCCGAGCCTCAGCTCCCAGCCCCGCTTGTGAGCAGACAAGCCTCTCGGGCTGGTGAGTGCCGGTCGGCACCAATCCTCTGTGCGGGAATCTCTCCGCTTTGCCCTCCTCACCCTGGGGCTGCACTCTCTTCCACGGCTCCAAAGCTTCCCCCTCTGCCACCCGTAGTCTCCACCCGCGAAGGGGCTTCCTAGTGTGTGGAAACCTTTCCTCCTTCACAGCTCCCTCCTGCTGGTGCAGGTCCCGTCCCTATCCTTTTGTCTCTGTTTTTTCTTTTTTCTTTTGCCCTACCCAGGTACGTGGGGGGTTTCTTGCCTTTTGGGAGGTCTGAGGTCTTCTGCCAGCGTTCTGTAAGTATTCTATAGGAGTTGTTCCGCGTGTAGATGTATTTCTGGTGTATCTGTGGGGAGGAAGTTTATCTCCGCATCTTATTCTTCCACCATCTTCCCGGAAGCCTCCCACTTTATTTTCTTAATCTTTGAATTTTATTTTATTTATTTTCTATACAGCAGGTTCTTATTAGTTATCCATTTTATACATATTAGTGTATATATGTCAATCTCAATCTCCCAATTCATCCCACCACCACCACCCCCACTGCTTTCCCCCCTTGGCGTCCATATGTTTGTTCTCTACTTCTGTGAAAATGACCACTGTGTTATAATTCCCTTTATGTAAACTTAATATTGAGACCAGTTAGATTTTACCTGAAAAGAATGTATAATTTACATTCACTCTGCGTACAAGGCAAGTGATTTATTTAAAGATGTTTACAAATAGAACTGCATGAAGTGCTTGAAGCTCTAGTTACTGGAATCTAGACACAGAAATGTTGTTTTTGGCTTTATTTTTCCCAGTTTTCAGTCCTTTCTGGGACTTATAATATTAAATGTATAATAATTATTATTTATGTACTTTTATATTTATTTATAATTATAATAATAATTTATAATAAATTAACGTTCTCTAGCTTATTGAAAAGTTTCATTTGCAAAATGGGTTCACAGAATCAATAGCTGCTTTGTTCTTGGAGAAAACTAAGGCTTTGCAACTCTTTTGCCTCATAAAACTATTTCCCTCTTTTTGAGGCAGGGTTTTGCCCACTGCAAACAAAACTGTTTTATCCAACACGTTATGTTTGAGGAGAGCACTACTGAATATCACCTCTAAATAGTCACATTTTCTTGCAGGTCTTTTCTATATTCTCATTAAATTCTGCCTGAGGAGTTCTCTGTTTCCCAAGGTAGGTGGGTGGGTGACAAGCGGGCTCCATTACAGAGTTGAGACTGGGATTTTAATCACATTCTGCTTAACATCTCTCTTTGACACCAGGAACAAGGCCTCCATTGCTCAATGAGGAAAACAAGGGGTTTGGGATTGTTGATTCTCTGGGGTCTCTTTCAGCTTGAATTGACCTAAGTGTGCACCTCTAATTGTTCTCAGGTTCTCATTCAGGCTTTAAACTTTCCTGCTATAGTCACTCAGAGGGTCAGTTCTTCATTCCTCTTATCCCTAAACTTCTGGTTTGGGCCCCAGAGTCAGAGGTGAGTCTGGGGATCCTTGACCCACCAAAGGCCGCCTGGCCTGAGCCCTGGGCACACTCACGCTGCCAGTCTGCCCAATGCAGACCCTGCCCTCCCCACGGGGTGACTTAGGGTTTCAGTCCCTCCATCCTGGGGTGAGGCTGGCCCTAGGGCCTTCCTCCTCTGGCGTGGGTCCAGGCAGAGGGAATGACTTGAAAAAAAAAGATGTGGAAATTAGTGTTCAGAAATCAGAGAACATTCTGTAGACCAGAGTCAGCTTAAAGGGAAAATTCTTGTTCAGGCAAGAGTGGAGGGTCCCTGAGAGAATTAGGTGGGAGCTTGTGGGAAGTTTCCGACACCCCCTCTAACGTTGGGGAGTTCCTCTCCCAAAGAGTGAGGAGCCTGGAGCGGCCGAGGGGTTCAGCTGAGGGCTACTGCTTGGGGTTTATTTCATGTTATTTACGTAGCTTTTATTTGGGTAAAATTCACATAACATAACATTCACCATATTACTTTCAAGCGTGGAATTCAGTGGCATTCAGCACATTCACTGTTTTATTTTAGTGTATGAGCCTGCTCTAAATTGTATAATAACTAGTTTTATTTTTAACTCAACTCAAATCTGGACATAAACACGGTGCTTGGCTTTTATTCAGATCAGAAAGGACAGGAAAGAAGTAGCTAATCCCATCGTATATATGTACCACATCTTCTTTATCAATAACTTTAAATGGAGTATAGTCTATAAAAATATTGAATTGCTATATTGTACACCTAAAACTAATATAATATTGTAAATCAACTATACTTCAATTAAAAAATATTAACTAAAAGAAATTATAAGCTGTGGAACTCTACTCCCTTGGCAGGAGATGAAGTCGCAGTCACTCCTTATAAAATGTGTTCTTACCTCTCGTTGTCACCGTTTAGCTTCTTCCATCCTAAATTTATGTGGTGCTCTTTTCATGGCCTCTGAATAAGAGTGATATAAGGAGAAGTGTTCCTCAGCGGGGAAGGACCAGCCCAGGGTGGTTCTGGAGAGGAGAGCAGGTGGGCATGTGGTTAGAATCCTGCTCTCTGGGAAAAGCATGGCCAGTTGTCTGATAACCTGCAAAAGATGCTCTGAAGAAGTAGAAGAAAATGTGAAATTTTTCTTGAACTAGAGTTAACCTCCAGCTATAATCCATTTCTCATCACTAACATGCTTAGTGATGGAAAAATATGTATATTCGTAAAAGAAGAAACAGCAGGGGAATGAATGGTGGGGCTAAGAAAAGAGGATTCTTGGACCTAACTTGTCCTGAAATAAGTGAGTTTGGAAGGCCCTTGTGTGTACGTGTGAGTATGTGTGCTTAGAACGTCCTCTCTGCAAGGGGGTCTTGTGAGTGAAGAAACGATTTTTCACATCATATATATATGACTTCATCTCCCTGAGCCTATTCCTTTATCAGTCAATGAGGATAGTAATAAGATTATTATATATAATATATGTGTATTATATTACATGTATTATATATGTATTTTACATATGTTATAATACACATATATTATGTGTAGAATAGTCGTATTAATATCCTCATTGGCTGATAAAGGAATAGGCTCACGGAGGGGAAGTCATAATCCTAGGTGCACTGCTGGCAAGGCTGGGTTTATAATTTAGGGTCTCAGCCACCTCCAAGTCTCCAATGTCCTCCCCACAAGCCTAAGTAAATGTTTCTTTCTTCCTGACCATACCTGTCAAACTAAGGTATTAGTTCTCTACAAAAAGAATGAAATAAAGTACAGAGACAGGCAAATGCTTTGCCATCGTCCTCCCTGGCCAGTGTCCCAGCCTCTGTCAAGCTGCTCTGGCAGCCGGGCCTGCTGAGCCATCCACACCATGCCCGAGGCCTGGGTCCTGCCATCTCTCTCTTTCCCCTCCTCATTCACCCTCTCTCCTTCTCTTTCCTGCCACTTTTGAGTGACCACTGGGACTCTGTTGTTGATTGAAGGTTACAAGGAGAGTGCACACACACACACTCACTGCAAATGCACACACTCACAGTCACACACACATATACACACACATGCTCGTACACACTGAATACACATGAGCACATACATACACCGTGCACATATACACACTCATATACACTCACACATGCACATACACATATACACACATATATACACATACACGTACACACAAGGGCCTTCCAAGCTCACTTATTTCAGGACAAGTTAGGTCCAAGAATCCTCTTTTCTTAGCCCCATCATTCATTCCCCTGCTGTTTCTTCTTTTACTAATATACATATTTTTCCATCACTAAGCATGTTAGTGGTGAGAAATGGATTATAGCTGGAGGTTAACTCTAGTTCAAGAAAAATTTCACATTTTCTTCTACTTCTTCAGAGCATCTTTTGCAGGTTATCAGACAACTGGCCATGCTTTTCCCCAGAGAGGATTCTAACCGCATGCCCACCTGCTCTCCTCTCCAGAACCACCCTGGGCTGGTCCTTCCCCGCTGAGGAACACTTCTCCTTATATCACTCTTATTCAGAGGCCATGAAAAGAGCACCACATAAATTTAGGATGGAAGAAGCTAAACGGTGACAACGAGAGGTAAGAACACATTTTATAAGGAGTGACTGCGACTTCATCTCCTGCCAAGGGAGTAGAGTTCCACAGCTTATAATTTCTTTTAGTTAATATTTTTTAATTGAAGTATAGTTGATTTACAATATTATATTAGTTTTAGGTGTACAATATAGCAATTCAATATTTTTATAGACTATACTCCATTTAAAGTTATTGATAAAGAAGATGTGGTACATATATACGATGGAATATTACTCAGCCCTTAAAAAGAATGAAACAATGCCATCTGCAGCCATATGGATGGACCTGGATGTTATCATACTAAGTGAAGTAAGTCAGACAGAGAAAGACAAATATCATATCGCTTATACGTGGAATCTTAAAAAAAATGGTACAAATGAACTTATTTACAAAACAGAAAAAGACTCACAGACTTAGAGAATGAATTTATGGTTACCGGGGGAAGGGTGGGGTGGAGGGATAGATTGGGAGTTTGGGATTGACATGTACACACTGCTATATTTAAAATAGATAACCAACAAGGACCTACTGTATAGCACAGGGAACTCTGCTCAATACTCTATAATAACCTAAATGGGAAAATAATTTGAAAAAGAATATATACATGTATATGTATAACTGAATCCCTTTGCTGTACACCTGAAACTAACACAACATTGTTAACCAACTGTACTCCAACATAAAATTAAACTTTTTAAAATAAATAAAAAGTCATTACAAAATAATGGCTATATCTCTCGGTGCTGGACAGTATATTGCTTCTGTTTCATGCATAGTAGTCTGTACATCTTAATCCCCTACCCCTGTATTGTCCATCTCCCATCCCCTCTCCCCACTGGCAAACACTAGCTTCTTCTCTCACAGCTTCTAATTTCTGACCTTGACTTTGGTCTTTGCTACTCAGGCCTTGAGAAGGCTTCTCTGAGGTCTGCATTCAAGTTCCATAGAAATGAATGTCTGATGGTGGATGAGGCGGGGTCCTGAGCCCCTCCCACCCCACTGAGAGAGCCCTGCCTCTTGGCCGAGTTGGTAAAGAACTTCCTACTCCCATCACAGCCTGTATTATTCAGGAGAGGTGTCAGGGGCTGAGGGTCAGGGAGATCAGGGTACACTGGAGAGAGGATGGGGAGCTCCTTGGCCCAACGCCTTTCCCCTCAGTCCAGTGAGGAAGGCAGCCTCGCCCTCCGACATGGGCCACAGTGGACTACAGCATGGGTGGCTGTGGAACCCACCATCCCACAGGTGCCAAAGACAAAGATGAGATGGACCCTAATCCCCAACGCTCCAGTGGCCCCTAGCTTCCCGAAGGGTGCCGTTGACAAAGGGAAGCACAGCCCTGTGCTTGTGAGCTCAGGACTGATGGGCCCCCCACCCATTCCAGACCCTCACGGTTTGCAGACCTCCACCCAGTGGTGTCTGTGCCCTGGTTCAGGCCAGAGCCTGCGGCATCTCTCCTGGACACCGATATGCACCCTGAAATGTGCGAGGACTTCCCCACTCTGAATGGGGGCATGGCCTCAGCCTGAGCCTGGCACTCCCTCTCTCTGACACTGAGCCTGCCAGAACCCAGACGGTGAGCAGGGGGACAGACAAGGCAATCTGGGAGCACACGTGTGCCAGGCTCCTTGCCCGGGCCCTGCCGCAGGAAACCCCTGCCCTTCAGAGGGAAGTCCGACATGCCCCACACGTCCTTGTCTGTTGCTGGATCCAGAAAGGAATGGATTCTGCGTGTCATTTTGCAGTAAGGTTGAGCAAACCTCTTCAAATTAGATAAGTCCTGTTTGATGTGATTTTGAATAAACAAATAACAAGAAAAAGAAAATAGAAAATGAGAAATCTTCTGATCAAAGTACCTACATTTACAGCAAGGCACAATCATTTGACTGGCTCCCCCCAAGTTTACAGGGAGTGATCGAACTGGATTAAAACCTGGCTCCTTGAGCAATTGACATTCCATTGGAAATGAAAGCTGGAAATGAGATGTAGCCCAGCTGCTGTCACTCTGTAGTGGACACGGAACCACCCAAGGGCTTGTTAACACACCCAGAGCTCTGAGTTGGCAGGTCTGAGTGGGACCTGATCGTTTGCATTTCTCAGGTTCCCGGGTGGTGCTGCTGCTGGTCCAGGGACCCCACTTCAGGAACCACTGAAGTTGTCCCTTTAGCTTGGCCACATGGCAATGACACAGTCCCCAACTCTAGATGTTGCCACGAGGGAAAAAAATTATGCATGCAGGAGTGGCTAATGTAGTCACGAGGAGCTCAAGGATTTTCAGATATATGCTGATCCAATTATTGTCCACTTAGAAATGAGGATCACTGAAATCTTGGGGTCTAAGTCACTGGATTTTTTCATTCTTTCTCTTACCCTTGGGGCTTTAGTTCTTAGCTGTGGTTTCCGTGAATTGATGTCAGCTAATATTGAGCAGAATTACATCCTCTAAATCACTCTTGAAGGCCTTGTGGTATTTAAAGTATCTTTTGTTTCCAACATCCTGGAATACTTAAGTAACTCTTTTCCAGATCAAATAATGTCCCCTGTGTTTTGGTTTATTTACAGTTTTTCTGAGGCTGCAGGAGAGCCAGGCCTTACTGTTGGCATGCAGCTGGGCTGTTTTCACCCTCTGCTACCTGTGGGTTAATTGAAACAAAAATCCTGGAAAAGAGAAATTCGCCAAACAGGGGACCCAAGAGTGCAAGCCCTCAGGCCGGGCCTGCTACCGCATTGCTGAATTCAAACAGCAAACCCCGAAACTGAGAAAGCTCCCACTGCCCAGGCAGGTCTGGGTTTTCTTCCTTAGGGAGAGATTGCACCACTTTTGCTGTGGTTTTTAACATTTTATTGGGAAATATTTTCGAAATTAGAGAAAAAGTTTTAAAAAATTGAGCAAGAACACTCATCTACCCTTTCCTCAGCATCACATATTATTTCCTTTTTCCCCATCTGCTTTTGCATTTGTTCTCTCTCTGTCTATATGTGTGTGTGTGTATATATATAATATTTTCTGAACCGTTTGAGAATAGCTTGTGTGGGTCATGGCACTTTACTCCTAGAAGTGGGTCTGCTTTTGCATAACTGTAGGACCATTATCAACTGCAGTGAATTTAACCTTGGGGCAATTGCTTCATCTAGCCCACTATCTATATTTCAATTTTGACAACTGACCCAGTAATGTCCTTTACGGCATTTCCCCCTCCAGTAAAGGAGCTGGTCTAGGACCATTTCCTTCATCTGGTCATCCCACCTTTTAATCCCCTTTCACGTGAAACGGTTCAGAATCCTGCCCTGTATTCTCAGTGTGGGTCTGTCAGTGTTTGCTCATCTACAGCTGGTCCATGCCCTGCGTGAGGGACACTATGCATCGTGCATCACACCCAGAGCACAGGCTGTGGTCTGCCCTCGTTGCTGAGGCAGATTTTGATCGTCCAGTCACTGTGTGATACAATGTCTCCACTCTGTAGTTACTAGTTTTCCCCTAATTTCTAATAAGGAGTCTGTGGGGAGGCACATTAAGACATGTCAACATCCTGCTCCTCATCCAAAGCTATTGTTGCCCCCGAATAGACTGAGCGTTCACTGATGATTCTTGCCTGAACCACTTTGTACAGCGACAGTTGCCAAGTGGAGCTTTTTCAACCCAGCTCACCCTCCACTTTATCAGCTGAACAAGGCATTCCACAGTAGGCAAGAGCCCGCTCTTCTCCCCCACTTATTTTGTGTATCTACTTACTGTTAACAAGGAGGCAGGAATTTTTGCAAAAATTCGTTACCATCCTCAATGATGCTGAAATAAAAATTGACCCAGACGTGGCTGCTGTCCTTCCAGTGGCAACTGTGATCTTTGTCCTCATGACAAGACCCTGTCTTTTTTTTTTTTAACCATTTTCTTACTTTCTGACACAATAAGATGTTCCAAGTTCATCTTCTACTTTCTCTGTCCCAGCCCTGGGATCTGCCATTTTTATATCTAAAACAAGATAGTTGACTTCTTCTTGGTTTACTTCGATGCTACAAAGAGAGTTTTCTTTAATAAGTACTTAGAGTCTAAATTGAAGTTTCCTAGTTAAATAAGACTCCTTTGGTGACAAGAAACAGAAAACTTGACTTGAATGAGCATAAACAAACACCATTAAATTGGTTGACAGAATCCAAGGAAAGGTTGAACAACAAACCTCCGGAAGTAGAGTGGTGCTTCTGAACCCCAGGGGGCACTGACCCCCAGATATAGATGGTGTCAGGCTTCCTTAGTTTCAGGACCTGGTCTTTCCTTCTCTCAGGGGGTCCACCGTGAGCCCAGACCCTTTCTCCAAAGGACAGGAAACAAGGCACTCGGAGTACCCTTGGCTCCTTTGTTCAGTTTCCACATTGGGGAATTCCTGTTTAAAAACCCTGGGGAGAGACTCAGTGTTTCCTAGAGGATCAGGTTTCCATCCCTGGATTAATCAAGAAGGCCATGGAGAAGGTCTTGGAAAAGAACAGGGCAGCTTCTGAGCTGGCGGACTGGAGGCAGAGGCGGCGGCCCTGGGAGCACTAAGCAGATCCCTGCACACACATCTGCTCAGACACCATAATCGTTGGTTGATTTCCTGCTCACTGTGCTCAGGTGCTGCAAATGAGTTATTCTTTTCTTCTAAGAGACGCTGGAATGTAAAGTTTCCAACAACCACAAAACCATGTCATGTCCCCGACAGAGATTCATGGGTGGCAGCAGTGAAGTACTTAGAGGAGCAGCCAGCACACCCCTTGCCTCACACTCACCTGTCTGCCCTGTGACATTTAAAAAAAAAAATTAGGAAAAGGCCACTGGAAGGGAAGGGGACTTGGAGACAAGTCCCACAGCTCTGTGACCTTAGGCAACTGGTCAACCTCGTGAATCTTAGACTAGCTTGAAAGTCAGTTTCTGCTCTA
Organism: Lagenorhynchus albirostris; assembly: GCF_949774975.1. Lineage (NCBI taxonomy): Eukaryota > Metazoa > Chordata > Mammalia > Artiodactyla > Delphinidae > Lagenorhynchus > Lagenorhynchus albirostris. The sequence continues at coordinate 4,251,977 of NC_083097.1, forward strand.
ACATCCCATGACTGTGGGGTCTGTGTTCAAGCAGAGTTATTATTTTGACAACTCTGGCCTTGCCTCCACATAGACCTCGGCCAGCCATGACTATTGGTGACTACAGACAGACAGAGAGTCCAGTCCTGGACTAGCCCCTTCCCCTCCCTATTACCTAATCCTCAAATCCCTTCTGGCATGCCTTGGACATTTTTCTGGTTTGGACCCAATCTCTGGGTCCTGTTTCACCCGTCAAATTCCAAATTAGGTGTGTCTAGTGCCATAACAAGGTGTGGCCAGAAATAAGCCAGCATGCCAGGCTCCTCTACCCTGAAGTGGCAGGCACTGCCCTCATCATCCTAAGAACAGCCTCACTGCACTCAGCTGACCTCGTATCCCCAGACTTCACCATCATCATCCACGGTGGTCGTAACACGGCCACTCCCACCACCAGCTAGAAAGGTCTTTTCAATGAGTCCAGGGCTCCCACCACGGTCATAGAACTTGCAGGAAGACACTGGAAGTGGGTGCTAGGTTACAGGTCTAGGTGACTCATGTTTTGGCTTTATTATGAATGTGTCACATTTCTAGGACTGTGAGCATGCCTGCAAAGTGGATATGAGACTAAACAATCGGTTCCACCATGAGGGATGGGATTAGTGGTTCCGGGGCTCTGCCAGAAGCGCAGCTGTATAGACAAGCCACAGTGACCTAATCTCCCAAACTATGAGCTGGTCCTGGCCAGCTGCAATGGGGGAGTGCTAACTGGGGAGTGTGGAGGGAGCCTGAGTGGAGTGGGAAGGTATGTGAGTGTTTGTGGATATGGGAGGTGGGGGCAGAGGACTGTATAAAAGAGAAAGAGAAAGATTTCAGGGAGAGGCCATATGAGCAGATGTGAGCAGTCCTGTACTCGGGGAGGAGTGAAGACATGACAGCTAAACAAAATGAAAAGAAGCCAGTGCCCTTGGGAGGAGCAAAAAACAGCAGAAGAAGGGATGGACTGCTTTTGTCCAGAAGAAGTGAGTCATATTTCATTCCCAGAAAAAAAAAAAGCCTAATAAAAAGAAATCGTTGGGAAAATAAGTGAGTTTTAAAATACTTGGTTACTTGCAAGAAGGGATTGGTGAGCCGTTGAGTCCTCACCTTGACAAGGTTTTCCCTGGAGATAAGTGTACACAGGCTCACATCTCTCCACCATGTGACTCCCTGAGGCTTAATGAGTAGGCGTCTGGTGGGGATTCCTTCCATCCCCTTAGTCGATGTCTACTGAGCTCTTACTGTGCGCTACACTCTGTAGAAGGTGCAGGGGAAACACGGAGGAGGAGGCTTCACAGCCCAGCCTGGAAGAAGAACAGAGATGGGGACAGGTGAGAAGAGGGTAGCAGGGCACATGTTGCACACGGGCGTATGGGTGACAGCAGGTCAGTTCCGTTCGCTCTGGGGACACCAGGGTGATGATCCCCAGGAGAGAAGCAGCTAAATCTCACTGGGGAATCAGGGGACATGCAGGACCAGAGCATCACTCCAGCACATACAGGATGGTGGCACGTGGGGCTGGTGGACAAGACCAGAATCCCAGCTGATTCCTGTATGGATCCTGACAAACATCAGGGTCAATGCAGAGCAGATACAAACATGATGAAGGCTCTTCCCTGGCCTGGGATGCCCATCTCGCCCACTTCACCTGTTGAATCCTTCATTCCCCTGTGATCAGCTCAAACACACCCCCTAAAAGACAGGCACCTGCCCTGAGTCAGCTCACCCCAGGCTGCTCCAAAGTCCCAAGGTTTTACATACAGTCTCCCAAAGTAACTGAATTCTTATTTGACCCTCAAATGAACAAGCTCTTATTTTATGTTTCCATCACAGCAAAGCAAGCCATAATGGAAATTTCCTTTAAGCCTAAAACTGACAGGACCATCTCAGTTCATTCAAAAGCGAGTAATTTAAATTCCAGCTACAAGTTGGAATGAACACACATGTTTAACAAGAAAGAACATTGTGTTTTCTTGTGCCCATCAATCTGTTAATACTAAATAGCATTTTCAGAAGCAAGGAATTTCAAAGCAGTGACAAGTCTATACTCCAAAGGGACACTGAATGTAGGTGCCTACGGCTCCAATCATTTGAGAACCCAAGAAAAGGGGTGGGGGATGCTTAGAGCCAACGGGCGTGCTTAGACTTGGCGCCTAGTCACCCCTGTCCTTACCACACACCGAAAGGGGAGCCGCTGCCCTGGGACACAGTCCAGCTACCATCCAATGAAGTCGCAAGTTCAACTGAGGGGAGGCGTGACCAACTGGCGTGACGCAATGCATGATAAAATTATTGAGAAATTAAGTACTTCAATCTCACTGTCACTTGTTTGAGCATCTGAACATTCTCTCCAGCTACATTTTTGTCTGCTTGTCATTTTGGTGCTGATACACACATCTGCTTCCTTGAGACACTGAATTGAGTTTCTGCTTAACACTTGAATTCCAAGGTAGGAATGCAGTACTCAGGGTCCCCGTGATGTTGCAGATAGTTGTCCAGACAAGAGATCGGGGGTTACTCAACTGGCTCCCAGATTTGCCGACTTTGAAATAAAAACCAATCCTCTCTCCTGTCAGTTTTCAGTTTCTCAGTAAAGGTAAAAGTTGGTTTTCCTGGTTAAATATGCTAAAACAAGAACAACCTGAGGGTTGGTAATGAACAGCAGAGGGCCATGCTAAAAGCTCACTCACGCTGAGGTGATGGAAGCTGATGGCAAACCAGTTGGAAATAAGGTGACTTCAGTCTCAGTGTGTTCTCCCAAGCAAGCAGGAACGGTTTGGAAAGAGACTTGCAAGCCTTAACACAGATTCTACCGAGATGTATTCGAGCCATTTTCCCTGGTTTTGCTGCATGATAACTTGCCTCATAGGTGAACTTTTACAAAGCAAAAAGGCAGCCTTAAGGAAACAAAAAGACTGCTTGTCCAGAGTGAGGTCAAATATGAAACTGGATTCCATCCAATTGGCGTTATTAATTCAAAGGACCCACTGGACTCTGAGGCTGGAATAGCTCAGGCTGCTCTATTTCCATCCCTTTCTCTCTCACACCACAATTCAGGGTCTTAAGAAGATGCCAAATTCAATAGGGACAGACATTTAAGAAGAAAAACTCATTTTATTTAAAACTTCATTTTATTAAACTCAAGGAATTTGTGTCTAGGTTTAAAGAGGGTTGATCTGATGACTCAAAGTTTTCGTGTTGGCCTCCTCTGAGGGCTTGAGAAAGCCTCACATACCCACAGAGGATGCAGCTGACAAAACAGACAGTTGCTGATCCTGACATCAATGGGTACTTTCAGTTGATTCAGATGGGTTAGAAATGCCCCATTTGCGTTGAGTTCTCCAGGGCAGGAAACCAGAGAGGAGAGGCATCAGGTGCGTCCGAGGCCAGGAACAGTGTTCTGCCTTTTCATCAGCTCCATCTATGACTGTTTCTAAATTTGAGAAAATTGTCCAGCTGCTGATGTGTCCAGATCTCCGGCCATACCTTCCTGCAGTGTCAACGCCACAGACGGATGACAGTAATGAATGTCGTGCACGGACAGAATAGATCACCGGCAGAGCACAGCTTCAGCAAAAGGCAGTCACGCCCACCCCCAGGCATGGCCCACGCAGTCCCCAAACATGAGCTTCAGTGGGTAGCTTTTCTGGCAGCCGTGTTTGTGATCATCAGGAGAAACACGCTCCGCACCGCAAACACTGAAAACTGCCGTGTATGTGCAGAACAATGGAGTACAGATGTTGACCCTTGTAGGAGATGTTTTACAACGGATTCAATTATTGAACATTTTTGTCATTCTTAATCCCATAAACCATCCTCAAAGAGCATATAGGCCTCCTTTCAACCCAGAAAATGCTGAGTGATGCCTGGATTAGAGGTACAGTTGAGACCGTATGCCTCTGTTCAATGGGGAAAAGAAGATGTCTTTCTCCCTAAAAAGACCCTATAAGAGTGACTAGAGGTCATTTTCTTAGAAAGTTTAGTGTGAAACGAGACAAAATATATTTGCCCAACACACACACACACACACACACACACACACACACACACACAGATGTGCATGCAACCCATGCAAATATCTGTGTCTTTAATTATCATAAGTAATTAGGAGAGTAGATTTTACTCAGAAGAGCTTAGTTGAGACATTTGTTTGTAATGAGCTTTTCCCCCTCTACAGAGTTAGAAATATCACTGTAAATGTGCTGGTTAACAATGTCTATCTCCAGCTCAGGAAGTGTTGACACAGATGTTTGGCTAATCATTGATAGCAAACAGCTATTCCCATAAAGGCGAAGATTAGTCGGAATTGGCATGCATTTCTTTCTTCTGTGAGCCTCGTTTGATTATAGGTGGTGTTTTGTTAGAGTGTATCCATGCAACCTCATAAACGATGTAAAACCCAAGAAAACAGGAACCCTGTGCCAAAACCAAATTAAATATGCGTCCGAAAAATGTAAGCTTGATTCGGGTTCGGGTACCATGAAGCTTGCCTCAATCTATTGTTGCTAAAACCTCCAGGGAAACTATAAAAAGTAAGCCTGATATTAATATCAATTTAAAGTTGGTATCGCTGCCAACATTTATTCCATATGAAGCCCAGCTGGCTGTATCATCTCGAGCACAACATAGAGTGGCAGCATTGCAGCCTCCAAAAGGCTATGAAAAATGGTCCACACAGATTGGGTGAGGAGAAGCCCTCTTACCTGTGTAAATGCACTGCAACTGTCCCGTTTTTCCTTGTGAGCAGCAGTGGTGGCCTGGGATTTGGATGCAGAGCTTGTTCTCTGGGTAAAGCAGCTTCAGAGTCTCCGAGCTGTGTCATGCCCCTTCCTCCTTCCATCAAGAAGTACAAGAATCCCAAGAAGTACATTCAGATGGCTGCCTCTCCTTTGCCACCCATCCCACAGAGGTCCCTGGAAAGCCACACAGAATTACCATACGGTTACTTCCAGAGCATCTTGGGAAATCTAAAGTCCTCTGTCTTATTTCTCTTCTACTCACCACCATGCGATGGGGTTCAGGGGAACCAGAACAAGTCCAGAGTTCAGCTGAGTACTGGGTGGCTTTCCTTCATGTACCATTTTAAAAGGCACCCAATTCCCAGGCGAAATGCCTGCTTCCAGGAAGAACCCTGCCAGGTGCCGTGGAGGAAAGGAAGACCGGGATGCGAAAGAGTTGCATAAACTTTGACCTGGAACTGAAACATGGACTCCGGGAAGCAAAGTCATAGAGGAAGGAAGATGGTTGGTTTGGGATAGTTGAAACCTCTGCATACCTGGCAAGAAAGTCACTGACATCAGGTGTGCAGGGAGAAGGTTGAACAAGCTTCCCCAGCGAGGAAGTAATGTCTTGTGTCCTCAGAGGACACGCACTTGTGCATGGACCTGTTCCACGGCTCATCGCAAGGGAGCTCCCTCGGTAGCAGGTGTGGACTCTGACCATCCTCATGGCCTTACACTGAGACTTTTTATTCACATGACATACAGCACCTCACACAGTCTTCTGCTCTTTCTTCAATTTCACAAATGCTAGTTTAGCTTCTTCTATGCAGAGTGACTTATCCCAAACGCCCATTTTTACTGTGATAAACCTCTACACAGATCCTCCTCAACTTACTATGGGGTCACCTCCTGGTAAACCCTGGTAAATTGAAAATGTGGTATGTCAAAAATGCATTTAATATACCTAAGCTACCAAATGTGGCTTATCCCAGCCTGCCTTAAATGTGCACAGAACACTTACATTAAAAGACAGTTGGAGGGATTCCCTGGTGGTGCAGTGGTTAAGAATCTGCCTGCCAATGCAGGGGACACGTGTTTGAGCCCTGGTCCTGGAAGATCCCACATGCGACGGAGCAAATAAGCCCATGCACCACAACTACTGAGTTCGTGCTCTAGAGCCTGATAGCCACAACTACTGAGCCTGCATGCCACAACTACGGAGCCCACTTGCCTAGAGCCCATGCTCTGCAACAAGAGAAGCCACCACAGTGAGAAGCCTGCACACCACAACGAAGAGTAGCCCCCGCTCGCCAAAACTAGAGAAAGCCCGTGCACAGCAATGAAGACCCAACACAACCAAAAATAAATAAATAAATAAATAGACAAATAAAATTTAAAGATTGTTGGGAAAAACCATCTAACACAAAACCTATTTTATATAATAAAGTATTGAATGTCTCACATAATTGATTGAATACTGTGCTGAAAGTCGTGTGGGCACAGGATGGTTGTCAAGGTATCAGTTGTCAACCCTCATGATTTTGGGGCTGACTGGGAGCTACAGCTCGCGACCGCTGCCCAGCATCATGAGAGAGTATTGTGATACATTTCAGTAGTCCGGAAAGAGATCAAAGTTCAAAATTCAAAGTACGGTTTCTACTGAATGTAGAGACATTTTGTGCCATCATAAAGTCAAACAATCATAAGTCAATATTTCTTTCTCTGTCTGACTTACTTCACTAAGTATGACAAATTCTAGGTCCATCCATGTTGCTGCAAGTGACATTATTTCATTCTTTTTAATGGCTGAGTAATATTCCATTGTATATATGTACCACATCTTCTTTATCCATTCTTCTGTCGATGGACATTTAGGTTGCTTCCATGTCTTGGCTATTGTAAACAGTGCTGCAATGAACATTGGGGTGCATGTATCCTTTCAGACCATGTTTTTCTCTGGATATATGTCCAGGAGTGGGATTACAGGATCATGCAGTAGCTCTATTTTTAGTTTTTTTAAGGAAACTCCATACTGTTCTCCATAATAGCTGTACCAATTTACATGCCCACCAACAGTGTAGGAGGGTTCCCTTCTCTCCACACCCTCAAAAGAAATGATACAAATGAACTTATTTACAAAACAGAAACAGACTCACAGACTTAGAGAATGAATTTATGGTTACCAGGAGGGAAGAGTGTGGGGAGGGATAGTAAGAGAGTTTGGGATTGACATGTACATGCTGCTATATTTAAAATGGATAATCAACAAGGACCTATTATATAGCAGAGGGAACTCTGCTCAATATTATGTAACAACTTAAATGGGAAAATAATTTGAAAAAGAATAGGTACATATATATGTATACTGAATCACTTTGCTATACACCTGAAGCTATCACAACATTGTTAATCACCTATACTCCAATATAATATAAAAACTTAAAGTGAAAAAAAAATTGCATGTAGAACCATCGTAAATCAGGGACCATCTGTATATGTCAGTCTCGCCAAAAACAATGGTGTCATGTTGTTTCTTGTTAAGTGAAATGAATAAGGACGTGGGGAGAGGATGCAGGGCAAGCAAACACACTCTTGGGGTGTTACATCCCCTCCTAAGGTCTTCAGGTATTTATATTTACTCTCAGGATAGTCGGTAGGGTCAGCCCCACATTTCCACACTCAACTCTACCTGATGGCTCCTGTTCATGCTTGAAAAAGCTCAGAGTCATCAAGGGCAGGGCTTCTGCGCTAAGTCCTCAGCACCTATGCAAACATCTACCAGAACTAATTAGTTGGCATTTACCCATCTGTCCTTCCCCAGTAGACTCTGAATTTCTTTTCTTTTCTTTTTTTTTTTTTGCAGTCCGCAGGGCTCTCACTGCTGTGGCCTCTTCCGTTGCGGAGCACAGGCTCTGGACGCGCAGGCTCAGCGGCCATGGCTCACGGGCCCAGCCGCTCCGCGGTATGTGGGATCTTCCTGGACTGGGGCACGAACCCGTGTCCCCTGCATCGGCAGGCGGACTCTCAATCACTGCGCCACCAGGGAAGCCCGACTCTGAATTTCTTGAAGAGGAATTCTCTTTCTCTTCTTACAAGAGCACTGATCCCATCATGGGGGCCCCACCTACGTGACCTCGTCTAAACATAGTCACCTCCTAAAGGGCCCACCTCCAAATACCATCACAGTGGGTGAGGACTTCAACATATGGATTTGGGGAGACAAGAACATTTATTCTACTATAGGTGACCACTAGCCACATGTGACTATGGAGCCCTCAAAATGTGCGTAGTGTTACTGAGGAACTGAATATTTAATTGTATTTATGCTAATTAATTTAAATATATATTTCAATAGCCAGATACTGGGGGTGGCTCTCTCAGCTGTCTGCTGGGAGAAGCGGCCTGGCCAGAAGGAGAGGCAGAAGAGGGGGAGCCAATGGGCCATCCTGTCATTGGATCTGAGGACACGAGAGACCCACAAACACTTCCAAGGGTGAGTTCTGCGGGGAGGGGGAGCTACCAACTGAGAAGGGAGAGGTTCCAGGGATGCTCAGGTCGGCTCGGGGAAGACATGTGTGCAATGCCTATGGGACCTCTACATGGGCATCTCAAGGATAAAACAAGCAGGGAAGAGCCTGTGATGACTGACTCCAGAGCCATCACACTGTTCTCTGAAATATGAAGTCTGTCAACAGGACAAGACACTGCATTAGAGGCGGTCCAGCAACATGTCTGTTTTCTCTCTCAGAGAGGACCAGACAAGTCCTACAGGTCCTGGTCAGCCACTCAGCTCAGATACAAACAGCCTGTCATGGGGCTGGAACATTTATGTAGGGGCAAGGGGATGGCTGAGGCCCCTTAAATCACCCCCACGCTCTATTTCCCACATACCAAACTCTTAGATAAAGTTGTTGAGAAATCCTGGAAAGCCCCCCAGATTTCCTTAAACTTTATTTCTCACAGTGAACTCTCAGCAACGAGATAAATTTAGATCCCCCCGTTCAGCAAGCCCCGCACCCTGGTGATTGTACAGGATGATGTTTTCGATTACACGTTTATTATCTCGTGTTTCTCTTCCAACTGAGAATCCCACTTTCTCATCACTCTCCAGTTCCTCCTGATCTGTATTCCTTTCTCCTCCTCACAAGACTATCATGAAACTGCTTCAATCACCAGTATATGGTGGAAAGAATGAATGAGTTTGGCTTTAAACACTCCTAAGTAGACAGTTGGGAAGTGGTTGAAAATTAAAACCAGGCAGCTTAATGACATTAGTGAGGCCTGCTTGAGAAGATGAGCCTGACCTCCAGCCTCTGGGCTCATTGTACCGATGACATCAGAGCTCTGATCGGGCGGCTGAGGCCAGGAGCCCTGGAGCAGAGGAAACCGTGCAGTAGGGCTTGTATCTTCTGTCCCACAGGAGCCCAGCTTGTCTCACGTTGAAGTAGGAAATCACAGCTTCCTCCCATCAAGGAGGGGAGCTGAGGGTTCCTGCAGAGAGGAGCTTGGCATGGAGGCAAAGGGGGGATAATCATTTAGCATCTCCCCAGGGTTCAGCCCTCTCCCCCCAACACTGGCTGAAAATGTGGAGCTGCAACCATCCAATTGCCGACCCCTGGGAGCCTGGTTTGACTAGATGTTTTCACTTGCTAGATTTCACTAAAAACTTTACAAAGTGACTTTTACAAACTTGTGATCCAAAACTCAGAAAGGGAGATTAGGTGTAGCTTGGGGAAAACAACGGGTGGGAGCATATGATGCTTTCCATATTAACAAGTCTCAGTTTGGGGGTTTGGGATGGGGGGTTTCTTTGGATGTATCATTGAGAGCAAACGAAACATGAATTGTCCTGGCACCCCATAAAGAACATCAGTACCACGGTTGTTAATTATCTAATTGTCTCAAATATATTGAGCATTTTATCAACCACAAGCAACAATGAAGCTTAAAATAGACTCTTATTAAAATATTCATTAAAAGGCAACCATGGAACCACCACACAGATTCTTTCAATCCCCAGTACAGCAAGCCAGGCAGCAGTGGGGAAAGTGATGTTGCCACAGACATGGAAAGAACTTTGCCAGGTTGTCAGCGTCAACCTCTTGGGAGCCTCTCTGCATTTCCCATGCATTCTACTTCCCCTAACCAAGATCAAATCTCTTCTGACTCATTTTTATTTTCCCAATCACACAAGGAACATCTCAGTAGCGCAGAAAATATCTAAAGCCAGTGCAATCCTGGTGCCCCCAACAAAAAGACAGTGAGTGTGGAGGCAGTTCTAAGACAGCCCCCAGATTCCCACCATGGCCCCTCAACCCCATGGTGTACACACTGGCTCCCAGTCTCTCAATCAAACACTGATCTAGGTACCGCTGTTATGGGATCTTGTTGTTGGGGTTAAGGTCCAAAATATCGAATACATTGACTTCAAGTTTGGGAGATTACCCTGGGTGAGCCTGACCTAATCAGGTGAGCCTACACACGGGATAAGACTCTTCCTGAAGAAAGAAATTGGAAGACTGAGAGTGAGTCAACATGAGAGGGTTCCTCTGTTGCTGACTTTGAAAATGGCGGGGGATGACTCACATGGCAAGGAATGTGGACGGCCTCTGGGACCTGGAGTCCTCAGTCCTACAAACATGGGGAAATGAATTCCAACAACAACATGCATGACTTTGGAAGCAGAATCTCTCCCTGAGCCTCTGGAAAGGAAGGAAGCCCAGCCAGCATCCCGTTTTCACCGTGTGGGACCCTGAGCAGAGAACCCAGCCTCACTGTGCCTGGCCTTCTGACCTGCAGAACTATGAGCTAATAAATGGCTGTCTGTTTACACGGTTAAGTTCTGTGACTTTACACAGCAAAGGAAAACTAACAAAATCTGCTGTGCAGTCAACAGATGCAGACTCTTGAGCAGAGTCCCCCATCGCACAGCCGCAGGACGTCAGTGTTCTCAGCAAAGAGGGCTGTCCTCCAGCCCTCATTGGGGAATGGGGAGGGCTGCCCAGAAAATATACAGAAGAGTAGAAACTGACTCCAAGATAGCGTGCATCCTGTTGTCTTATCAGTGCTCATCATTAATTACACCTGTTTTCTTTTTCACTAAGAGAGATATTTTGTCTTTTTCACAATTTTGCTTGAAAAAGCATAGTATCAGGGAAATAGCGTTTCCTGGGCTACAAAGCTTAGAAAGCTGGTATTCACAGGGATACCACCAGGGAAGTCCTTGTTTTTAACTTTTTACAAATGATACTTTGGGGCTTCCCTGGTGGTGCAGTGGTTAAGAATCTGCCTGCCGATGCAGCGGACACGGGTTCGATCCCTGGTCCGGGAAGATCCCACATGCCGCGGGGCAACTAAGCCCGTGTGCCACAACTACTGAGCCTGCATGCTGCAACTACTGAAGCCCACACACCTAGAGCCCGTGCTCCACAACAAGAGAAGCCACCGCAGTGAGAAGCCTGAGCACCACAACGAAGAGTAGCCCCCGCTCACCGCAACCAGAGAAAAGCCCGCGCACAGCAACGAAGACCCAACACAGCCAAAAATAAAATAAAATAAAATAAATTAAAAAAATTATGCTTTGACAGAAATTTGGCAAAAGGATATTAAAGTTCTCAAATGGATGTTTCTTCTCTGCAACAGTAATTTAGCATCAAGGAATTTACCCTCTGGATATAATTGGATAGATGTGGGAAGACAGCTATAAGGAAGTTTGGGCAACTTTGTTTAATGAGAGCCAAAAGAAAAAAAAACACAACATACATCACTGGTTCTCAACCCAGGGGGATTCTGCCTCCAAGAGATGCTTGGCCGTGTCTGAAGACAGTTTTAATTGTCATAGCTGAAAGGGGCTGCTACTGGCATCTAGTGGGCAGAGGCCAGAGAGGCTACTCAACATTCTGCCATGCCCAGGACACACCCACCACAGAAGATGACCCAGCCCAAAATGCCAAAGTGCCAAGGCCAAGAAACCCTGACCAAAATGTACAACTGCAGAGATTAGGTTGAATCAGTTAAAGTGAAATGTTTTGCAAGCATAAGAAAAAACTATGGTATTATAGGTCTAGATTCATATTTATGTTTAGAACTCATTGCTAAGTGAAAAAAATGATTATAAATTTGTACTTGAAATTGTCATGGCTGTAAAAAACATAATAAAAAACATTTATAGAATATCATGCCTCATGTTTCCCATGGAGAGACTAATTATATGCGACTATAGAAAGTAGCATATGAGTGAAATATATATTATATATATACATATTATCTTATACATATTTATTCTTCTGTATCTTTTGTCAATTGATTTATATATCAATTTACTTCCTTTGTAGTGTGATGATGCCTGAGGTTCCTTCACTAAGGAGTCCTGGCTCTAAGTGAAGACACAGTTAAAGCTGTTATAATGTGGCACATATATACAATGGAATATTACTCAGTCATAAAAAGGAACAAAACTGAGTTATCTGTAGTGAGGTGGATAGACCTAGAGGCTGTCATACAGAGTGAAGTAAGTCAGAAAGAGAAAAACAAATACCGTATGCTAACACATATATATGGAATCAAAAAAGAAAAAAGATAAAAGAAAAAACAAATGGTCAGAAGAACCTCGGGGCAAGATGGGAATAAAGATGCAGACCTACTAGAGGGTGGACTTGAGGATACGGGGAGGGGGAAGGGTAAGCTGGGACAAAGTGAAAGAGTGGCATGGACATATATACACTACCAAATGTAAAATAGGTAGCTAGTGGGAAAAGCCTCATAGCACAGGGAGATCAGCACGGTCTCTAGGATATCACCTAGAGGGGTGAGATAGGGAGGGTGGGAGGGAGGGAGATGCAAGAGGGAAGAGATATGGTGACATATGTATATGTATAACTGATTCACTTTGTTATAAAGCAGAAACTAACACACCATTGTAAAGCAATTATACTCCAATAAAGATGTTAAAAAAAAAAAAGCTGTTATAATGCCTGTGCCTGGAGAGATAGCACATAGACCCCTTATGAACATATACCCTGCCTAGGAAGCTATTGATTAAATCGGGTGGCCTGCCTGTCACTCAGCTGAGGAACAGACAGCTTTGGTGCTGAGCTACAGGACTACTCCTAAGAAGGATGGACCTCTGAACAGCCCAGGAAAGGGATGCAGATGGGGTGGACACAGGTGTTGTCGCTTTCCCTTAGGCCAGCCCTATTCCTCCACTCACTGAGTCAGCCTGAGAGCAGCAAACCCAAAGAGATAGGGACACGCAGGACTGTCCATCCCAAACCTGGCCTCCAGCCCTGGCTCTGCCTATGACTCCGGGTTCCTCGTCTGTGAAGTGAGCGCGTTAACCAGTGGTCTCCTGATCCTCTGGATTCTCCATCATGTATCTCTCCCTGAGATTCTGCAATGAATGGTCTCCACAATGACCACTGATGTGCCTGTTGAAATCGTTCTCTTGGCCTGACAACTTTCTTCTGTTACTTTCAACTGATCACAGACTCCAGGGAAGAGTTTAAGTAAACCTCTTTCCAAGTTCTGGGCCCCAAAAATCCCCCCAAATTTCTTCCTACAAAACATTCTCAATCAGGGATGTGTAACCGTGGAAATCCAGAGGGTCAGCCAGCCCTGCTGCTCCCCTGGGAAGGAGGCTGGCCATGTCCTACGTTTTCTAATTTTTGGTTGGTTCCAATCCTTCACTTGATAACATAATTTTCCCCTTTTTCCTTAAAGTCCAATAAATATCCCACTCTCCAGTGCTTTATTCTGGGAGTAATATTTCTGCCTGATCTGTGAGTGCATGTGAATATCTACTCAAGATTGTCATGTGATTTAAGGAGTGTTGAATTCTGTAGATGCTTTGAAACCAGGTGACTTTTGCTCCTTATTTCTATTGGGTTGAGCTGTGTGGTGTGATTGAGAGAGAAAGGGACAGCTTTGTGAATAAACAAAATCCCCACAGTACCCTCAGCTTCACTATGCTGTGTGAGGATGAGCCCAGGGGTCCTCAGCCTGGGCGCTATTGATGCTTGAGGCTGGACAATCAGTGTGTGAGGGTCTGTCCTGTGTGTTGTAGGATGTGTCACAGCTTCCCAGGTTCCACCTACTGATGCCAGTAGCCCTCCCTTAATCCATACAGTGTGACAATCAAGAATTCAAGAGTGTCACATCACAGGCCACATGGGGCTCCAGTGACCTCCACTGTTAGGTGGGGAAGGAGCTCCAGAAGCTTCTCTCTCTCCAGTGAGGAAGGAAGGCTGCTCTCTGTGCCCCACAGGAATGTGGTCAGTCCCAGACCACGTTTCTGAAGAGTCATCTGTCATGTTGAGCAGTCAAATACCATCAAAGTAAATCATGACTAAAGAAGCTGGGATGATACAAAACACTGGGTCCAACACATACATTTAAATGTTATAAGTGATCATCTCTTCACGGTAGAACTAATGATATTAGGACGTACTTTATTTTATTTTTTGTATTTATTTATTTAACCTAGATTTTCCTTTTTTAAATAATCATTAAATTACTCATTTTTTAAATTATTTTTATATATATTTTGTCAAAGTATAGTTGATTTACAATGTTGTGTTCATCACAGGTGTACAACAAAGTGATTCAGTTATACATATACTTATATTCATTCTTTTTTAGATTCCTTTCTCATACAGGTTATCACAGAATATTGAGTACAGTTCCCTGTGCTATATAGTAGGTCCTTGTTGCTTATCTATCTTATATATAGTAGTGTGTGTCTGTTCATCCCAAGCTCCTGATTTATGTGCCCCCCTAATGTTTCCCCTTTGGTAACCACAAGTATGTTTTCAACATCTGTAAGTTTGTTTCTGTTTTGTAAATAGGTTTAATTGTATCATTTTTTAAAAATTAGATTCCACATATGAGAGATACCATGTGTTATTTGTCTTTGTCTGACTTACTTCACTTAGTATGATAATCTCTATATGTATTCCTTTTGAAAATTTTGAATGCTTAGGAAATAGAAGAATGCATACAAATGTTTAATATACACTTAGGTGATGTAGTGGACACACCCTAAGTTGACTCCAACCCAGTGATTTATGTCCTATGTAATCTCATCCTCTTGAGTGTGAGTGGGCTTTGTGACTTACATTTGAATGACAGAATATGGCAAAGGTGATGGGTTGTCATATCTATGGTTATATATCATGTAAGACTCTGCCTTGGCAGGCTAGAGGAAGAGAGAATCTCCCTTGCTGACTTCGAAGAAGTGAGCTGCCATCTCTTGGGACCACCTGCAAGAGGGCCATGTGGCAGGGAAGCACAGGGCAGCCTATAGGTGCTGAGAGTGGTCCCCCACTGACAGTTGGCAACAAGGGGGAGACCTCAGCCCTACAACCTCAAGGAACTAGATTATGCCAATAACCTAAAGAACTTGGAAGCAGATCTTTCCCCACTTGAGCCTCTGATGAGACCAATGCTCTACCTGACACTGGATTGCAGCCTGGTGAGCCCCGAGGAAAGGACCCAGCCAGGCTGCGCCTGGACTTCTGACCTGCAGAGAGCATGGGACCACTGATATGTGCTGTTTGAGGTGAGTTGCTGGCCAGCAATAGATGACTAATACAGGCAGCTTCCTCTCCTTTGAGAACACATGAACAAAATAACCTCCATAAGAGGTTTATAATATCCATCAGAGAGTTCATAAAATAAAAATAAAATTCAGAGCAACTCGTAGCCAGTTAACTCATCTACCTGTCAGCGTTTACTGTCATCACTGATGTTAGGAATGAACTAATGGGCTAAAAAAGCGAAGCTAATGAACTTCAAAGTCTTCATATAGCAAAGAATCAGTCAATATACTATATTTATATAGTGTATATACTGTGCATTTTATGTGGATATAACAATTACTGTATAGTATAACACAGGAAATTGTAGTGTGTATTTTGGCAAGGTTTGGCCATAAAAGGAGGAAGGGAAGAGGATTTTATCATGGCCATCACTTGCCCAAACATTCTGGTAATTTAGGAACATGCTATACTAAACAGAAACAGTGGGTGGGTTCTTAACCTTGGTTCCACCCATCATTTCCCAACTAAATTCTCTGAAATGGTGACAACAAACTGTACCTAAATCTTCAGGCAAGAGGGCCCTCTGTGACTGCTTTGGGGTGTTCACACATTCCAAGGATTCCCTGAGACCAGCCTGCCCCATATCCTGTGCTTCTGGGCTGCAGTGGACACTCATCCTCCCCGCTGCCAGGTCTGTGCCACCTCTCAGCTGTCCAAACGTTGGTCAACCACCCCGATCCAGCTGCTCAAACTATCCCCACTCCTTTCCTCCACTGCCCTATATGCCAGTGACTGGTGACTCATGAGGTTTCCAGTTCTGGCTGCTTGCTGTGCCAAGCCTGGCCCGATCATTGTTCTGTGTCTCTGTTGCATGCAGTGTTTGGAGGAGGCTCAGAACTACTCATTGTCAGAAGAAAAAAAAGGTACACAGGGCAGGAGCCTGCCACACCTGGAAAGATGAGGGCTGTACCCCTTCACAGAGGTGCATCTTTCCAGGTGGGTAGCCAACCAGGTCAGGGCTGCCTTTAGTGTTAAGGGAAGATGTTACCAATGATGACTCCAAACCACATGTTCAGTAAAGATTTTAAAATGCTAGTTGTTTCTACAGTGATGGGAAGCTGCTCTCTTATTGAGGGGAAAGGAGATGGGTCTTTTTACAGCACCATGTGAAAACAGAATTCTGGAAACCTGATTTGGAAAATGTCTTTTTTAAATTAAATATTTTAAGTAATTAGGACAAAGTACTCTAACCAGGAATAATTTTTAACACCTTTATTGGAGTATAATTGCTTTACTATGGTGTGTTAGTTTCTGCTGTACAACAAAGTGAATCAGCTATACGTATACATATATCCCCATATCCCCTCTCTCTTGCATCTCCATCCCACCCTCCCTATCCCACCCCTCTAGGTGGACACAAAGCACCGAGCTGATCTCCCTGTGCTATGCAGCTCCTTCCCACTATCTATTTTACATTTGGTAGTATATATATATGTCCATGCCACTCTCTCACTTCATCCCAGCTTACCCTTCCCCTTCCCCATGTCCTCAAGTCCATTCTCTACATCTGTGTCTTTATTCCTGTCCTGCCCTTAGGTTCTTCAGAACCATTTTTTTTTAAGATTCCATATATATGTGTTAGCAAAGGTATTTCTTTTTCTCTTTCTGACTTACTTCACTCTGTATGACAGTCTCTAGGTCCATCCACCTCACTACAAATAACTGTTTCATTTATTTTTATGGCTGAGTAATATTCTATTGTATATATGTGCCACATCTTCTTTATCCATTCATCTGTTGATGGACACTTAAGTTGCTTCCATGTCCTTAGCCAGGAATAATTTAGATCTTCAGAAAATTTATCAGAATTTTCCAAAACTAAGGCAAAAGTATATGATCAAAAATCAGATTATATAGAAATGTCTCATTATAAAAGATTTGGTAAATAACTTTATAAAGAAAGAGAACATCTTGACAGAAAAAATATAGCAATAAAAGCCCATGATTCCATGCATCCTCAGCTATTATTTATAACCATTATCATGTTTGAGATACACTTGAGAAAACTGGTGTTACACTGAAGTTATATAAAGCACAGAAAATTTGAGCTGAACCATTGGGATTGACCAGTATAACCTTGCAAATGGCCATTGTCTTCATACTGATGGGCAACCAAGGCTAATATCCCTATTTAGCGAACATCCTATGATCCTCATTCGTGTGTGGGGCAGAAGAAGTACACTGCCTTCAAAGCTGACTTCAACAAGCCTAGCTGAATTCATCATGTGTGTATTCCTCTCTCTAACAAACCTCCCTCTGATAAGAATACCTGAGACTACATTTAGAGCCCTCCTGGATAATCAAGAAAAATCTTCTCACCCCAAGATCCTTAACCTAAACACATCTGCAAAGTCCCTTTTGCCATACAAAGTAACAGGGATGGGATGTGGATAAATTCAGGAGCCATTACTCAGCCCAGCACACCAAAATGATACCAAGAGCCTGGGTGCTTGGCCAGGATGACAGTGCAACCACCCTGCATGTGGTCCCTGATGGTCCTCAGAGACACACATCTTCAACACAGGACACAGTGCAGTGAGGTGACAGGAAGGACCTGGGCATTGAGACATCCATGCTGCTGAATGTCGGTTCCCTGAAAGTCCCACCCGTGCAGGCTGATGACAGACCAAAGCTGAGTTTGTTGCTCACTAAGGTACAGGCAAGCACTACCTTGATTATCTTAGATTTGTCTTGGAGGGGGTGGGGCAAAGTTGGGATATTTATGAGATTTCTGGTGTCTGGTTTAAGGCTGGTCTTTCAAAGTGGAGTGGGGTGGGATTAGGATTGCTTAAAGTTCATGATTTAATAGTTTAGGAGAGGCAGACTCAGCATGTCTTGAGGGCATATAATCACCCACCATTATCCATTGCAAATCGAGTAGCTTAATGTTCATTTAAATTAATATTGAGGAAGCTCCTGAAATTAGCAATAAAGTTATTTGCAAGTTTTATCCTCCTGGGCAAGAGTTATCTGGAAAGGTGAAGTCAGGTTGATTTAGACAGTGGAATGGTAAACCGATGTTAATGCAGACAGTCAGTTATGTGGGTAGATTTTTAGGTTCTCAACACTCAGCCCACCAAAAATTCCTAAAGGAATCAGATTCAGGCAGAGCGTGCTTCGAGGAGGTCCCCACTTGATAGAAAACCCAGAAGGCACCCGTAGGAACTGAGACAGTCAAACCAATGGTGAGGGCAGGATGCCATGCCCTGGGTAATTTGCAAAGAGGCAGCTGTCAGAGAGAAACATTCTCTCCGCATGATTTCCAAAACCCATGCCCCAGATGACTTCCAAGGGTGTGTTCAAATGACAGAAAATGTGGACATGGAGATGGGAAAGAGGAAGAATGCCTTAAGTGACAGCCGCATGTGTTGCAAGTGACCAGCACACAGCTGGATGCCCTAACCAACCACATGGGATGTGCTTCTGCTCCGAGGAGTGGGTGGGTCAGTGTCCCACACCGGGGTGAATTCTGGATGCAGGCAAAGTGTGAGCCTTTTCTTTTAAATTCAAATAAAACAACATGGTGTTAACCACATAGACCTGCTTCCAATGAGAGGTCACCTGTGGCAACGGAGAAGAAAGTTAACAAGCACTGAATTTATGAACACGAGTTGTCTCCATATTGTAACATCTGCCTCTTACTAAGCACCTACTGGTCGCTCAGATATTATACATGCAACTAACTCAACAAAGGAAAGTCTCATTGCCCCATCTTACAGATGTGAGAATAAAGACCCTCTCAGAGATCAAGTGTCCAGCCAAGGCTTCACAGTGAGTGCTGTGTCCTAAGGCTGGATGTCTTTGCATGATCCCACACTGCCCCCTGGCATTTGTAGGAAGCTGCTGCTGCATTTGCCGTTGACTCAGCAGGGTTTGCACAATACATACGACTAATGTGCACACCTATACCTATATGGCTTAACATCAGTCATCCATAGTACTGTGTGTATTTTTATGTCTGTCCTTCAGAAAAGAGAAGAAATCCATCCGAGAAACTTGTCTTCCTTGGAGGTCCAGCTTGTTAGACAAAACCCTGCTCTTCTCTGACTTTCCACAAAATGCAGTGTCCTTGGGGCCCAAACTCCTTTTCTGGAGCTTAAAGACCACCCACAACCCACCTCTTTTTCAGTTTTCCCTCACTTTGCCCTACACAGCCTTCCTTCTGGCCACATGCCATTACTCACCTGCCCTCGGTAAGCCAGTACTTTTATGCCCAGTGACTTTGCCAAAGCTACTTCCTCCCCTGGGAATGTTCTGACCCTAATGGCTCTGTTCTTGGCAAAATCCTTTCTTAATGTGCAGCTCAGAATTCCAAGCTCATCTCCTCTGTGAAGGTCCCTGAATATCTAGTAAAACTCCTGCCACCCCACACACTGTACCTCTCTGCTCCTCTAGGATAGTCCTCGGGGCAGAGCATCACAGCACAGGAGGTGCTCACCTGGCCAGGTAGTGTCCCTCGGCCATCTCCACACCCAGAGCAGGGCCCAGCCTGGAGCAGACGCTCAGTCCACCTGTGATCAATAAACAAAAGTGGAACAAACGTGCTGATTTCTAACCCGGACCCTCACTTTTCAGGGGAAACTTTAGATGAAGAAATAATGCATCCTACTCCTTTAACAAGTGGGAGTTTCATCAAACCTAGTGCGAAAAAGAATTCCCCTTAAAAAAGAATAAGAGGGACTTTTTGGATAAGGGAATTAAAAACATATACTCTGGCAAGAGCAAGGTTTTTTTTTTTTTTTTGCCTTTTTCTTTGCCAAATTAGTACCATTTGGTTCAAAGACAATCGATCATATTTGTCAAGTTTAAAATTTATTGGATTCCTTTTATTTTTCTCAAATTTCAGATCTATGACTTAAACATACTTCATAAAGGAAATGACACCGTCCTCTTCTTGTTGCTATTTATCAATGAGAAACAAGGTGCTTTACACATTACACTGCACTTCACAGGATTCCTGTTAAGTGAGTCAATATACATACCCCCATTCTGGGGACAGAAAACTTAAAACACACATGAAAAAAATGTTCTAAGCACACAAGAAATGCATGCCCGTGTTGCTATTAGAACGTAAAGTATTTAACACCACCCTCCAAGGTTGATGGTGGGAGTTATACTTCCCCATCCATTATTCTCAAGTGTTCGTTTCAGTTGCATGATTATGGAGTAAAGCTTGCTTTATGAATGGATTTGTGATACGCATTGTGGACGGTGGCAATAACACAAGTTTCTAAGCAGAGGCTCAGGCTTAGAACAGCAACACGACAGCAACACAAAGCAGTGCGGGATTTAGTGCATAGCAACAGCAACACAACAGCAACACAAAGCAGTGCGGGATTTAGTGCATAGCTAGGTTGTATTCTAAATCCTGTAGGAGTTTATAGGACAAAGCAATTATCCCGAGCTAGATAAATTAGGGGTTTGTTATGGAAAATGTGGGCTTGGGCAGGATATTAAAGGTGGCAACATTTGGGTGGATGAAGTTATGGGCAGGCAGTTCTCTCCATGAGGGAGATGCTTGGAATGCGGGCACAAGGTGAGGTGACCCAAGGAGTGACTGGGAGACCCAGGGTGGATTAAATGTACTAATTGGTAATAGAGCTTCAGAGGTGCAGGAAACGTGGAGGGAGAGGTGAGGCAGGAGGATATTAACCCCATTCTATGGCATCTGGGCTTTTTCTTGTAGGTAACCTTAGTGACAGAGATTTTAGGGAAAGAGAATAACTTGTTTTTTTAAAAACTGATTTGATTTAAGAGAACAAATGTGTCGACGCTATTAAAGACAAGTGGAAGGAGATGTCTGAGGCTGCGTGGGTCAGCAGCAGTCTGGGTGTAAACGGGCAGTGATGGAGCCAGCCTGAGCCAAGCGGGAGAGAGTAAGGATGGGGAGAAGAAGAGGGAGTAGGGTGGAAGCAGGTGAACTGCGAGCCGGTGGGGAGACTGAGGGGTCTTTGAGGGAAACAAGGGAGATGGGCAGAGGAACTAGCTTAGGGATCAAGAGTTCAGGTGTAGTTTGCATTCCTGCCTCCAAAGCCAATATGCGTGCTAACAAGCCAGACTCAGGAATCACTAGGTATTTTAAACAAAAAGGGATTTAGTGCAAGGGATTGTGTGCTTCCAGCAGGGTCAAAAGGAGGAGGGGTCTGTACACCCACTGGGCTCAGGGAATAATTCCGGAAGTCCTTTCTGGCTGTACTTCCTCTATAAAGAGGAAGGTGGAGAATCATGGTGGAACCGGTGGCTTCAGGAACACACAGCCTTCGCTGAGTTCCAGGTACCAGAAAACTGTCCCTGGAGGTGCAGGAAGTGAGGGCCTAGACAGTGGAGCACGGTTACAGGAGCCCGACATCTTTGTTCTACGAATCAGCTGAAATGGCCAAGGTGGCAGCAAGGTAAGCACTGCCTCCCTTCTGTCTGGCAACTGTCCTGGGAGGGTATCTGCTTCTCAGGAGTTAATTCCCATCCAGACCAAAACTGGAAAGGAATAAGAAAAACACCGTCTCAACCTTGGCCCTCTGGGAAGACACATCAAGAGTTTGGAATGGACGTTGAGAGCTGCCACTCCAAATGTGCCACAGGAACACCCCACACTGAATCTTCCAAACCGCTAGAAGGGCAACCAAGCTCCTGTCCAACATAATAGGTTTATTCTTCATACAAATAAAAAGTAACTCCAAAAGGGGAGAGATCCGAAGTCTTGTCCATCAGTGTGTCTATCATTGGACCATTTCCTCTGAAGCCACAATATCACCTTCTGCAACCTAAAGACTAAATTAAGAAGCTAACCATGGCCAACAAACTGTGTGTAAAATAAAAAGAGAAAAGTAAAGAATGGAAAAAGGAACTTGGCTAAGCTATCTTTACAGAATAGGAAAGAAATCTTTGTAGTTACGTCCTCACTCCCACAAGTGGTCACAAAGCCATAGATATTATTTATATTTATGTAATTACTTACATATTACTTCCTTTTCTCCACTCAGAAAATACTTTGGCTATTTACTTGGTAAATTGAACCTTTATTCTTAGCAGACTTGAGCCCTTTAGGGTCCTGTCTCTGTTGGATGATTGAATCTTCCATTAGCCTTTGCCACTGGTTGGGAAGTTCTAAGAGTTATCCCTGAGGATAACCTGGGTTTCAGCATCTCTTACCTGGGAACTAAAGCCTTTAAACAAGTAAACCTCAAAGTTGAGGACATGGAGTAAATTTTGTGTGATGGTCACTAGGGGTAATAACAAAAGGAGCCAACCTTACTTCCAAGGGTCTGGGGTCCAGGTATTTCAGCCACTGGGAAATATCACCAAATATTGGTCACCATTTCAAAGCATCTACTGCATTCTATAGGACATCACCCACCCTCACGTGATGTCTCCTGATGGATGTCTTGTCTGGGTACCCAATAGATCATTCCAATATTTTGAAACTCCAGCTGCCTCTGGAGGTTGCGGAAGAAAGAAAGACTGCAGAATCCAGAGGCGTATGTCTTTGCCACACCACCCTTTCCATAAAATGTGTACTTTGGTCAGAAGCAAGGGTAGATGTGCTACCATGATAGTAAATGGCACTCTTTCAATGGTAGTGTAGGCAGAAGCTTTTCATACCCAAAGTATCTATTCCAGAGAGGACAAATCACGGTCCCTGTCAAAATGCAAGGGTCCGACGTAATTACCTTCCTCTGGGTGTTCGTCTGACACCTGTCGACTGTAAAAAGAAATGAACAACTTAAAAGTTGAGAGTTATGTTTTATTCGGTGGACGTTCATAGGACTTCAAGCCTGGGAGACAGAATCTCAACTCTGAGAGACTGCTCCAAGGAGGTGAGAGGGGAGCTAGGATCTACAGAAGTTTTGCAACAAAGGGCAGGTAGTTGGAACATCAAAAGATTATTGTTAATTAAATAAAACCAGATATCTCAAGTTAAGGAATTTAGCGCCTTTCTATGTATGAGAAGATGCAAGAGTTTGGGCTCACTGAAATCATTCCTTTGTTATGCACCTCAGCTATCTGGGGCCAGTATCCTGTGCTTTCTCATCCTGAGTTTCCTCAAGCTGCACCGCTGGGGTGGTTGCAGTGTGATGATGGCTAGACGGCCAGGTGGCATTCCTTGTTTCCATCGTGAGTTCCCTCAGCCATATGGGGTGGCTGCAATCACCGATGGCTGTTACATCCTCTGTTTACTGATACGGCAGACAATATTTTCTCACTCCCCATGGAATGACACCATATCTGACACTTGGTACTGTTAGCTCTTGGCAGGCTGAGCCCATGGCAGGCTGACAGATCAGCTTTGTGAGGGAAAGCAGTGCTGTTGTCCCACCTTCATCTTCACCATGGCCATCTTGCTCGTGGAAAACGAAGGTGATGTGGGGAAAGGCTGACTGGCTGTCACAGGTAGACCATTTGGTCCACCTGGTTGCTGCAAATGTCTCTGAGGTTGGTGCCCTTTGGAGAGCACCTGTAGGAAATAAATTCCCTTATACTCTGTGTCTGTGCCTCTGCTCCAGACCCCTTGTCACCAACCCTCCAACCTTATTCCTTCCAGGTCCCTAAGCAACCAAACTCCATCAACTTCCCATGGATCAGTTAAGGTCTGCACCTCCGGCCATAGCTCCTTCCAATAAAAATGAGACATTACATGAACTGCTCGATTTCTGCCTCGGGGAGAAACTTCTTTCACTACTCAACTACAAGGACAAACCCAAGAAGAGCTGTAATTCTGCAGAAATCTATCCTGGCCTGTTACCAGCATACCATGCAGGACCCTCTGTGAACTAGGCTTAATGTTTCCCTCCTTTGCCAGCTGGGCATAGGACCTTTCCATGAAGCCCGTCAGGAAAGGAGCAGTGAAGCGTTAGTGGGGACGCCAAGAGGGGGAGCCTCTTCTTTAAGCGATTTTAATTGACCTTCAAGACATGCTGATGCTCAGGCTCACCTATGTCACTTCCCTTTGACCAGGTGTTATTATGGAAGCCACACTTCGTGACCCAGTCAGTTAGCTCATAAGGATACACAATGTCCCTTAGTTAGGCAATCTCTTCCAGCGCTCAGTAGAGGAGAGCCATTTTAGCAAAAAATAATAATAATAAAAGTTATACTTATTTCCATGAAAGGCATTACTTTTTGTGCCAAAAGTGTAAGGGCTTCACCAGTTCCCCTAGCAGGGCCTGCAATAGGTTCCATGACACATCTGGTCAGTCCCTCTGCATCTGCTGGGAAGCCAGGTGTCAGAGCACCTTGCCTTCTCTTGCTTTGACTTCCTCTAAAGTTGGTTGTCTTTCAGGTTACTCAATAAATGGGTCAGGGCTGCACACACAAATGTGGTGCATTCTGCCTCAAAAAAAAAAAAAAAAAGAAGAAGTCTGACGTCTGACGAAGCCTTGAGCTTCTTTCTCAGTGGTAGGGTCTCAAAGACCAATAAACTGTCCTCTCCCATGTTGGGATATATCTGGACCTGCAAAAAATTCACTGGTTGTGGTGGCCTATGAAACTTTTCATAGTTTTATCTTGCCTGCTCTTACACATGATAGGATATTTCTGGCTCACGAAGTTCAATAAGCATGATGCCATCAATAAGTTGAACCAGTATGGTGCCCTGTAGAGTGGTAAAATTCCCTATGAGTCCATTGTTATAGAGAATGAAAATACTGATGCAGGTCAAAGGTTAAGAGTCTAGAATATCTGATACAGTTTGCCCAAACTAAAGTTATATTCCTTTTACTCTAGTTTATTTAGTGTGTTTCTAATCCATTCCAAAACGTATTACCCAGGCTTTTTCTCATGTAATTAAATACAGTCCTTCCTAGGTATCCAGGGGGGATTGGCTCCAGGCCCCCTCTAAGGATACCAAAATCCGTAGATGCTCAAATCTCTTATGTAAAATGGTGTAGTATTTGCCGTATAACCTACAGACATCTTCCAGCATACTTTAAATCATCTCTAGATTAATACCTAATACAATGCAAATACTATGTAAATGGATGTAAATACAATGTGAACTCTATGTAAATACTTGTAAATACAATGTAAATGCTATGTACGTAGCTGCCAGTGAGTGGCAAATTCAAGTTTTGCTTTTTGGAACTTTCTGGGATTTTGTTTTTTTTCAAATATTTTTGATTCACAGTTGGTTGAATCTGTGCATGTGAAACCCATGGATACAGAGGGCTGACTGTATAAACAAATTATAATTATTTTGATGAGTATGTCTTCTCTTCCTGAGTCAGATTCTATACTTTGCTTCTAAGGCATGTGGGGATCTGATTCTAATTACAGGTCTAGGGGCAATGAGGGAGGTAGGAACCGGCTAGGAGAGAACTAGCATTCCTTTCAAGGAAACTCTGTCAGATGTAGATAAGACTGACCTCATCAGACAAAGAAGGAGGAAGTTCCATTAGCAAGGGAATCTCCCCACTACAATTCTCTTGTTCCAGCTCAACCAAACAGTCCGGTGTATTTCAAAAGAGGCCTGGACAGTCTTTGAATTCAGCTGACATTGCAACTCAGCAATGTGCGTGATCGGGTCCTATGATAATTTTGGCCACTTCGGCAGCTACTAGAGAGGAGCAACACACGTCAGACTTAGGAGCTCCTTGTGTGACCGTGCCTTAAGCAGAGTGTAAACCCTTGGGCTTGACACTTTCTTTAAAATCTTCAGTTTAGCCACAAGCTGCCAGCCCACCATCCCTCCTTACGTTTCTCATTCTCGCCATGAGGTTGTAGCAGCCACTCGCCCACCAGCGTCTTGCTTTAACAGGCTCTTTATTCCTGAAAACTTCAGGTGACAATTTAGGCAGCTTTGTGAACACGAGTGCGTGCGCCCGATGCACAGTGAGGCCAAACAAACTGAAACGCTGGAGTTTGGAGCAGAGAAAGGTTTATTGCAAGGCTTTGCAAGGAGGTGAGGTGTCTTATGCCCTAAAAAGCCTCAAGCTCCCCGAAGGGTTTCGGCAAAGTCCTTTTAAAAGCCAGTTGAAGGTGAGGGGGTCTCAGGGTAGGTGATCCGCTCGTGCACAATTCTCTGATGGGCTGATGGTGAGGGAACAGGGTGGTGTCACAGGGGTTCACATTATCAGTTCTTAGGCTCCAGGAGGCCTGGGGCTATTTGCTCAAGGTCATCAAGTTGCTAACATCTTCCATTTGGTGGGCATTTTTCACATCTGCAAAACAACTCAGGAAATCTGCCTCAAATACTATTATCTGGGTACTTCAGAGAGGAGCTAAAGCAGAGGATACGGGGAAGGCCCGTCCTGGGAAGGCCCCTTAGGGTCCTGCTCGGTTACAGCTTCTCCTATTCTGTGCCATAAATGCCCCGTTTCTCATTTTCTCATGGTGATTGAATCCTTACTGCCCTCGAATTCCATCAAGACAGATAGATCATCTCACAGTCTCAGTCCTTGAGGGTCTGTTGCCTACAATTACTTTTGTTGCCAAATTCCATATGAGTTAAGAATGAAATTGCAAGAAATAAAAAACACTCCAACCACTTTAAGTATAAAGGGATTTAAAACAAAGTAACCATAGAATCGTTGGACACTGAGTTGGAAAAGTGGCCCCAGGCTGTGCCTGCAGGAATGGCCCAGTGCTCTGCAGGCCAAAATGGATCAGGAATGTCTACCTGGGCCAAGTGGGGAAGGCCCATGGTCATGGAGTCAGTGTCAACCTGGTGTCTCCAGGGACCTCTTTTCCTAGCTGTGCAAAGCAGCTCCAGCCATCACTGCTGCAAAGGGCTCTCAACACCGAAGAAACTAGTGACGGCATCCTGGAATACTGCTGCAAAAAAAATCAAAAACAAACCTCACACAGTCACAGCAGCAGAAACATGACCTCCCCCTTGCTTAGTTCTTCCGAAATACTTGTGAGTGCATCTAATTGGCAGAAGCTAGTTCACATCCATCAGTCTAACTGCAAAGACATATGAGCACAGTCATGTTTTCTTTCTAGACCTTAAATCTGAAAAAGACACGCCAGAGAGACGGTAAAGGGATGTGGCTGCCAATCACCTCTCTCCACCACATGAAGTCATGTTTAAACGACAGCATAGTATCTACTTTAATTTTACACAATCCACGTCCTTGCTTTGAATTTGTTTACCGTATGTATACTTTTTCTTTCAAAGATAAAGGTTTGAAAATTCAGTACCACTGGAGAAGTTTGTTGTTTTCTTTTCTACAATCTATATTTTGTCTATAATTTGATTTAATTGCCATGATTTAAGTTTTGGTGTCCTGATTTATAGCTACTTAATCTCAACAACTAATCATTGTTAAGCAGTTTACTAAAGAAGTGCTGAGCAAGCATTTTTGCTCATCCTTTTAAGATAATTGATTGTATGGGGCCAAGCCCTTGATTTTTATATGATATTGATATAAAGCTCTTTATTTATTTATTTTTGTTTATTATTATTATTATTATTTGGTTTGGGTTGTTTTTTTTTTTTTCTTTTATTTGCTACACGGCTTGTAGGATCTAAGTTTCCAAACCAGTGATTAAACCTGGGCCACGGCAGTGAAAACCTGGGATGCTAACCATTAGGCCATCAGGGAACTCCCATAAAGCTCTTTAAATAAATATCCAGGTGTAACTCAATTTCCCAATGTTATTTGACCATTAAGTTTTTCCAGGACTTCCTTCTTTTTCTTGCATGGTTTCAATGACAGGCACTCTTACCTCCTAATTCTCAGTTACTTGATCCAGAAGTGAGCTCCTGGGGGTGAGGTATTATGAGCTTGCATCTCCTCATCCCAGCACAGTGCACAGGGTCTGCCACGGAGGAGGGTGGTGGCCCATAAAATATGTCCAGTGAATGAACAAATGAAAAAAATCTACTGTCATAATCACCGGCCCATATCTGGTTTCCTCTTCCTGAGGTCATTGCTACTATTGGTCACCCTAGGAATAAAGGGAGCCACTGGAAATGACAGCGGGCAGTGCAGTCACAGAGTCCCCTGGAATTGCCACTTGTGCTAGAGGGATGCCCAGTATCCAGTCTTCTACCTCGAGTAGAAGTGCCTGACTCCATTTTGGTATCTGGCCCCGCCCGTATGTCATGGGGTGGGAGGCTGCCTGTGCTCTTGGCTGTCCAGCAGGACACGTGATCCAGACCTAAGCTTCTCCTAGCCCAGAGGCTGGTTTGGGTATGAGCAACTGATGTAAGTTAGCCAGGATTTTGTTTGTAGGAGCAGGTACCTCTCTCCTACTGGATGAGAACCCAGAGGACCCATCCTACCATGTGGCTGGGCAGGGAGGGCCTGTCTGATCCCTGAAACAGAGTTAAAAGGTCAGATTTGCTGACCCCTGGATGAGACTAGTTAACATGAATCAAAACACTCTTTTAAAACTCAAATGAGGTTAAATTTCCTGTTTCTTACAACTGAATCATTTCTAAGTGATATGGCTACCCAGCTTTAGCAGCATGTTGAATCACTTTGTCTACTTGAAATTCCCATGATTGTTTATACTTTTGCACAGAAAAAGGAAGCATCATTATCCTTTCCCCTTTCCTCTTTCCTTCCACATAAACTGGATGTCCTAGTTCTCGAGAACCAAGATGGACTTGACAGCCTGCAACTTCTACTTCCAGAGTTAAAAATGGGATGTGATCTGTTTTCACAACAGCACTTCTCAGATCCTACTTCTGAATTTTCAAGGAAATTTCAACCTATGCTTAAGCAGATATTTAATTTATTTTCCTCAGAAGCTGTAAGGTTCTTTACTTGATAGAAAAGTTATTTTTTAACAGGAATTCAAAATATAATAGTGAATTCAATATGATATATCCAAGAGGCATATGGGGTTCATACTTTCCTATTTTTTTAATGAAGAACATTAAGCTAAGATATATATTTTTCACTTTAGAATATGTTGAATGATTGTCTCCACACCACATATCTGGAATGTATTGTTAAATTTTAGCAGCATTTTTCTTTACGTCAGGGCTGGAGAATGAGGCCAAAAGAAAATTTATGGCCAAAGATGTTTGGTATCATTTTATCTAAAATTCAAACAATCGCTAGACATTTATTCTAAATGAAAGCCATTTTGTTTTTTTTCCTCCTTGGCAATCCTTTCCTGCCAGGATAATTTACAGAATGTGCTATATTCTCATGATTTTAGAATAAAACCATCCCAACTGGCAGTCTGGACCTCCAATTTCAGAAACAAAGAAGTTTTGAGAACCATGGCTTCTTAAGGCCAGTAAGAAACTCAAAACATTATTTTTCAAAACCTTTTTGTCATTCAGGGGCCCAGATAATTCTATCGTGTGATCTTTCCTTGTGAAATCCATAAACAACGCTTTTTAAGTTATGCGCATCTTTGGAGAAACACATCCTTGATTTCCTGCCCAAAGCTGATGTTTTTACCCAACTCAGGTAAGACATCTGGTCTCCTAGTCTATTTCCATATGACAGCCAGAATGAGAAGTTTTTAATGGAAATCAGATCATGCCATTCCATTTCTTAAAACATTTAATGACTGCCCATTGCACTGAAAATCGAAAGCATTTCTAGCCTGGCTTACAGGACCCTGTAGGATCTGGTCCGTGTCCCCCTCCTCACCTCAGTTAATTAACACCACTGGTCCCTTGCTCACTACACTCTCGAGTCCCTGAGCTGATTTATGATGCTTTAACATGCCAAATTTCCTCCTGACTTGGAGACTTTTTATTGTTATTCCCACTGCCTACAACTTTGTGTTCTTTTTTTAAATTAGAATTTAATTTTTAGAACAGTTTTAGGTTCTCAGCAAAATAGAGTGGTAAGTACATATATAGTCCCTGTCCTCCCCCCACACAGCTGGCCCCCGTTATCAATAGCCCCTTCCACATGGTACATTTGTTACAACTGATGAAGCAACACTGACACATCATAATCACCCAAAGTCCATAGTTTACGGTAGTGGTCACTCTTGGTGTTGAACATTCTATGGGTTTGGACATCTATCCATCATTAGCATATCACACAGAGTAATATTTTCTTTTTCTTTTTTTAATTTTTATTTATTTATTTATTTATTTATTTATTTATTTTGCGGTACGCAGGCCTCTCACCATTGTGGCTTCTCCCGTTGCGGAGCACAGGCTCCGGACGTGCAGGCTCAGCAGCCATGGCTCACGGGCCCAGCCGCTCCATTGCATGTGGGATCTTCCTGGACCAGGGCACAAAACCGTGTCCCCTGCATCGACAGGCAGACTCTCAACCACTGCAACACCAGAGAAGCCCTCTTTTTTTTTTTTTTAATAATTAATTAATTAATTTGGCTGTGCCAGGTCTTAGTTGCTGCAGGCGGGCTCCTTAGTTGTGGTATGTGAACTCTTAGTTACAGCATGCATGTGGGATCTAGTTCCCTGACCAGGGATTGAACTCAGGCCCCCTGCATTGGGAGCGTGGAGTCTTAACCACTGCGCCACCAGGGAAGTCCCCAGAGTAATGTTTTCACTGTTGTAAAAATCCTCTGTGCTTCACCTACTCACCTCTCCCTCCCCCCAATCTCTGGCAACCACAATCTTTTTACTGTCGTCACAGTTTTGCCTTTTCCAGAAAGTCATGGAGTTGGAATCATACAGGATGTAGCTTTTTATATTGGCTTCTTCCACTTAGTTATGTGCAATTAAGTTTCCTCCATGTCTTTCATGGCTTGAGAGCTCATTTCTTTTTAGTGCTAAATAGTGTTCCATTGACTGGATGTACCCGTTTTTTTATCCATTCACCCACTGAAGATCATCTGAATTGCTTTCAGGTTTTGGCAATTATGAACAAAGCTGTTATAAACATCTGTGTGCAGGTTTTTGTGAGACATATGTTTTCAGCTCATTTGGGTGAGTATCAAGGTGCACGACTGTGGAGCTCTTGATTGCTAACCTCACTAAACTATATTTTTTATCCAGATATTTGTTTATTAATTCACTCATCGATTCTTTCCACAATGAGATCTGTTGAATAACTGTCACGTGTGAGGTGTGGTCTAGGTACTGGGGACACAGAATGACAAAAAGTGCTTCTCCTCCATGAAGCACACATTCTAGCAGAGGGAAGCCATCAACAAACAGACAGTTGATGCTGGGTGGTGATGAGAGCTCAGAAGAAGAGGAAGGAGGATGGACAACAAGGCTGCTCTGGACAGACTTGTCAGGCAGGCCCTCTGGTCAAGTCGCCCTGGAGCAGAGACGTGAACGAGGCGGGGGAGGGAGGCCAACAGATGCTGGGGGCGAAGGAAGAGCCTTGCGAAGGCCTTGGGGTCAGAGGTGTCTGCCGCCGTGATGCAGCCTGAAGGCCAGGAGCCGCCATGATGCAGCCTGAAGGCCAGACCCCGGGTCGGGGTGAGTAGGGGAGAGAGAGAGGGCTTGAGAACACAGAGGCAGCAGAACTTCCAAGAACAGCTGTGACTTTGCTCTTTCCTGGTCCAAGAAGAATCTGATAGGACTTCTGTGTGAAAGCATCATTAGGATGAGTGTTATGGGGACAGACGTGGGGGAGGGTGGTAGGTGTTATGGGAGCCTGGGAGCTTCACATGCTTTGACTGCAGGCTGCCCAGCTGCCTGCGAGTTGGACGTGGGCTGACAGAGGAGAGGAGGGAAGGGTCCTCCTCAGCTTTGGGCCTGCAAGCAGGAGCACACATGGCAGTTAACCCAGGTGGAGAGAGTCAGGATGTGGGGAGAGAGCACACAGGCGGGTGACATGCTCTTCTAGAGCTCAGGCCAGAGGCCCAGGCTGGACGGAGTCAGACGGTACTTAAAGCCAGGTGGCTGAAGGCCGCTGTACAGGTAGTGAATCTGGAGGGAGGAGAGGAGGAGGACAGCAGTGAGGCCACCTGCACTGACACCCTGCGAGGTGAGCCAGTGGGCCCAGTAAGAGAGACTTAGCAGGAGCACACTCAAAGAGAGGGTACCAGGACCCCGCTGAAGACCCAGGTGAAGGAGGAAAGGGTGACGGACAGCTGCGACAAATGATGCTGAAAGTTGTGCAAGATGAGGACTCCATGCTGAGATGTGCATCCCCCATCTTCAAAAAATCTCTCCCTCGCCTCCCTATTTTCCCTTCCAGCCACCAAGAAAATTAAAGATGCAACTACCATGATGTAGAGCAGTGGTTCTCAAACACCATCCCCCCATCCCCTGGGACACTGAGCAAGGTCTAAAGAGAGTTTTGATTTTCACACTGGGGCTGGGGGGTGAGGGGTTACTAGCATCTGGTGCGCAGCCTGGAGGGGTGCTGTTTAACATCCTAATATGTGCAGGAAGGCTCCACAGTTATCCAAAATTATCCAGTCCCAGAGAGCAGCAGCATGAGGATGGGAAACACTGATGAGGAGTGAGAATTCGCAGTGTGGATGTGATGACCGGCACCCCTCAGAGACCCGCCTTCTGAGCAGCCACTACCTTCAAGTCCTTCTAGCAGACTCCAGATGGGACTCTCACCTACAGCCAAGCTCACAGGCGCATGAAAACATTTCCTGGGAGGGGGCTGAGGACACCAATGGGCAGTTTTGTGTCAAACCGTGAATGGGGTTCACCAGACCTCATATTTAATAACCATGAAAAGATGATGGCGAAGTGCCGTTCAACACAAATGTCATTTTAGGGGACTTCCCTGGTGGCGCAGTGGTTAAGAATCTGCCTGCCAATGCAGGGGGCACGGGTTCGAGCCCTGGTTCGGGAGGATCCCACAGGCCACGGAGCAACTAAGCTCATGCACCACAACTACTGAGCCTGCGCTCTAGAGCCCGCGAGCCACAACTACTGAAGCCCATGAGCCACAACTACTGAAGCCCGTGTGCCTAGAGCCCATGCTCCACAACAAGAGAAGCCACCACAATGAGAAGCCTGCACACCGCAACAAAGAGTAGCCCCCCTCACTGCAACTAGAGAGAGCCTGCGCGCAGCAACAAAGACCCAACGCAGCCAAAAAAAAAAAAAAAAAAAAAAGTCAGTTTAGGAGATGTTCCTGTTAAATTAGCAAAGATGGTTCCCTTTAAATGATGACAAGAAGGGATGCTAAGAGCATGGGAATTACGGGTATCAGAGGCATCGTAGAAACAGATCATTTCCAGAGTTGGTCTTCTGAGAGCTCAAGGATACAGGACAAACCAGCAGAGACTGTGGGAACCAAACCTCAGCTCAGGACACAGACTCTGAAGAGGGTGAGTGGGACGGGAGAGAAGGCAATGCCCAAGGGAAGGGACTAAAAGGAAGCAGAACAGTCACTGTCTCCAAAAAATAGTAGAAAAAAGAAGACTTGCATCCCAGAGAATATCATGACTAGAGGTGGGCAGAGGGTTTTAAGTACCTGCTGGATCTACCGAGGTGGCAGCAGGACTCCCTGGGTGAGGACTGAGCTAGCAGCTCAGGTGTGCAAGGGCTGGGGAGGCGTTTGGGTGGGAGGACCCAGGCAGGGTGTCCAACAGGCAGGACAGCTTCCCCCTGCCCTCCTGATGCTCCGTCTCCTCAGCAGCTTTGATTCCCATGAAGTGGAAAAAGTAAGCCTGTCTCAAAAGGAGCACCGCCATCCTTGGACCCTTCCTGCCAATCTGCCTGAACGGATCTGGGATCAGAAGACATCCATGGGTGGCCTCTGGTGGCACCTCTCCACCCCCTCTCACCTGCGGAATCCAGCCTTGCTGTCACCCTGGGCTGGGACCCACTCTCGGCCTTGAGGCGGTAGCAGCGAAGATTATTCTGATTTGGAAATGCCCTGGTGGGTTTTCTAAGAGCACAGAGCCCTCGGCAGGCCTTCACCCAGACTCCGGCTGAGCTGTGGCTCTGAGAATGAAAGAGGTCCTCAAGCCTCTCCTGGGAGAGAAATCTTTGCTTTATGTGATAACTGGAGGAGGTCCAGTGGGGCTGGGGGAGCAGAGCCACAGGCCAGCAGCTGCTGCCTGAGCTGCCAGTCCCTCGCCAGGACTCCTCTGAACTGTCTTCTCAATGTGGGCCTGACTTCCGGGATTCTGGGTTCATCTACGCTTTGTGCAATTTTAGCAAGGGTCTTGCTAAGTCACTTGAACCAGAATCTTCCACTCTGGATATCGGATCTCCCAAGATTTCTAACACTGTTCCTCATCCTCCACCGACCCCACAGGAGGCCTGATCACCCGGCCTGCCCTCAGCAAGAATCCTGTTAGCATGGTTTAGCCAGAACTCCTGCCCTTCACCCTCTCATGCCTGATGTTTCCTTTTAGAAATGCTCCTTCCACTGCCCCCCCCCCATCCTGCTCCACGGCTATAAATTCCCACTCTTCCTGGTGGTACTTGGAGTTGAGCCCAAACTGCTACATTGAAATCCCATTGCAGTGGTCCCTACAGCTATCATGATGGTGTTATGTAAGGCTTCCTAACTGTTCTTTGTCAAGTGTTGTGAATAGTTTTTTTATTCAACAGTTAGAAAATATTTTGTCTTTAGGAATGCCTCAGAATTTTCCTGGGGTCACACTGCAGTTATCCTAGGGCTCCCTGGAGTCTTATGACAACAAACATAGGAGAGAGGAGTGATACACAGCAGCGGTCCCCAACCTTTTTGTCACCAGTGACTGGTTTCGAGGAAGAGAGTTTTTGCATGGATGGGGCTGGGGTGGGGCGGGGGATGATTCAGGCGGTGCCACGAAAGATGGGGAGCGATGGGGAGCTATAGGGAGCGAGGGTGATCGATGCGGAGCGATGGGGAGCAAGAGGGAGCGAGGGGGAGTGAGGGGGAGAGAAGAGCAAGGGGGAGCGATGGGGAGAGATGGGGAGTGATGCGGAGAAATGGGGAACGAGGGGGAGCAATGGGGAGACGTGGGGAGTGATGGGGAGTGATGGGGAGAGGCGGGGAGTGACGGGGAGAGATGGGGAGAGATGTGAAGCGATAGGGAGCGTTGGGAAGAGATGGGGAGAGATGGGGAGCAAGGGGGAGCAATGGGGAGAGATGGGGAGAGAGGTGGAGTGAGAGGGAGCGAAGGGGAGCGGAGGAGAGCGGTGGGGAGGGAGGGGGTTCGATGAGGAGTGATGGGGA
The DNA here is from genome assembly GCF_949774975.1 of Lagenorhynchus albirostris. Lineage (NCBI taxonomy): Eukaryota > Metazoa > Chordata > Mammalia > Artiodactyla > Delphinidae > Lagenorhynchus > Lagenorhynchus albirostris. The sequence goes on from NC_083097.1 coordinate 4,287,284, forward strand.
GCGATGGGGAGTGAGGAGGAATGGTGGGTAGTGATGAGGAGTGATGGGGAGCAAGGGGGAGTTCCGGGGAGCGACAGGGAGAGATGGGGAGTGAGGGGGAGCGATGGTGAGCGGAGGAGAGTGGTGGGGAGCGAAGGCTTTAGATGGGGAGTGATGGGGAGCGCTGGGGAGCGAGGGGGAGCTTGGGGGTGCGACGGGGAGCAACGGTGAGAGATGAGGAGAGATGGGGAGCGATGGGGAGTTATGGAGAGAGATAGGGAGAGAGGGGGAGAGATGGGGAGTGACAGGGAGCGATTGGGAGAAATGGGGAGTGACGTGGAGCAATCGTGGGTGATGGGGAGCAAGGGAGAGAGATGGGGAGAGATGGGTAGCAAGAGGGAGTGATGGGGAGTGATGGGGAGCGAAGGGTAGCTTGGAGGAGCGACGGGGAGCAACGGGGAGAGATGGGGAGCGGTGGGGAGTGATAGGGATCGAGTGGGTTGATGGGGAGAGTTGGGGAGTGATGGGGAGCAAGGGGGAGTGATCGTGAGCGGTGGGGAGCGGTGAGGAGCGAGGGGGGTGGATGGAGAGCAATGGGGAGCGATGTGGAGCTAGGTGGAGTGATGGGGACCATTGGGGAGCGAGGGGGAGCAACGGGGAGCGACGGGGAGCAATGGGTAGAGATGGGGAGTGATGGGAAGCAATGGGGAGTGATGGGGATTGATGTGGAGCGAGGGGGAGTGACGGGAAGCGACGAGGAGTGATGGGGAGAGATGGGGAGTGACAGGGAGCGGTGAGGAGAGATGGGGAGTGATGCGGAGAGATGCAGAGAGATGGGGAGAGGTGGGGAGAGATAGGGAGAGATGGGGAGCGATGGGGAGTGATGGGGAGAGATGGGGAGAGAGGGGGAGAGAGGGGGAGACATGGGGAGCGACAGGGAGCGATTGGGATAGATGGGAGGTGATGGGGAGCGATGGGGACCGAGGGGGAGTGCTAGGGAGAGATGGCGAGCATTGGGGAGCGATGGGTAGTGACGGGGAGAGACGGGGAGAGATGAGGAGCAATTGGGAGTGATGGGGAGAGATAGGGGTGCTTGGGAGCAGTGGGGAGTGAGGAGGACCAATGGGGAGCAATGTGGAGGGATGGGGAGAGGTGGGGAGCTATGGGGGCGATAGGGAGTGGTGGGGAGCAATGGGGAGAGATGGGGAGTGATGGGGAGAGATGGGGAGCGATGTCGAGAGACAGGGAGAGATGGGGAACGATGGGGAGTGATGGGGAGCGAGGGGAGCGATGGGGAGTGATGGTTAGAGATGAGGAGGTATGGGGAGCGATGGGGAGCAATGGGAAGAGATGGGGAGTGATGGGAGTGGTGGGGAGCGATGGGGAGCCAGGGAGAGTGAGAGGGAGAGATGGGGAGAGATGGGGACCAATTGGGAGAGATGGGGAACGAGGGGAAGGGAGGGGTAGTTACGGGAAGCGAGGGGCACTGATTGGGAGAGATGAGGAGTGATGGGAAGCAATGGGGAGAGATGGGGAGCGAGGGGGAGCGATGGGGAGCTATGTGGAGCGACGGGCAGTGATGGAGAGCGATGGAGAGCAATGAGGAGAAATGGGGATCGACAGGGAGTGACGGGGAGCGGTGGGGAGCGATGGGGAGTGATGGAGAGCGATGGGGAGCGAGGGGGAGGGATGGGGATTGATCGGGAGCTATCGGGAGTGAGGTGGAGAGAGGGGCATAGATGGGGAGTGATGGGGAGTGATAGGGAGCGAGGGGGAGCGAGGGGGAGTGATGGGGAGCGGTGGGGAGCGAAGGGGGTCGATGGGGACCGATGGGGAGCGATGGGGAGAGATATGGAGCGATGGGGAGTGATGAGGAGCGATGGGGAGCGAGGTGGAGCGTCGGGGAGTGGTGGGGAGCGAGGGGGAGAGATGGGGAGTGAGGGGGAGCGGTCGGGAACGTTAGGGAGCGATGCGGAGAGATGGGGATCGATGGGGAGAAATAGGGAGCAACGGGGAGCGATGGGGAGTGATGGGGAGCGAACAGGAGCCATGGGAAGCGAGGAGGAGGGATGGGGAGCGAGGTGGGAGCGATGGGGAGTGGTGGGAAGCCTTGGGGGTTCGATGGGGAACGATGGGGAGCAATCGGGAGCTATCGGGAGAGATATGGGTCGATGGGAGCAAGGGGGAGCGATGGGGAGTGAGGGGCTAGCGAGGGGGAGCGAGGAGGAGAGAGGTGGAGCTTGGGAGAGCGAGGGGGAGTGATGGGGAGTGAGGGGGAGTGGTGGGGAGCGATGGGGAGCGGTGGGGAGCGATGGAGAGCGATGGGGAGTGAGGGTGAGCGATGAGGAGCCAGCGGGAGGGAAGGGGAGCGATGGGGAGAGATGGGGAGTGATGGGGAGTGGTTGGGAGTGAGGGGCATTGATGGGGAGGGATTGGCCACGATGGGGAGCGAGGGGGAGCGATGGGGAATGATGGGGAGTGATGGGGAGCGGTGGGGAGTGAGGGGGGTCGATGGGGACCTAGGGGGAGTGACGGGGAGCGATGTGGAGCGAGGTGGAGCGACGTGGAGTGACGGGGAGAGATGGGGATTGACGGGGAGCGATGGGGAGGGAGGGGAGCGAGGGGGAGAGACGGGGAGCGACGGGGAGCGATGGGTAGCGGTGGGGAGCGATGGAGAGCGTTGGGGAGAGAGGGCGAGCGATGGGGAGTGAGCGAGAGGTATGGGGAGAGATGGGGAGCGACGGGGAGCGATGGGGCACGATGGGGACCGAGGGGGAGCAAGGGGGAGAGATAGGGAACGATTGGGAGCGATGGGGAGCGGTTGGGAGCGAGGTGGAACGAGGGGGAGCGATGGGGAGCGAGGTGGAGTGAGGGGGAGGAATGGAGAACGTTGAGGATCGATCGGGATCATTGAGGAGCGATGGGGTGCGACGGAGAGTAATGGAGAGTGATGGGGAGCGGCAGATGAAGCTTCGCTCGCTCGCCCACTGGTTGCCTCCTGCTGTGCGGCCCAGCAGTCCGTGGCCCAGGGGTTGGGGACCGCTGATATACAGCACGGGAGGGTGAGGTCATGTGTAACCAGATTCATCAAGGGCCTAGACAGACAGACAGAAAGGAGAGAGGGGAGACCCAGGATAAGAGTTTGGTGAAGTGAGAAGTCAATCAGTGATACCTTTGGATTGGCCAGATGCTGGTGTTTCTGAGGACAGGGAGTGGGGCGTTAGATGCGACCATTTGGCAGGCTGAATCTGAAAGGAGTGATGACACAGCCCTGTACCTCTGGTTTGGGAGGGGGTGGTACCACGCAGGGTGAGCAGGGCTGGGAGCAGGTCTGGTTAGAAAGAAAGTGGCTGGCGGGGCCACTGCCTCAGTGTTCTACTTGTTTTGTCAAAGCGTGATCCACACTCCCAAGGGCTCTGTGCTTGTTTGGTGCTTCGCCGTTGCATCTTAAGATTCTCCAGAAGTTTTGAACAAGGGGTCTGGCATTTTCGTCTTACACTTGGCCTCACAAACTGTATAGATGATCCTGGGGCTGTAAGGCGCCAGTTACTGGAGCTGTAGTGTAGAAACTTTTAGAAAGCAAATACCTGAGACCACAGGAACTGTCTCACGTGACAAGGAGCTACAGCTGCCAGATGTTCACAAAATACCCCACACTCCCCTGGAGAGGGCTCTAGCAACCAGGAAAGTCTTTTAAAATTGTGCTTCAGCGTTAACAATCGTATCAGTTTTGCATTCTATTCCAAATTATGCTTGTTTTCAAACAAAAATGGGTTCTTCTGGTTTCTGAGTGAACTCGATCTTCCAGGAAGAAGTAACACGCTTACCCCCCCCCACCCCCGAACTTAAGAGTTGGGCTGTAAGCAAAGTCACAGGGCCTGCTCCCGATCCCTGGGGGAGGATCAAAACCCCACCATTGCCTAGGGTAGTAAGAAACACCAAGGCAAAGGCACGCTAGAACCAAACACAGTGGACACGACTGGGCAGACGGCAAGGTGGCTCCTACAAAATACCTCCACACAGGATGCCCCAGGAGACAGCATTTCTACTCCCGTAAGAAGGGTCTATATCATAAATAAATACGGCTGGAAATTCCATTTGGGCCTAAACCACAGACAGGGAAAGACAGACATCTTGTGGGCTTATGTTAGCATTACATCACAGATGTGGAAACTAACATAACTCCATCAGATAATATCACTGAGTTGTAGCGTGCTAGAGTTGCAGCTACTCCATAAGACATCTTTCAGGGTTTTAAAAGAAAGAAGAAACATAGTTTATTTTTCTTATGGGTAAAGGCAACAGATGAAAGAGTAGCTCTTCATAAAGCAAAATACAAGTACATTCAAACAACAAACAACTTTCCATTTTGAGTTCCTGTGATGAAAGCCTTGACTTCTAGACAATATCTACTAGCCATTTCAGTGGAATCATATATTAATAAATTAAATAATCAATTTAATTAACCTTTTAATTATGTTATACTCTAAAGCTTTAATTGTGAGAAGTTACCAACTATCTGGGAGATGATGATGAGGGTGTAGGGCAAGAACTGAGACTTTTATAGTTATTTCTCCTCTAAATAACTAACTGGACTCTACAGGCAAGGGGTCCACCAAATCAGAGTCAGAATCTAGACATCCCTCCAGGTCTTAGGACAGTCTGACAGAAAAACACAGCTTTCCTTGGAATTTTGACCAAAAAAAAAGCTAAAACACCAAACAAAACCAATTTTTTTTAAATGAGTAGGCTGTGGATATTATTTCTCTATTTTCCAAAGTGGGTAACACCATCAATTAATTGCTAATACCTACCCTCTGTATAGAAGATCCTATGGACTTGGCCCTGTCCTTGTAATTTTACACTTAAATTATAGCTAATCCTCTGTAAGGAAATACCAGCTCAAATAGGTCCCTTGCTAGACTTTAAGGCTAGGCGTTTAGTTCCAAAGCCATTGCTCACCACTTTCTGCAGTGTAGACGTTTGCTTGCTTGTTTCCATCACAATGACAAAACAGGTGTGGCCCATCATGTGGGAAAGAGGAAAAATGTTCTTTTCAGCATTCCTTAGCTAGTGGCCAACATCAGTTACCATCATGAACTACAATGACACTTGTTTCTGTACAGCCCGCCAGGTAAGAATGATTTTTACACCTTTAGAAAGTTTTTCAAAAAGAAAACGAATGACACAGATATGAAGTAGAGACCTGCATATTTATGGCCCCAAAAGCCTAAAATATTTTACTATGTGGCCCTTTATGGAAAGTTTGCCCACCCTACATTACACAAACCAGACTTTTCTTTTTTTCTTTTCTTTAAATATCTTACGAGAAAGGCAGAAGTTGAAACAAATGCACTTCCACTTAATGCAAGTGCTTGTTCTCTTTCACCTTCAGTTAGCTGCAGCAAATCTGACTCACTGACATCCATGGAGCACCTACAGTGTACAGCACTTCGCAGCGTTTGAAAGGAAAAAGCACCTCTAAGACATAAAAAGCACCACAGTACAAGTCAAAATGTGGTGTTATAAAAAAAAAAATTGCTCAGGGATAAAAAGGGACCTAGGTATTACTTGCAGTTGTGGAGGTAAAACGTGGGGCCCGGAACAGGAGGACGACAGACTGTCAAGCTGGGGGAAGACAAGGGCAGGGGCCCAAAGGCAGGAAGGTAGTAGTGAGGGTTCCCAGTTCCAGCAAGGGGAGGTGCGCTGTGTGTGTGGGTGCAGTGCAGAGGGAGATAACGCCGGAGGGTAAGCTGGTGTCTCCTCCACGAAGAGACTCTGGAAAAAACACTCATTTGGGAAACCTTAAATAAAAAGGAAGTTACTCTTAAGACCAGTTGTCTGGGATCGGAAACCAGAAATGGAAAGTCACCAGGACCGCAAGGGCCTCCTTTCCCCTTTCTCTTCCAAGGTACACCGGCTTCCCCGCTGTCCATCTGCTTACTTCTCCTTTCACTTTTAATCCTACTCTTGCTTTCTTCGCATCCCACAGCACCTCTTGAGTACAGGTGCGTCTTAAGTGCCCACGACAGGTAATCTAGGGATCTGCTGGATACCTTGCCCCTCCACCTCACAGCAAGCGTCAGCCACAGAGCGTGTAAGCAAGGGCAGGGGTGCGATATTTGGAGAGGAACCCAGAATGCTTTCTTGGAAGGGGTGTTTTCAGTTGCAATTTCCATCCTGTACATTTAGGAAGGAGTGGGTAAGGTCTGGACGTCTCCTTAACACATACAAAGCTTGTACTGAATGCTAAGAAGTTGGACTTTCTAACCAGACGTCGGGAAGCCACGGGAGGCTTCCGAGCAAGGTACCGATGACAGCAACCTGTGATTATCAAAGAGATTCTGGTGGCGGTGGGTATTGGCATACAGATGGGAAAAACTTCGGTTCAAACAAGAAGATGGGGACCTGAATGTATCCAGGAACTGCAGTCAGGTGAGGATTTCTTTTCTTTTTTCCCTTTCCAAGAGATTTAAAAAATAAGACTTGGTAGTAGCTAGCAATTGGTGGCAGAGTCGCCGAGGATTCGGCCAGGCGCTGTGCTTGGCACCTAGTGGGTGGCGGCGCCCACAGCCGAGGCTTCAGGGACGCGGCGGGGATGGGTCTGGAATGCGGCCGAGGAGCGCCGGGTCGGACGGCAAGTGGACACAGCAGGCGCTGTCGGGAAGAAAGACGTTCCCGGAGAAAGGACTGGTCAGCGGCGACGACAAACAAGGCGAGGCGCCAAAGCGCACCGGGCGCGGCCGGAGGAACCATTCGGTGTCCGCCCGCCGCGCGGGGCGTTGGGAGCTGTAGTCCTGCCGTCTCCTCCTGGACCCGGCCGGACTCGGACAGCGCCCATTCCTCCACTTAAGAATCGCGCACTGACCCGTCCGGGTGCGGGGTCCTTCAAGACCATGAGGCGCCTGGAATGACGTCATTCTCAGGTCACCGCCCCCTCGTTGAAGGTTTTAGGTGTCTATGTGAAGTGTGCCACACAGCAAGCCGGCAATGAAAGAGTAAACGCTACACTGTGGAAGAAGGGCCCCTCCGATGTCTCTTCTCTCCTCGACGTTTCTTTCGCACCCGTCTTCTCAGCTGCATCGGCGCGGCTCCTCTCCCTATTTTGCTCAGGCAGCGCCTCAGGCAGCCCCGCGCCGCGGCGAGGGGCGGAGCGAGCCAGGGCGGGGCGGGGTCCTGGCCGGACTGCGTCGCACTCGGGGGCCGCGCCGGGTATCGTTTCTTTCTAGTGCCCGAGGCAGCTCTGGCTCGGAGAGTGGTTTGTCAGCTCCACGGGGACCTCTGTGCACGGATGGACCCGCCCGGACCCGGCGGGAAGCGGCCTGGCAGGCGGCGGCCCCGGCGGCGTCAGCAGAGGCAGGACAGGGCCGAGGTCGCGGGTCCCTGAGGCGCGCGGGCCCACCGGGCCCGGCGGCGGCACCATGATGCCGGGCGAGACCCACTCGGCGGCGCCCGGGACGGCGGCGGACCTCTCACGCTGTCAGGGCTGCGCTTCCCTGCAGCAGGTACGGCGTCTCCCCCGGGCCGAGGGTGCGGAGGGGCTGGGCCGGCCGTTCAGGGCTCCGGCTGGGTTCGGGCCGCGCGCGTTAAGCTTCTGCGCGCTGCTCCCACTCCCGGGCGGAAGCCCCCCTCCCCCCTGCCGCCCTTTCCTTTAGTTGCTTTGGAAACGGCTTCCTTTGCGTTATTTAGGTTTAGGATCCAGGATTCATCTACTGGGATGCAGTGGTTGGGGAGCGAGTTCTGGAGGGCCCCCTTCTGCCTTTATGCAGTCTCAGGGCTCCCCAGGGCTGATTTGTAGGTAAATGAGGGATGGTCAAAATGACAAGCGAAGCCACCTTTCCCAGGATAAGCTTTTTTTATTGTGCTGGTCCGTCCTTAAAATGTTTCTTGCCTGGGGGCAGGTTCTTATGCGGCCTGCGGATTGGCCGAGAGGTCGTTCATCGATTAAAGGCATGACGATACTGGAGGTTCCTAACTGTAGCGTGGTCTGTGCGCTACCGTGACAGAAGAGCTGCTAGTGTGTGGCCCCAGGTCTCACGGAGTCGTGGAAATAGTCCCAAGTAGTCGTTTCCAGTAGCCTCTCCCAGCTATCTGATATCAGGAGTCTCTTTTCTGGCTATCAGTGTCTTTAATGGTAAAGCGGAACTGTCCACCACAGTATTGACATGTAACTAAATTATCACCTATTTTACTTAGTATTTTAGGCACCACGGACATAGTGGTGAACAAAGGAGGTAAGATCTGCTGTCATAAATAAGATACATGTGTGCAAATAGGACTTTAGAAGGTTTTAAGTGTTAGGAAAATAAAGGAGGAGTTGGAGTGGTGGTTTTGTCTCTTGGCTGGGGTGGCAGCAGGCAGGGTGATTTTGAAGTGGTGGCATTCGGACACCTGAATGATGAGAAGCAGCAGACTGGCAGAGGTGTGAGAGGAGTTTTCTAGGTAGAGGGCTTAACGGGCGAGCAATTATTGACGTGAAAAGGAGCAAGGTGTCTTTGAGGAGCAGAACGAAGTCTGGTTGGTGTGAGTGTAGCGCAGAGGGGAGAGCACTGATGAAACCGGAAAGGAATGTAGGCTAGATAAGCTTAGGGTTTTGTTTTGTTTTGTTTTTATTTTAAACTGCATCATCTATGAACTGATCCCAAACATTAAGGGCTGAGAGCAGGGGAGGGAGAAAAGGAAGTCATGTGTTGGCACTCTGAAACAGAGGGGCAGCTACTAGTAAAATAATTGTCTGAGCTGAGCTGCCACACGTAGGCATTTAGAACGTGCTTTTGTTTTTTTTCCTCAAAACCCAGGAACGTGAGTGAAGTTCTCTTGACTCTTTCACGAGTTATATTTATTCTTTGGGCCGGTTTATTTACTCAACAAATATTTATTGATCACCTGTTGTGTTTTAGGCAGTGCAGTTACACAGTGGGGGGAAAAGCGAATATTCTCCATCTCTTGGAGCTTCCATTCTAGGAGGTGGGGGGAGGAGACAGATTAAACAAGTTATGTGAGAAGGTAATAAATGTGCTGGAGATAAAGTGAGCAGAGAAGGGGGGAGAACAAAAGGGTGAGGAAGGGGCCAGGGGCTAGTGGAATTTAAATAGGGCATCCGCACAGAGGTTGTATTTGAGCAGAGGTGGTGAGAATAAGTTCTGTTGATGTCTTTGAAGAAAAGCATCCCAGACAATAGAAACGTCAGGTGTGGTGGCCTGACGCAGGAGCTTGACTGGTGTGCTCGGGGAGAGCAGGGAGGCGCTGTGGGCAGGGTGGAGTGCATGTTGGTGTCTTGTCTGCTTGGGGCTGCTCTAGTGAAGTCCCATAACGTGCGTGGCTTGTCAGCGACAGGAATTTATTTCTTACAGTTATGGTGGCTGGGAAATCCAAGATCAAGGGACTGGCAGCTTTGGTATCTGGTGAGAGCAAGATGCCTGGTTCATGCCTTCTTGCTGTGTCCTCACATGGCAGAAGCGGGGAGAGAGCTCAGAGCTCTCTGGGGTCTCATTTATAAGTACACTAATTCCATCCATGGAGGCTCTGCCCTTACGACCTGTTCACCTAGCAAAGGACCAATCTCCAAATGGCTAGCATATTGGGGATTGTGTTTTAGCATATGAATTTTGTGGGGGACACAAACACAAACTCCCTGTAGCAATCAGGGAGTTTAATGAAGTCAGAAGAGAGCTTGACTGTGGGAGCCCTTAGAGACCGTTGTAAGGATTTGGGCTCTTACTCTGAAAGGATAGTGAGTCCTGAGAGGCTTTTGTGCAGCAGAACGACTGGTGTAAATTATCTTGTCCAGTTGTGGATCTGATTTTCCTTCAAAAACCTGGTCTACCCGTAGTAGTCCCCATCTTGGTTCAAAGTAGCAACTGTATCCTTCTGGTAGCTTAGGCCAGAAACTAGATGTCATCCTTGGTTCCTCACTTTTCTCTAATAACCTGCATCCAGTCCATCAACTGATTCTGTTGGCTTCTTTGTTAGCCACCCATTTCTCACCGTCCCCACTGTTTCCACTCTTGTGTGAACTGCTGTAATCTCTGGCCCCGGGGGTTTTTGCAGTAGCCTCCTGTCGCCCCTTCCTCCCATGCCACATTCCTGCTACTGGTTCTCAAAACAGCAGTACGAGTTGTCCTGTGAAGTCCCTAAGTCCCGGGGTCTGCAGGCCTTTCTGTAAGGGGCAGCATCGTAAATATTTTGGTGTTGTGGTCTCGTTCACAGATACTCAGCTCTGCCTGCATAGTGTAAAGATGACCACAGATAACACTGAAGGAATGGGTGTGATTATGTTCCATGGAACCCTGATTTGCAAAAACAGGCCAAGGACCTTAGTTTGCAGACCTCTCTCCTAGATTGCAGTACTCCATTGCATTTGGGTTTTCTGTTGCCTGGAATGCATTTTTAGGGGAAGAGAATGGTTAGTTGTGAGTGGAGTCCATGGAACAAGTCTTTAATATTGCAAAGTAAGGCTGGAAAAGTAGGTTCCTGGCAGATTATGGAGGACCTTGAATGGTAACCACCTTAAAGTTTTGTGCTTAATTCCGTTTGCACCATGAAGAGTGAAGGGTTTTGTATGGTTGCTACACAAGAGCAGTGTTTGTAGTAAAAATAACCGGTGGCGGTGTGCATGCTGGATTGAGGAGGTAAATGATTTCACTAATGCATGCTAGTGGTAATAAGAGGGTGGCTTAACTGAAGGGTCTTGGGATTGGGAATAGAGAAGAAGAAGGTTCTGAGTGTGAGAAACTGCAAAGAGTGGACAGATCTCGAGTCAGGAAAACAGAAGGTCCAGAGATTTAAATCCTGAGTGACTCTGAGAACTGTGGTAGAGGTAGGAAAAAGCAGACACCAAGGTGGGAGAGACGTTGGAAATGTAGGAGCGAAGCTTTGGAATGACGTCAGCATAGTGGATTTTCAGCTGTTTTCACATTTGTTTGTAGTGCGAGGTGCTTCCAAGGTACTGTGATATACTTCCAGGGAAATAGTGAAGCAGCCAGGTCAGATGGGCACTGAGTTCATTGTAAGAATTTTATTTGGAGAGGGAGAGAGAATGGAGAAGTGTGTTCTGTCTCTTAAAAGAAAACCAGCGGGCTCATGACTAAGGTGAGCACGGAATGGTGAAGCAAGGAGAAACAGAGTTAAACAGGAAGCATACGGAAATCAGGATGAGAAAGATGGAGGGCTGAGAACAGGCGATGGCATTTGCCAGGTAGAAGGTCCATGATCGGTCACCGGTAGAAAAGAAGTTTCTGCAGGGTTACATAGTGTCACAGCAAGTTCTGTATTTCAACTAAAATTGTACCAGGGAGAAACGGAAGAGGTTCTGTACATAGAGGAGGCATCCTGCTGTATAGCTCTAACACGCTGAGACTTGTGGGTCTTGCAGAACATAGATGAGCACATTACAAGCGTCTTGCCTGCAGGAGCCCTGGCATCAGTGCTGTGGCTTCATTCTGAACCTCCGTGGGAGGCTGGCTGTCTCTGTCCCCAGTGGAACAGTGCTGGGGTGCGCTGCAAGTCTTCCTTCCTGTCTCACTCCTCCCTGCCCTCTTTCTCTTTTTTTTTTGGCCGTGCCCACAGCTTGCGGGATCTTAATTCCCTGACCAGGGATTGAACCCGAGCCCTCAGCAGTGACAGTGCAGAGTCTTAACCACCGGACTGCCAGGGAGTTCCTTGCCCTTTTTTTCTTTAGTGGGTGCGGAGATACCCACTAGTTTCTCTTTTTCTAGTCTCTCACATCACCGTATCTGTTTGCTCATCCTTATTGGTTATAATGGTTTATCACTGATCTGTAGCCCAGTGTGCATATGGGTTGCCGAGCTTTGGGAATCCTAAACCAAGGTAGATCCTTACTCTGGTGATATTATGTGCAATTAAACAAGTCTTGAGTGGTTTTAAGTCAAGCTGGCATAAGTCCCTTTAATTCTGGTGAAGGAGAGGCCCTTTTATTTTACTAGTTTCAGTCATTGCAGAGTGAAACAGTTTAACTCTCTTGGGAATCCAGGTGGGAGTTTGAAGCACATAGTTATACTGTTTAGCTCATGTAACTAGAATACAGTCAGAACAAATGGTGTTTGGTTGTCCTTGGAGCAGGTTTGAGCCAATTATTTATATAAACTTGTTGAACTCCTATTTGATAATCACCAGTGGTTTGAACTTCATCATTTGGAACTTGAAACATACTTGTCCCTAGACATAATGATTTGTAAGTGGTTATAAAGAATGCTTACAAAATTGTAATTCATTCATTTAGTGAACATTTTTTGAGCGTCACTGTGTCTGTGATGCCGTGGCATGTGTTGGAATACAACCATGAACAGAAGAGGCATGGAGCTTGTGTTGTGGCTGAAGTTACGGATGAGTGAAAAAGCAACCACCATATAACTGTAGTGTAATAAGTACGCATAGTTATTGAAAAAAATTTGAGGAAAAGTGGACCTGCACAGGTCAGATACATGTTGGTCAGGGGTCAACTGTACTATTTTAGGGGATGTTCAGGGTAGGTACCCTGGGAGCATCAAGGACGGATGGGTGAAGGCTTTGCAGCAGAAGGGAGTCTAGGCCTGAAGGTGGTTCCTGACTAAATAAGAGGGAAGAGATGGAGGGAGAGTATGGACAGAGGGCGCATCATGTCAAAGACTAGGAGGGGAGAATGGAGTCTGTGATAGAGTAAGCACAAAGCAAAAGGTGAGGAGAGGAAAACGAGGCCAGCGAGGCTGGAGCCTGCCTCCCCGGGCGCCAGCGCCTCTCAGCTCGTCCTGGTGGGCGCGCAGGTGAAAAGGGTGGGCTGTTGCCACTGTGCCAGAGGGCATCACCCGGGGTCCTGTCTGACCGCTCAGAGACACACCCAGCTCTGACGGAGCTCCACCTAGACTCTCAGTTCTAAGTAAGAGCAGTTAATAAGAAGTTAGCAAACAGGAGGAGGAAGTGTGGCGTATCAGAGGATTCAAGCTGGCCATTTAGCAGATCGCCCACAGCAGAGCAATCGAGGAGATTAGTGTGGTTTTAAAAAATAATTTATTTTGAAATAATTGAGAACTCATAGGAAAGTTGCCAGAATAGTGCGAAGAACTCTGGTATTCTCTTCACCCCACTCACAGGTTGTCAAGATGGTTGCATTCACTCCATCATGGTGTGCACACACGCACACTTTCCCTCCCCTGCGCACTCCACAGAGTGTTTCCTCGAGACCTGAGCACTTGTCAGCAGAATGAACCACAGCTCTCCAGTCAGGATGTAAGCCTCGGTGCAGCACTTCCCTGCAGCCCATAGACCAATCCGATTGTGCTTATGGTTAGGCCCAGGTGTAGCTTTTCCCTTTCTGGTTCAAGGTCCTATAAGGAAGATGTGTTGTATGTCACTGTCACGTCTCTTCAGCCTTTTTCCTTTAGTCTTTCTGTCTTTCACGTTCAGGGAAGTTTGAGTACAGCCTTGTATCCTCTGCGGAACATTTGGCCAGGTCTGGAGACATTTTTGGTGGTTACACTGTATTAGCGGTCCCAAGACCACACCCAGATTCAGCGATTCCCTAGGGGGACTGCTCCAGGGTGTGGTATATTGTAGTGAAAGGATACAAAGGGCAGGCGAGTGGAGTGACGTGCAGAGGAAACCAGGTGAGTGACTTGACTCATGAATTCCTCTAGCAGTGTGTTGTGACACGTGTGACGTATCGTCTACCAGGGACTCTCATTAGAGACTCAGAGCCCAAAGACTGCTAGGGGCTGGTCACGTGGGCACCCCCTGTCTAGCATGCACCAAAACTCCAGACTCCCAGAAGGAAAGCAGGTTTCAGCATCGGCCACACTGCACAGTTGAGGTACAGGGCGCCACTCTTGTCAGTTTGGGGAATGGTAGGAACCCTCCAGAAATCCAAGTTCCCAGACGCCAGCGAAGGGCCCACGTCTCGAGCAGGCCTTTCTAAGGACAGCAGTCTCAGGCCGCCCTGTGAACTCTTGTCTGCACCACCCCTTGGGGATGAGGCAGTGCTCTGGACACATCGTGAGTAGAAGCTAGGGAAGCTAGGCAGGCCTGTCCATGCAAAGGGCAGCCCCACAGCTAAGAATCTCCCATCTCCAAATGTTAGTATAATTTGAGGTCGACTCAGGCAATTTAGTTATTCCATTATCATCTGCGTATTTCCTTGTTCGCTCTGTGTCTATGTATTGTACTTAGTGGTTTAGTAAAACCGCTTTCCTAACTATACTGCCGTCTCCTCTGTCCACTTCTCAGCCCCCAGGCCCACTGCGTGCTCCGTGCCAAGGCCCCCTCTCCTCACCCTGTGCGCTTAGCCACCATGTTGATCCCGCTTCCCCGAGAAGGGGAGGGGAGACAGGAAGCACAGAGTGCACTGCCTCTCTTTTCCTCAGTGCTCCGTGCTCACGGTGACGTTCAGGAGGCTGTTGTATGGCTGAAATGCACAGTGTGCTACGGCGGGGGGGCGGGGGTATGGGGAGCACGTCTGAGTGGCATGGGGGGCGGGGCGAGGGCTGCTCTGGGGGCTGTGTTAAGGAACACGTGAGCGGGTGAGCGTGATAGAGCTTGAGGAGCTTGGCCCGAAGGCAGAGAAAAACAGAAGGTGGGAGTTAGGACAGCAGAAAAGATAGATAAAGCTTTCCAGTAGATGTTATAATAGAAGTTCCAGGAGGAGAGGACAAGACTGCAGGGAGAGAAGCTGTAATCAAAGACGCCAGGCCACCTTCCCCTTGCCTGGAGAGGAAGAACAACACCCTGGACCCTGCGTCCTTCCCTAGAGGCTGGACAGCAGTAGGGAGGGCACACGGTGTGTGTACTCGTAAGTGACCGTGAGTCAGAAGGGCCCTACTGCCTTCCACCTAGACACAGCCCACTCAGCATTCACAGTTCTGAGATCCATTAGAGACCTTGATTGCAATCAGCCTAAGTGACCTTTGAATCAGATTGGAGAAAAACCAAAGAATGTTTTATTAGGACACTGCAGTAACAGACCAGATTCAAGCTGCCACTCAGCCAGGCTATAGGAAAACAGTTAGGGACTGGAGTGCTGTAGGAAACTAAGACGTTGTCCTCACTCAGTTTGTGTTTTATTTTCCTGTGTAATGCTATGTTTTTTAAGTCTTTAAAATGAGAATTATACATGAGCATAGTTTAGAGAGACAGCTAGATGTACAGAATTTGTTAGCCCCCAGCCAGCCTGTCCCCGTTCCCTAGAGATACCACTTTTGTTTGCACTCTGTGTGTTTCATCTGGTTAAATAATAGATGTATATTGCTGCTGCTTGTTTTTCAGTTTTAGGCATATTGTTTGATTTCTGACTTCGGAAGGTGAGGATTGAGCTGTCTTTCTGCCCTGTACCCCAGCACCCCTGAGCATTCCCTCCTGCCCCCCGCCCCCCCCAAAAAAAGTCCTCTCAGTGTAGCTGTGAATTTCCCTTAGGTCACTATTCGGAGTTGCCATCATTATGACCATTTGATTTTCAGAGCCAAACTATGGAGTAACTTAGGATGATTTTTCCTTACCTGTGTGTTTTCTTGTTTCCCCGATTAATGACTATTTCCTTAATTCAGTGTTTTCATCTTGAAAATGCTAATGAGTGTTCACTATGCGTCAGAGACTGTTAAACACTTTATATGGCTCATTCTGTTTAACCCTGATAGCAAGCCAGTTAGGTAACCCCCTACCCCCGAAACACACACCCAAACCAGTTTCAGTCTCCTTATCTATAACATTGGAAATAGTACTGAGGCAGGGGTAAGTTAAGTCTGTTTGCCCAAGGCACCCTTCCAGGAAGTGGTGGAACAGGAATTTGAATCCAGCTGTGTCTAACCTCTAGAGCCTGAGGTTTCTGGAACATCTCTGGCACAGTTCTTGACATTACAGAATGGCATCTGGAAGCAAGGCTGGGAAGATGAGATTGACTAGCAGAGAACTCGAAAGAGAATGGGAAAAGAAGGAGGTTATTTAAAAAAGAATCCATTTAGGGCTTCCCTGGTGGCGCAGTGGTTGAGAGTCCGCCTGCACGGACCGGGTTCATGCCCCGGTCCGGGAAGATCCCACAGGCCGCGGAGCGGCTGGGCCCGTGAGCCGTGGCCTCTGAGCCTGTGTGTCCGGAGCCTGTGCTCCGCAACAGGAGAGGCCACAGCAGTGAGAGGCCCGCGTACCGCAAAAAAAAAAAATAATAATAATAATAATCCATTTAAATGCGTGATGACGCTATGTGGCGCTTGCAGTTCTCTGCCAGTTAGGTAGAAATATCATCTTAATGCCTTCATTCCACCAGATAATTCTGTTGTTTTGTTCTTAAGGGAAAAAAATCCCCTTCTGGGCCTTTAGAGCTGCTCCAGTCTGGTGTGCAGCTGCCTTTCTGGATTCTCTTTCTGGATTCTCTTTACCTCTGTTCTGCGCCCACCTCGTCCTTTCTCAGTTTACTCCAGGATTTGGGTGGAGTGTGTCCACATCCTTTGGCACCTCCCTGAGCAAGGGTGTCTGGGAAGTGAGTTTGTGGAGACTCCAGGTTTGAGAATGTCTGTTTTGCCATCATGACTGGCTGATAGCTTGTGCAGAATTTTACCTTGGAATTCATTTTCCCTCAAAATTTTGAAAGCTTGCTTTCTAGGTCTCTAGATGATAGTTGAAGTCTAAAGCCATTCTGATTCCAGGTTCTTTGTACATGACTTGTTTCATTTTGATTTTTTTCTGTCATGATTCTCATAGGATCTTTGTTTTGTCTCTGATGCTCTGAAATTTTGTGCTTATGTTTCATGGTTTGTATCCAGTTTGTATCGATGTGCTGGGCCCTTTCAATTTAGAAACTTCTGGCTTCAGTTCTTGGTTTTTTTCTTCTTGAATATCAGTATTTCTTCAATGATCTCTCCATTTTTCCATTCTTCTCTTACTGGAACTCTTGTTGGGCATGTGAGACTTCTTGCACTGACAGTCTGATTTTTATTTTTTCTTCATTCTTTCCTACATCTGTGTTTTGTTTGTTTGTGTTTAAATTTTGGAGGACATTTTTTCAGCTTTATCATCAAATCTTCTGAGTCTTTTGTTTTGCTTCCCTGTTTTTAATTTAGTTATAACAGTTTTATTGAAGTGTAATTCACATACCATAAAGTTCATCCTTTTAATATGTATAGTTAGGTGGTTTTTAGCATATTCACAGTTACACAATCTGGTCGCCACTTGTAAAACACGTTTACCCTGCCCCGTGCCCCTGCCAAGAAACCTCTTAAGCATCAGCAGACATCCCCCTTCCCCAGCCTGCAAGTCCCTGGCTATCACTAGGCTACTTTCTGTCTCTCTGGATTTGCTTATTATGGACAATTCATATGAATGGAATCATACGGCGTATCGCCTTTTGTGACTGGCTTCTTTCACTGAGCAGGTTTTCAAGGTTCATCCACATTGTAGCATGTGCCATTCATTCCAGTTCATTGTCAGATATTCACATTGCATGGCTGTACCACATTTTATTTATTCATTCATCAGGTGATGGTTCATCCATTCATCAGTTGCATTTCCACTTTTTGGCTAGTGTGAATAAATGCTCCTTTAAATAAGAGTGTACAAATGTGGCATGGACATGTTTTCAGTTCTCCTGGGCATATACCTAGGGATGGAATTGCTAAATCATCTAATTAACTGTTTAGCATTTTGAGGAGTGTCAAATTATTTCCACAGCAGCTGCACATTTCCTGTTCCACCAGCAATGCTATGAGGGCTCCAGTTGCTCTGAATCCTCACCAGCACTTTTTTTTTCTGTCATTTTGATTTCAGCCATCCTAGTGGGTGTTTGTTTTTAATTTTTAAAAACTTTTTGAAAAACTTCTAAGAACTCTGAGTATTCCTTTTAAAAATAGCTGCTTGTTCTTGTTTTATGAAAATAACATCGTTTATCTCAGGTCATGTTAATTAGTACCTTTAAAGGTTTCTCAGTTTTTGTCTACTGCAAGTTGCTTTGGTTCATTTTGTTTTGGTCTCTCTTTCATATTACACGTTCCTGTCTGATGTTTGGAAATCTTTGATTGTTCATATTAAGAGCGGTAGCTAATAGAGCGGTGGCTGGCAATGCTGAGTGTTGTGGGTTTTTGGACCCTGAGCTTCGTTGCAGTAGGTCTGGGTGGGCCACTTCTTGACTGAAGAATATCTCATGTTGCTACTTTAGATCTTGTCTCCAGGCTGGTTAGATTTCCTCAGAGAAACGGCTTCTAGTCTCCTGCCTGGAGGGCAAAAGGTTTGGCTGCCACTGTCTGGGAGCTTAATGGGGAGAAGCAGGCGGTCAGTATCAGCGTAGTGTGCTTAGATGTACCTGGTCCCTCTGTTTTTGGTGCATTCCACCTGCCCCAAGTGTTCACAGTGTTCTAGGCAGAGACTTCAAAAAACAGACCTCCTCCTGCTGGCTGGGGGTGGGGCAGTTTCCTGGTAGCAGAGCAGAGTGGGGATTTGAGGGTTCATGCTTACCAGGAAGCTTGCAACTAGTTATCTTCTTAGTGACCCCCGTCCAACCTTCCTGAGGACCCTAGCCCCTCCGTGCTTCTTGAAGTTTTGTAGTGTAAACTGAGAATTGAGTGGTTTGCCCCCCACCCTCGCCCTACCCGCCTCTCCTGGGTCTGCTAAATCTGTATTCTCAAGTCAGCTTTCCTGTGTTCCTTTGTCTTTTATCCGCTTCTCATCCTTGTGGGTTTGGCCTTTTGGGAAAAGAAATCACTTGACTTCAGTTTTAGCTGGTTTTAGGGAGGGAGTAAAAGCAGATGCATTATTTACCCCCTCTGCCTAGAAATCTGCCATGTAGAATTTATTTTTTACATAATGAAAGATTTTTTTTAAATGTGGAAAGCCAAATACACTAAAGTTATTGAATAGTCCATTCATTGCCCTTTGATTTATAATGTTCAGAGTCTCTACTGTACCCAAGAATCAATTCTAAAATAAAGATAGAAATAGGAAGAAAGGGCATAAAAGTACTAGAAAAACATGTGGAAGACTCCTTATGATTTAGCATCTTAGGTGGGGTAGAGCCTTCTAAATATATTAGGAAACCAAAATTTAAGAAAAATGACAAATTCAACTAAGTGAATATTTGAAACTACTGTATTCATATATAGTTGTATTTTAATGATCAATTGAGAAACATACACATGTATATATTTGTAACTTTTGGACCAGATGTTACTGTTCCTCATATATTGCAGCTCATAAGAAAAGTGCAACTACACCAATGAGCAAATGATATAAGGGGCCATTTTTCTTACTAAAAGAAAAATGATGAGGAGATAAGGAAGATTTCTCAGTATCACACATAAAGAAATATAAATGAAAAATATGTCTCTGAGATTATCAAAGCTCCCAGCTATCACTAATGCAGGGAACCTATTTGGACTTTATCCTAGGGGAAACTAGAAGTGTCTCCCAGAGAACTGGGCAAGGAAATACATTGCCTGTTGTTAGTAGAGACTGAAAAGGACCTAACTGGCTTTCAGTGGAGAATTGGTGGATTGAGTACATCCAGACGTATTTTAAATATATAGTGATAGTTCTGAAAGAATATATACAAAAAGTAACAGTGATTTTTGACAGGTGTTGTGATTATAAGATAACATATACTTTTTACTTTATATATTTTAATGTGTAGGTTTTTTTATTTTAGTAAATATGTTACATGTATGACGGCAAAGAAAATGCATATATTAGCATGAAGGAAAATAGTTCTGTAATTCTGAAAATTAGATTACCTAGATAGAAAAAGATGTTTTGGGGATAATTAATGAAAAATAAGTTATTATTTCTGAAGTTTATCAGTGAAAAAAGGAGACATTAAAGGAAAAAGTCACTTAAAAGAAAAGAAAATCTGTTCAGTTTTAAATTTTAGGAACATTTTGAACAGTGTAACTAATGTTTTTTTTCTGTCAAGTTGATAGCAGTAATTTAGAGCCACATTTGCAGTTTGTCCCTAAAGTGTAACATAGATCCTTATAAAAAGAAGTTTCACTTAATCTTGGCCCCATTTTAATATTCCTATTTGCTTTTCCCATGTTATTTTTATTTTTTTGCTGTTTTTAATAATTTACGTGTATTTTTGGATTAAGTCCTTTCGGAAATAATGTGAAGTGTAGACTGATGGTCAGTAGTAATCAGTGAACTAAGGTAATGAATATTTATTGAGTTCTTGCAGTGAAAAAGCACACATAGAGCATCAGTACAACTGCCTTGCTGTTAGAGTGACGTCATTCAGGTAAAGAAAGAGATTCAGAGAAATGCAGCATGGGCTCAAGGTCACATAGAATCTCTGTGGGTTTATACTCAACATAAATAATAGATTTACATATTTCTATGTTTATATAATATAGTGAACAGTATGTTTATATTTTATAATGTTACAGAAAAAATAATAAAGTAGTTTATATTATAAAAGCAAATAGCTAACTGTAGCTTTTTTTCTTTCAGAATTTAAATGAATATGTTGAAGCATTAATTACCCTGAAGCAAAAAATTATTAATACAGAGTGAGTATGTTTTCCTCTGTTTGGCTGAACTTTGTGAACCTGACATACAAGCTGGAGCAGATGGTGGTGGTGTTAGACCCCCTCGGGCTGAGAGTGGAACTGGGGTTGCTCACCTGGTGCCTGTGTGGTGTGGGTTATAATGGAACTCCTCAGGGCCTGCCCCAGGCCCTCGGCAGCCAGAGCGCAGAGTCCTAGCCACTGGACCGCTGGGGAGTTACCAGTGCTCAGACCTTCACAGCAAGGCTCAGCGGTTAGAACATGATTTTTGCTAAACTGGAAATTTTTTTTAAAGATGTTTTCTGTCTTTAAAGCCTTCTTAGCTTTAGGACTGGACATCAGATTTCTTTGTAGTAAATTTCCTGGTGTGATTGTTTTTTTAATCCTGTGAAAGTTACAAGAATTTGTAGGCAAAGATATTATTTAGATCATAGGAATTTTAACTTAAAAACTCATGTATCATTGCAGTGCTTTTAAGGAATTTAAGGTGATATGCATAGGTGTGTGCATATGTTTAATTAATTAAACATAAATTTGTTGCAGGAAACCTAGGAAGAAAGGTGCCTTGTACATTTGGAAACGTGATTTTAACATAGTGTGTTTTCTAGATTGAAAAAGTAACATAACTCTTTTCTTTGTTACAGTAATTTGTTGACAGAATATCAGAAGAAATGTGATGATATCCTTTTACTGGCTTTTTCATTGGAATTTTTAAGAATGTAAAGGAATGTGAGAAATTTCATAGTTACTCTTTGGAAAGCGGTGCTTACAGGCTCCAAGTAGGAAGTGCCCCTGACAAGCGCAGTTGAGCAGCTGTCTTCTACTCATAACACACGTTTAATGGTCAAGGCTGCTGGCCTCCTTGTTATAGAATGTGTTTTGTTTTTGTCATTGGTTTTGATTTTCTTAAGGTTTCGTAAGCTTTTTAAAGAGTAGCTCTTTTTCATTTATACTGAGGACATGACCTGTGCTCTTTAGGTTTAGGAATAATGTGAAGCTGAATATGATGCCATGAGAATATTTTGGGATTTCTATAAGGAGTGCACTGTAGGAATATTCAGAATGTAGGAAAATTAACTTTTGTTAATTAGTTTTGTGACTTGTAGAGAATGAATGAATATATCCCAAATCATAGTGTAAGTTTGTATCCCCAGGACAGTCCTTGGTCTCTGTGTCACTGTTTTGTCCAGTAGCCGTTTAGAGCACCTGCAGGCCTCTGTATTTTCTTGGCAGGGCGGAAGTAGTGTGCACAATCATTCCTCCCACATCTTTTGGTGATACTTACCTGAATTAAGTGTCTCCTGTGACAGTAAACACACATACGTGTGACCCGCAGCCTTAACTTCAGTATTGGAGCAAATAACTGCTATTCAACTCTGGCAGTAACCTGAGGCCTGTTTCAATATTATTTCTGGCATTCCTAAACTTATATGTAATCACCAGTTATTTGTTTGTGTTGGTACCATTGTGTCTAATTTGTGTGATTAGAGGAATAAAATCAAGGCACAGCATTTCTATTTATTTTTAGTATCTCAAGTTTTACATTCAAAAAAATAGGTCTTTGAAAATCTCCTCTTGTGCTTTATTGAAATTATCAGTCTGTTTAACTATAAATGTATGTTATTGCAAGAGTAATATCTTTGATTTTGAAAGCTGTACAGAAACAGTTACTATAAACACTTATAATTAGCTAAATAGGGAAATAGGCAGTTAATTCCAGTATTAGGAAAATATGTGTTCATTGTATCCTTTTTGGAGAAAATGGTATGAACTTTTTGAGGTAATTACAAATGTAAGCTAGCAGGGAAATTATTGATTTACTTTTCTAAAGTTTATAAAATTTAAAAAATCAAAATTGTTAGAGTAATTTATTAAAAATTGATAAAACTTTTTGATTATTCTTGAATTTCCCTTCTGCAGTGTGCTAATCTGCTTCAGCCTCAACTATAGGTAAATATAGATTTTTTTTTTTAAACACATCTGACTTTTGCTCACAATATGTATTCATTGTACCTCAAGTATGCAGTTGTTTGCTCTACAACCTGAGGTGCCAACGTTGTAGGTTTAATATGGCTTCTTGTGTGACTCGATTCTTTACTCTTTTGTGTAATTCTGACTGTTTTGTTGTTTATTAGTTCCTCTTTGTACAGGGCAGAGAGTATATTTTATTTCATCAGATATTTTTTTAATTTTTCTTTCTTGCAAAGACTGCAGTAATTTAGGGTGAAACTCCTTAATCTTCAGAAGTTTACATTCTAATAGAGGAGGGTGCAGATGTGTTGTGACCAACAGACATTTCTATATTGTGATATGAGAGTAGGATTTGACAGGTGGTAAAACTTAAAGGAATGACTTCTTGCTGTCTTAGAACATTTTACTGGCAGCATGATGGGAAATGAAGTTACCAAATTGCGCAGACTGAAAAAGTGAAAGGTTTTCCAGATTTTATGTTCTCCCTGTGTTTCTTTTCTCATTGCTCGTTAAATACATACATATATATATATATATTTAATTCATTCAATATTTATATTCATTAAATATATATATACATACATATATACGTGGTTTTAGTAAGTATGTAACTCTTATTTGCTGGAGTTGAGCTCTGGACTCTGAGAAAAGAAGGACAGGATGTTTGGGTATTCTGATACATACAGGATTCAAGGTAGTTTTCGTTAGTTGCTTATTGCATTGTCTTTATTCTTGGAATTTAATATTAATCGTATAGTTAATCAAGAATCTTTTTTAATTTATAGAAGTACATATTTTGACTTATGGCACATGTTATGATTAATAGGAGTAACTCAGTAAAAAGCTTTATCATATGTTGTAGATGGAACTTTGTTGTTTTTTAAGAATTATGATTTTGCCTGTATGTATACTGAACACAGATTATTGGAGTTTTAAGGTGAGTTTTATCTTCAGACAAGATGAAATTGTTTTATCATCAGTAGATAAAATTGTCACAGTTTTCTTTAACAAGTTTTACAGCTGCAGTTTGCAAGAAGGTAAGCTAGCTACCTGTTTTCCTAGTCTATTTGGGGTAGACACTTATCAGACTAGATTTTTACACAGATTCAACAAAGTGCCACATAGAATTGACCCATTATGTAGACTGTTTCTTTGATGCTTATAATAAAAGAAGATTCACATTTTCCTTACTATTAAATTGTCCAATTGAATTTCTTACCGAGGTCTTAAATTACAGCCCAGTGTTTGATTTTTCAGTAAATTTTACAGATCTTGTGGCCACTGAGATGAAGTTTATTGCTATCAGTTATTGTTGTTTCTGTGAATTGGATAATTTAAAGTGGTTGTTTATCCTGTATATTTTGATCAATTTAAAGTAGTCTTACTTAGAATTTAGTAATGTTTTATACTCTGATTACATTTGTCAATTAGAAGAAGGCAAAATATGGTTATAAAATGACCACACAGTTGCCTATCATTGAATTGAAATCAGTGGTGATGAACTCAGGATTGAAGAGCCAGATCACCTGGCAGATCATCCAAGTGTTCTTGTATTCTCCAGCAGATTGAGAGCCTATTGCGCTTGCTTCTCATATGGTTTTGGATGTACTTTTATTAGAAATAGACTCATGTCAGAAATAAAAAGTGATACATAATCATTTTGGTACAAATAGAATGCATTTAAAAAGAGAGATTCTTTGTTTTTAGGTAGAAATAAAATTGAAACCAGTAGATACATTTAATAATTCACTGTAGATACTTTTGCATAATAACGTTAATGCACTGTCCATTTTTAGAGAGAATATTACTCTGCATCACCAAGTGGAACAGATGCTTCAAAAAATTTCTCCTCTGCAGAAGTGTCAGGAAGAACTGGGATCTTTAAAAGCAGAGTTAGAAGAGAAAAAGGTACCTAAAGTAATTTTCCTACAGAAGGTTGTCGTCAGTAAATTAAGATCTACTTATTTACTATAATTGGGATAAGGGGACATTTTATGCCTTAACAAAGGACATAAATGATAGTCAAGACTCTAAGTGTATTGCTATACTTAGAGAACATTGAATTAGTAGATTGATGGCTTGGTCCTTACAGTAATTATTAGTAATTAATGTAATGCTGTATTAGTTGCTTATGCTTTTTGAGAGGTTCAGTAGAGGAACCTTTTTAGCTATGAATTTTTATGACTTTATGTGCCCTGCATTGCTTGCCTTTTCCATTTTTCTTGCTGTAAGTGTAAAGTAACCTGCAAAAGTTCAAACTTAAATTACAGAAATTATGTTTTCCATTTCAAAACCCAGTTGCACTAAGTAAAACTATTTTAGATGCTATAAACTTATTTTTAATATAAATTTTGTTTTATTGGAGCCTTAGAAGAGAATTCATGGCTTTTACAAATTAAAATAAACTCTGAAGCCAGTGAAGTTAGGTGGTTAGCATTAGGCAAGTCGTAGCCAAGCCAGAATGATTGCTGGCTCCTCGGTCTGATAGTATTTGTGCCTCCCAGTCTTCAGATTGTTTCATTTTAGGATACCATGCACCTCTCTGAGGTTTACATACTCAAACAGTGGTCGATTTTCCTATTTCTATAGAA
The DNA here is from genome assembly GCF_949774975.1 of Lagenorhynchus albirostris. Taxonomy (NCBI): domain Eukaryota; kingdom Metazoa; phylum Chordata; class Mammalia; order Artiodactyla; family Delphinidae; genus Lagenorhynchus; species Lagenorhynchus albirostris. The sequence goes on from NC_083097.1 coordinate 4,312,287, forward strand.
ATTATTATATATTTAACTATGCGGTGAAAATTAAACAGAAACAATCAAGATGTTGAATTTTGTCTACCTCTGACTACAAAGTAATGTCATCAGCCATACCTGAGAGGATACATGAACATTGGAATCACAGCTGAATAATAAACCTAAATAGTCACTCTTTCACTGTGACGTTCAAAGAATTACTCAGTGTCTGGATCCTCAGACCCCTCATCTGTAAAAAGGGGTCATAAAGCCCGTCTCTCAGAGCTTTGGCGACCGAAGAGCTAGACACATTATATTGTTCTGTGTTATCAGGCTCAGTATGTTTCTTTCCCATTCCATAGTGTCCATAGGGTATACATATTGATTGGTGTTAACATATTTTCCCCAATTATCATTAAGTATAATGATTTATTTTATATTTTTGCATAGTAGTAATAATAGCTTATATTTATTACCTCTAAAATTTCTTTAGGTTTTGTTGAATTTTAATTGGCTGCAACAAAAATATTAGCTATTCGATATTATGAAGATTTGGGGTTATTTTAAAATTAGTATATTTTAAGTTTTATAGCTCTGTTTGATTAGACTGTTTTATCATATTACCTCTGTTTAGGATCTGGTTATATCTGTTAAAATGTTCAATGAATTGTACTTTGGTTTCCTGCCTAATCATATGTATTCATTTGGTTAATTTCATACTATTAAGTGATAATAATTTAGCTTATCAGGGTCAAAATCCTTGTCACTGGTGGTCAGTGACTTTCAAATTGTTGAGATATACATATATGTGTATATATACATATATATACATATATATATGTATATATACACACACAGACACACACACACACACACATTTATTTCCTTTTTAGAGTTCTCTGAAGTTGTATCAGGATACTCATCAGGAATATGCTCGTGTGAAAGAAGAATGCTTGAAAACTGATGCTCAGTAAGTATTTCTGAAATTAACTGTGGAAATAGTGTTTTCAACTTTGAAAATGTTTAATGCTTAAATCAGTAGTGTGTCTCTTTTCTCTGTCTTTGGGTATGTTGACCATAATTAACTGGGTGATCTTGAACTAGTCTCACAACCTTGGTTTCCATATCTATAAAATGGAAATTATACCTATGTTGAAGGATTAATAGGAGTAAATAAGCCATCTTATGTTAAAGGCCTGCACAAAGAACTCCATAAAAGTTTTTATGTCTATATGCATACATGCTTGTATGTCTGTATTTTGTTTTCATAGAGAAAACATGATTATCGTCTCACTTCTTTGTACCATTCCTTTAATAGATATCATCTGGAATGTGTGTCTGTGTTCCATTAATGAAAGGGGCTCTTCCAAAGAAGTCAGTTGATTGTTTTGAAGTTTAATACTATATTCACATTGTTTACAAAACTCGTGAGCTACACATACAGTAGTTTAATGTAGATGCGATGTCACAGTAATTCAGAGACTTTCTCAGAGGGTTTCCTACCTTCTCTGCCTCAGAAGTCTATCCTAAAACAAGTGCAGTTTTCTGGCCACTGCCTCCTGTAAGATGGTGGTATGGCCCTTGCCTGCCTGTGCTCCTGAAAGCAACCGCACCTAGTCAGGTGCTGGACTGAGGCCAGGATGCCACCTGGACGCATCAGCTTGGCTCAGAGATGAGCCACACAGGCACGATATGCCACAAAAATGCAGAGTTTTAAAAATCCATCTTACATATATTACACACTAAATAGCATACTGTTCTTTCTGAAGTTTACCTTCAAAACAGTTGCTGGTATTTTTAATGATTAATGTATTATATTTGTTGTGACTAACATTTTCTTTATTATGTAAATCTCAATAATTTTAAAAATCATGTATATCACAAATTGTGAAGTTACTTTTTTTTAACCATTTTAATTTATACAATTATCAGGAAGAAGAAACTAGAAGCCAAGGTGAAGAAGCTGGAAGGTAATTAGCACTCTTGTCGTCCAGCTAATGGAAGTCATTGTCTTTGTGTGAATGATTGGTAACTGTACAAGGCTGTAGTACTTGGTCAAGTAGTTGAGTCCTGTTTTTGATGGTGCATCCCTGGATGAGTGTATTAAGGGTACCGTTAGGAAGAAGGTTGAATACTGTACTTCTCTCAGTTACTGGATAGACATGGAAATGGAATGTGGCATATCCTTGAAGTGTTCACTCAAAATAATAACAGCCCATACTTTTACTGTAAAAAGCAGCGATCAAGAAATGGACTTAAATTTTGAAAGTTGAATCTCATGGGGCCCTCTCATTTTTTACTAACGAAATAAATGGTTAGTAGAAAAGGATACTACTTTTAGTACTGAGAAACTTGATGTATTTGGATGGTTGTGACACACTCATGATGGAGAGATTTCTGTGAGATTCCCTACACTGGGAATTTCCACTGTGTCCCTGCCCACCACCCCCCTGCCCCCGGCACCCCAAGTTTGCTTAGGGCCTTCTGTCTACACTGAGCAGGCAGAGGGCCACACGAGAGTCTGCTCAGCCCTCCTGTGGCAGCTAAGAGCCCTTTTAGGAATTGAATCCGAGATTTTTTCTTCTGTTTTCTCCTCCTTATTGGGTGGTTGTGACGTGGAAATAACATCAAGTAGAGACAAGTGTGACCTGCCAGCCCATCCCTGATCCCCTCCTCCTTTCTCTCCAGTGTGGGCTGGGGCTGCCCTCGTAGCTGTGGGGCTCACGGACCTGCTCTTTGCCCTGTCATCACTCCCGTAGTCCTCTGCTTCAGAGAATGTTTTTTTTTTTTTTTTTAATTGAAGTATAGTTGATTTACAATGTTGAGTTAATTTCTGCTGTACAGAGTGATTCAGTTATACATATATAAACATTCTTTTTTTTAATATTCTTTTCCATTATGGTTTACTACAGGATATTGAATAGAGTTTCCCTGTGCTAGACAGTAGCACTTTGTTGGTATCCATTCTGTATATGATAGTTTGCATCTGTTAACCCCAAACTCCCACTCCATCCCTCCCCCAGCCCCCATTGGCAACCGCAAGTCTGTCGAAGAACAGTTTATTTTCATTTCGAGTGTGAAGTGAGAATTTGAATAGAAGTTGCTGAATATATTTCCAGTCATTAACTTGCCTTAATTGAGCCCAATTTTTCAGACTTAGGTTCTAAATGTTTTGCTAACAAGTTTTCCTCTGATTTGGTTGTTGCACAAACATTGAGTGTGGCAGTAAGTACAACATCACTGTGTTCTTTCTCAGTATTACCTTCTGTTGCTACTGTGTGGAGATAATGTCTATTTAAGGAAAAATTTTAAAGGGATCTAAAATGCCTGTGAGACTATATGAAGCTTTTACAGCAAACTTCCTTTGAAGCGAAAGTGTATTTCCCATGTGACAAAAATATTTTTCTAGTAAGTGACAGGGCTAATAATCAGGTAAAGAAATACTCAAGTTTGTTAGAGGAATCAGGAGAGGATTGTTACTGTGGTGTTTATAGGATTTTACTTTTCATAGCAATTGTATATGAACATATTCAGATAAAGTCAATACTGCTCAGGTTCTTAATAGTATATTTGAACCATTCAGAACCAAAAACTCGAGTTAAGAATTTGCTCTAGATCCACAGGAGAGCTATAAAAATACCTTAAAAGTAGATCTATGTAAAGATATAGGGACTTAGGATGAGTTGGCTTGATGCAAAGGAGTTCCATGCAGGAAGGAGTAAAAATATAGTAAACATTGAGAAGATTGTCCCTTCCCCCAAATGAAGAAAATGGTCTTAACTATTGCTTGATAAAATCACAGTTCTAAATCTCTAAAACTTGAATGTTCCTGATTGTTGAAGAACAAGGGGACCACAGCCTCTCCCTCTAAAGATCTTGTACGTTGGCTTGTTGCCTGACTAAAGGGTCGGGGTTGGCTTGTTTCAGGATTGGAAAGGAGTCTTAGGGCCTATATGCCAATTCTTCAGTTTTGTAGATAATAGTTTAAACCAAAGTGTTCCTGCATTTATCCCTGATTCTGATAGAATACTGAAAGAACAGTAACTTTTTACAGAATTTGTTTCAAATTTTAAGAAATGAGGAAAGCTCTCAGTAGTTTATTTTGAGAACTTCATTAATGGTAATTATAAATGTGGTAAATTACTTTTCTCTCTTACTTCACTGCACCCTTTAAATAAAGAGGCTGCTGTCAAGCAAACTCAGGACTTCAAGCAACTAAGGAATGAAAAGAAAATACTTGAAAAGGAATTTAGGAAGACACAGGTAATAGATAACAGCAGTGCCCACACATGTTCAGATCTTCCCTCCGGGACTCCTTGGGTCCTCTGTAAGCCCCGTGGGTCCTCGTCATGAGGAGTCACACGTGAGGCCCCCAGCTGAGGGCAGTCAGCAGTGCCCCTGGGTCGCCCCCTCTTACATCCCGTCTAGAACTAGCACTCCTTTATCCACTGCAAACACTGCTCGTGTTTTGTTTTCACAGGAAAAGCTTGATGAATTTTCTAAACAGAAAAATGAAAAGGGTGAGTATTCAGTTAATGCTTACTTAAGAATTCTATTTTGACACACAGTATTCTTTTCTAACTGTTTTTTCCCCACATTTTAGAGTTGAGACATATTGGAACACAAATTTCAAGTGATTCTTATGGAAGCATCGATAAAAGTAAGTACACTGCAAATTTAGTTTCAATCTCTTTGCATTTCTTTTAGTGGTTTGGGAGGTTGCTTGTTACTCTTACCTATAATTGTGGGAATTCCTGGGCTTGTACATGTTTTTTGTTAGAAGAAGCCATCTCCTATTTCCTGTCTTCATTAGATCTGTGTATGTTACCACCTTGCTGTCTGATAAAATAATATAGTGAATGAAAGAGTCGAAAAGCAGTATTCCTTGGGAAAGAAAACTGGGAGAGCTATACTTTCCACACTTTTCAATAAATGAGTATATTTTCCTCATTAGATTATAATTTATCAAGTTAATGTATTAGATTTCATAGGTGCCAAATATATAAAAATGGTTAAAGTCAGGCAGGGAAACTGTGGAGTCAAAGCCCTGCAGTGTATTGTTGGAAGACAGAAGGGTTTACGGAAGGCCGGAAGTTACACAGAGGAGTGCAGTGGTGCTCACAGGACAGGGACGTCCCCAGCGTCCCCGGCACGTTGCAGCACTGAGCCTGCTACCTCATGGATGAGGAGGTGTAACATGAGAAGTGGGGATGCTGGAGTTTCATGTCAGTTTTTCTACTTACTGTTTGACCCTTGACCATTGACTTCCCTTCTTTGTGTTTTCATTCCTAGTTGTAAAAAAGAGATTATGAATTTCTTCTCTGCCTATCTTGTACTGTTTTGGTAGAGATACATTTAAAAAGGCAAATAAGTAAATAATGGTATTTTCATGTCACTCATGTTTTCTCCAAATGGAAATTATTAAAACCACTTACACTGTTTTGTGCAAGTATGTAGTGTCTCTTCAGAAGTCTCCTTTACCTTTTTTTCCTTCCTTTATTTTATTTTTTTTAAATCCATAGATCAAGGCTTAAGACTAACAGTTGATACTTTGCAGTTGCCCGGGCCCTGAGTCTGTTTATCACTATCATCACTGATGCATAATTCCATGTGCTTTTGACCTTTCTTCCTACTCTTCTGAGGTGTGGAAAGTGGGACTTTGAGTAATAGGTGCTGCTGAGAGAAGCCGGACTCGGCAGCACTGGGCTTTCCCAGCTAACAGTCAGCTGTGAACTTTAACCTTCTTTCTTTTAGGATTCTGCTGTTGTCAGGCCTCACTATTTAAAACACATCCCTCACCCCCTTCCATAGTTGCTCTCTAGCCATACATTCTCTAACTTCAAAGAACTAGTTACTTTCTCAAATAATTTTTTTTTTAATCTATCCTCACTGTAAGGGAAGGGATACTGTTTATTTTTTCCAAACAAGTAAATAAATGAAGTCTTTAGGAATCTGCTGATTATTTAGCTGTGGACCTTAATGGGTTTAATACCTAATTCTTAAGTAAATCTTTAACACTTTTCTTTGTTCATACCTGACTTCTGAAAAACCTTACAAATTAGGCAGAAAGAGCACTGGGTCGGCTTCACTTTTGAGAAGACTGCCTGGGGGTTTTGTTGGTCTGCCTTCCTTTCAAATTCCAATGAAAATGGCAGAAGATTAAGAAAAAAAGAAAAGGATAGTTAAAACGTGCTAGAAATTAATGAGGAAGGTGTAAAGCAGATGGTGTCAGTTGGTGATGAAACCCCAAATTACAGAGAAAAGCAGCAGCCCTCAAAAAGCAGGTTTTCACCACAGAAGTGTGTGCTTCCCTACATCAGAGGAGCGGGCACGGGAGAAGGGGCAGTGCATTGGCAGTCGCCAGGTGGCCAGCGAAGGGGCGAGAAGCCTGTGGCCTTCTGGCTTCGAGACTGTTCCTGGCAATGGTCCACAGGCTGTGGCCCAAAGTTCAGTTCTCTGAAGTGTTTGTTAGGACATGGGAAGACCCAGAGTGGGTGTGGATGTCAGAAAATTGGGTTACTTATGGCTGCTTTGAAGGATAGCCCCTCCTGTTCCCAGAAAATGAGATATTTGTATATATGCCATGTAAGTCCTCACAACCGTATTCACTCTGCTTCCTCCTTCTGAAGACAGAGTCCTGTGGGTTCATGAGATGAGGACCTGCATTGATTGCCAGAGGAATAGGACTAAAAATGGAGGCCGTAGAAATGTACTCTGGCTGTGAGAGACATCACTGAGAAAAAGCAGTGACAGGGAAGAAAGGCACCGAGCTCAAGAGAAACTAGTCCCTGAGGAAACGGTGTTAAATCATGAACAAGAAGAAAATGATAACAGTTGAAATAGAGTCCTTAGAGAACATCTAAGAACCTATCCGTAGGCTGCTGATGTGAAATCTGAGTTGGGGTTCTCAAATATTAAAAATACGTTGTAGAAATAAACCCACTCGAAAGACTGGATTGTTGAGTGGACAAATAGAAGATTGCTATAATGAACCAAGAGATTTAATTGTGGACATCTGTGAGAATGTGGTGTAAAAAGATAAGGAAATAAAAGGTATTAGGGAAAACCTAAGACTCTGGAGCATAGAGCCAGGTGTTGTAGTAGTCATCTAGGACTTCTCAGAGGGGAGAACAGAGCTGTAAGGAGAAAATGTGATCAAGAAATTCTATAGAAAGAAACTTCCCAGAGCAGGACACTGATACAATATTTATATTAGAAAAGCCTCCCAGCTGTAGAGCATGATTTTCATGTATGATCTCCGTCTCTGATTTGTTCAAAGGAAATACATTTAAAATCAAATGAAGCAGAAAGATTGAATATAAGAGGATGGATAAAGAAATGCTAAGCAGATGCTAACTTGAAAGCAGTAATACAAGACAAAGAAATAATTCACACCTAGAAATGAATTTACATGGATTAAAAGAAAATATTTAGATTGATTAAAGGTACAATTCATCAAGAAGATACTGTTCTTATGACCTTCGAGCATAAAACTATGTCAAGTAAAATGCTTGGATATTCTAGGGGGAATAACCAAATCTGTTTTCATGGGAGGCTTCAGTGTGTTTCTCAGAAATACAGCGTAAAAGCAAGAATTTAAATAGGAGATAAATTGGAATCATAATTGCAGGATGGATGATTTACATATAACTCTTAAACCACAAACGTTGAATTCTTTAAAATACTTTTTCAAACATATATAAAAGCTGACTATTTACTAGACAATGAAAAGCTACGATCTAATAGGAGATATGAAGGTACCGATATTTCATAGGATATTAATAAAAATCTCTCCTACCTCCGCCCTGAAAAACTGATAACTGAACACACATAATAAATACAGACCCCTCTTGGATAACAGAAAAAATAAAAACTGAAATACTAACCTGTTTTGGAAATAAACAAAAGCAGGGCAGTATTTATTAAAATCTTTGAGGTATAGTCAGTATAGCATTCAGTGAGTGGTTTGTGGTCTTAAGCGATTGTTAGAAAGCAAGAATTACAGAAAATGAAGCAAGGATTACAGAAAATGAATGACTAAGAAGGTAGGAAAATACAGCAGAAACCTAAGGAAAATAGAAGGAAGGAATTAATGAAGAGGGAAACATAAATTAATGAAATAGGAAACAAGGCATTTGATTTGGGACCATTAAAACTAGTAACTGGATCTTTGCAATGTTCATGAAAGTGACAGCTCTTTGGCATATCTGATCAAGAAAGGAAGAAACAAAACCCGACTCGCACCAGGACTGAGAAAGCTTTAAAAATACATTTGGAGAATTATTTTTAATTTACAAATTTATATTCAGATTTTATCATGTTCATAAAATGGACCATTTTGTAGGAAAACATACTCAAATTGACATGGACTAGTTGTTGCAATCCTGAACAGAAAAATAACCCAGAAGAAAATTTTAAAAATAGTTAAATATCCAACACCATGGAAGATCTAGGTGGCTTGCAGTTGAGCAAGCCTGAAGTGAAAAACTGATGTCTTTATTATTGTTTGGTTTTAGAACTTAAAAAATGTAGAATGCTTCCCGTTTCATTCTCTTAGACTAGCATAACCCTGTACCAAGATCAATTAAGAATAACATGCATACATATCTTCAAGACTCAGAAATCTGTTACTTAGGAATAAAGCTACAAAAGTACTAAATAAAATCTTAAGAACTCAAATCTATTAGTAATTTAGAATATGGACAAGTTATGACTTAAGGATTTATCTCAGGAATACCACAACAACTGGTTAAGAGGAAAATGATAGGATCATCTCAATTCAGTACCCATTCCCTCATTTAAAAAAGAAAATTGGTGAGGTAATAATAGAAAAAAAACATTTTGAACTTGAGAAAGGTGAAACCCTAAGAGCATAATCATCACTGTCAGAAACAAGGCAAGCCTGCTTTTCGTTCCATCCCTTCTGTGTGTGCTGGAGACCCTAAGCCGTGCAGCCAGGCAGACACAAAGAGTAGGAGCTGTGAGTGCTAATAAGGAAGAGTCAGATTGTCCGCATTTTAAATGATGTGACTATCTATGTGTAAAAAGGAAAACAGAAGTGTAGGAGCTGGGGAAGGTGCAGGTATATACAGTGGACACGCACAATGGGGCATCATTAGCCTATCAAAACGGGTGGAATAAGAACAACCAGATCTCAGGTGGCAGCCGACCTGAGATGTCCAGGGAAAGACCTGAAAGCAGCATGCCTGCCTCGGTGAAGGAAGACTAAACCATCTGAACACATGTGTAAATGCTATGTTCCTGGATTGAAAGACTTAAGGCATAAAGATGTGCATTTTCCCCATGTGTATTTATAAATATACACTCTAAAACCAGATGGTGAAGGCTTATCGGAAAGAATAGCTGTTCGGAATAATAATTTAATTTTTGAAAAGGAAAATTCTGAGCCACATTCATGCCTGTACAGATATTAAAACATACTTATAAAACTGTCGTGTTTAAAGAAGCGTGCTATTCACGTGGAAACTGACAAATCAGTGGAGTAGGAAAGTCCAGAAATACTGTACTCAGAGTTGCCTGGATTTTGATAAAGGAGGCATTTTAAAGGATAAGGGGAAGGTGTGCAGTTCAGCTGAAAGAGGTTTTCACAACTAATGATGCCACAATGAAAATTATTTTCTGCTTTGCTGGGAATGGATAGCTCTTTTATGTCAGACTGGAAGTAATGAATGAGTGCTCAGTTGAAATAGGCCTAACTCTGGTTAATAGCCTCCATAAGCATAGAAAAGTAACTTTTTTTCTTTTTTTTAAGGTTCCTTGTTTGCTGCTTTGGGTATACGTAATAAGCAGGGATCCTGGTCAGGTCATTTAAGCAAAGGGGATTACAGTATTTGGAAGCAGGCTTTTGGGTAGGTTAAATCACAATGTAGATAAACTACTTGATCATAGAATTTTGAAACTCAAAAATGGATGTACCTCATACAGTGACAGTGGCTGATTTGTCTCAGGAGAGGTTGGAAATGTCCAACTTTTCAGACTTCTCTGTTGTTGTGCCCCATTTGTCCTGGTCCTCTTACTATGGACTTCATTTTTTAGAGCGATGTAGTTTGCCAACTTAAATAGGGCTGACCTCTTCCAAAATTTGTGACTCCTTGTAGAAATTTTGGTTTAAAAGGTTGGTCTTTTTAGCCTCTCTAGAACTGGGTTAGAGATTTCAGTGTTTTCAATAAATGATTCAGTTTAAGAACTTCCAATGAACTATAACAGAACTTAGGGGTGGACTGAAATTACCTAATACTTAATGCTATTTTCAGTTAAATTTTAACTAGTGTGGGTTGTCTTTCTATGCATATTTGACACAAACTGTTCATGTTTATATTTTTATGAATATGTTTTGCTTTGGAACATTTTTGGGAATTTGTGTTCTTAACGTTAAGTTGACTTTAAAACCATGGTATAATATTCTTAATGTTACATGACTTTCATTAGGCCTGTCTTTGTTGTAGTTGCCCTTTGCCTTTCAACTTGGACCAGTGATTCTTAACCATTTTAGGAAATCAAACCCGTTTGAAAAATATTTATGAAAATTCCAAAGTTTTCACTTTCCTTATAGAAGCATATGCTTCTTTCTGTGTATCTGCTCATGTGTGATTCTCTCTCCCTATTCATGTTTATACACACCCATTTTTGTCTCCTCCCATTTCCCCTTAAGGCCATTAAAATTTTTTCCAAGATCCATGAAGCCCCTAAGTTAATGACAGCGTGGTGAACTCGGATGGCTTTTCTGATAGCCTCATGGAACTGAGGGGATGCTGTCCTTTGTTCTTTGTAGACTACCTGGAGCCCTAATCTCTTCCATCGGTCATTGTATCTATGCTTCCCCCCCCGACCCCAGTCTCTTATCACTCTCTGTAGAAAATACATAGAGCAAAGATTTATTTATACTGTGCATTCATAACGGTGATAAAGGCCTTTAACGAGTAGATTTGGTTTTTTGAGTCCTACCCCTGTTTGCACCCCACCTTCCAAAAAAAACCTGAGTTTGTATTCAGCCCATCAGTAGACCTTTTTATCAGTAGCTAACTGAATTGTGTGCAATGATTGAATTTGGGGAAGATGTTTTAAGTTGCCTGGTTTTCTAATTCCCTAGTAAATCCCGGTTTTACAGGACTGTGTTTTGGCCTCGTGTAGAATGAGCCAAATGACATGACTTTAATACTTTACTCTCTTTCACAGGAAAAGTAAAACTACTTCTGAAGGAACTCTGGCTCTGTATAAACACAACACACAGACTACCTGGTGAAGGCAGCAGATGTGTCCCAGGTGAGAGAGAAGCTTCCAGAAGTACATTTCATACATGCAGTAGAAATGCTTACTTTGGGCATTATATGCCTTCACTTTTTAATGTCTCCTGAATCTCACATTGAAAGAGTGAAATAAAGTAGGATGGGCACTTGAATTCATACAGAACTCCATTCCCTCCAGGGTGACTCCTAGTCTCAGTGAATACATCTGGCTTTTTATTTTGTAATAGCACCTTTCGTCAGGGAGTATTCATGGAAACTGGAAGACACATGGTGGGAGGTGTATATGGCAGGTGTACGCAGAAGACCGAGTTTCCCACTTTTGTCGCCTCCCATCCCAGGACCCCATGTTGCGTTTAGTAGTCATTCTTCCTTTAATTGCCCCCAGTCTGACAGTTACTGCTCTTTCTTTGTCTCACATCTCTGACCCTTTTGGAGAATACGAACCTTTTGGTTTGTGGGATGTTTTCTTGTATGAGAGTGAGGCTGTGTATTTTTGGCAAGAGTTCCCCAGTAGTGTGCCAGGGGAGAGTGTGTGTGGGTCTGCGTTGTCACTGGGGATGTTAACCTTGATTGCTTGTTTACGGTGGTGTCGGCCAGGTTCCTGCATGTAAAGTTTCTGTTGCTTCCTTATTCATTGATTATCTTGAGGGAGATGCTTTGACACTGCAAATATTCTGTTTCTCTCCAACTGCAGCCCACTGATTTTAGCATCTATTGATGGATCTTGTCTGCTACGATTACCACTCTAATAGTGTTTTTTGTATTTCCCTCATTCCTCCTACGTGTATTAATTGGAATTCTTCAGTAAGGAAGAGCTGTCGCTTTTCACCACTTACTTGTTTATTCACTATTTCTGTCAGTGTAGTCTCACAGATATTTTTTTTTTATTCTGTATGTTATAATACAGTACTTTCATTATCTTATTCAAATTGCTCCAGATTTGGTTATTGGGACCATCTTTAGTTTGGCTTCTGGGTCTTTTAGGCATGTCCCGTCCTGTTTTGAGTACTTAGTTACTTCTGGTACTGCAAGCTGTTTAAGGCTCCGCTTGTATTTTCCCCTCCCCAGCCCTGTTATCAAACACTGCTCCAAGGAGCCCTGAGGCCTTCTGCAAAATATATTTTTACAGCTTTCAAATATGACAAATGGTTATTTCTAGTTATTTCCTAGGACACAATGTTTTTACTAACAATTACCATTACTGCAGTATACCAAAATCCGAATCCAAAGAGAACTAACGTTTTATAGTAGTTTTCTTGTTGCATTACAATGCAAAGTATCTATGTGACCTAGTCAGGTTCCTTAGTTAGAGAATTGTACAAATATGGTCATGGTAGTCTAATATAGGTTGATTTTAGACAGGGAAAATAGTGTTTCCTATCACCTTGTATGCAGAAGCTGTTTCTCCCCAGTCCTGCTGATTTCCCAAGAGAATGAGGGCATCGTCAAGCTCCGTTACCATGGCGGTGGATGGGCGCCTTGGCACGGACACCCTGCTGCTAATGGGACACGGGCATCTCACCATCCACCTGCCTGTCTTCTCGTTCGCTTGTTGTGAGGGAAGCATACTTCTGTGGAATATGTTCAAGTCTTACAGGTTATTCTTTAGGAAGGGATTGGTTGCCTTTTAAAAATGTTTCTACTTGGATTTAATGCAAGCATTTTGAACTGTTAAAATGAGGATTTTCTTTTTAAGTTTTCTTTATATATATTTTTTCCCCACAGAAAAACCTGCCAAAGAAAACCCCAGATACTTAGAGTCCAGGGAGGATGGTGTGCCCCCTCCAGCAGGGGGTAGCCCTCTCAGGACCTCAGCTGTGCAGACGTGCCTGGCAGAGCTGTCCATGGAGATAGAGGGCGACTTCTCTGCGTGTGAAGACTCAGGGAGAGAGAGGCCGGGTGGAGCAGCTTGCCGTGACAATGGTGTCTTTAAAGAGGACCGGAATCCTGAGGCTGTAACGCAGAGGAATGAGGATGACCGTGCTGACTTTTCTGATCATGATCATTCTTTTGATGAAGATCTTCAGGCTGCCGTCGACTTCTTCAAGCTGCCCCCTCCTCTTCTGTCCCCAGTGCCCTCACCCCCTCTGCTGTCGTCCCCACACCTGGGTGCATTTCCGTCCTCACTCTCACCTGTAAGTTGACACTTTGTATTTGCATTACTTGGTGGCCATGTTGTCCATCCTGCTACGGGATCTCAGACCAGCTGTCAGGGAGGAAAGTGAGGATTTAACAAGGCGGGTCAGTGCCCTCGGGTCCATGTGCACATACGGCTTTTTTCATTTTGTACTAGGGGTGCATTTTTATTGTTTTAATCTACAGTGTACTGTAAGTCTCCTGTGTCTTAATTGCTTACTCTTATCTTTAGTGCCTGACACATAACAGATATGGAATGAGTGAATTAAACAAGTGTTTATAGACATGGAGTCTTTCAGAGATGGGAAGTCCATGTATAGAGCATGCAGGTCAATTAGGTTGCTGAATTCCCCACCTTCATGCAATGAATTCATCATCTTTTTGTGTGTTTGCAGAATGGTTTATTGTAATTTTTTAGGAAGTTAGTCTTGACAAAGCAGATTTGTATGCTTTTTGGCTTAAGGAACAGATAAATGACTCCTTGAGTCACATCGTTCATTCGAGAAACCATAATGCATGTCTGTTACGTTCTGGACCTGGTGCTAGACACTGGAAAGCTGAGGTGACATGGGCTGTGGTCACCCCTGGTGGGGTCTTGTGTGGCGGTTGCCCCCATAACGGCCGTGGTGGAGTCCGCGCTGCTGGGAAGCATGCTGCTGGAGGGAGCTGGACACGGAGCTCATGCTGGAAGGAGGCCGGGCGGAGGCCAGGCGGGAGCGTCTCCAGCGAGCAGGTGTCCGCCGAGCGCGTGGAGGGGGGCATTGTGTCAGCTGGAGGAACTGTTTACACAGAGGTGTTGGACTCAGGGCGAACCTGACGCTGGGGGCATTCACCCAGACCGGGTCTCCAGGTCCATGTGTGTCCTAAGGACTTTCCATTGTATCCTGAAGGCAAAGGGAAATCCTCGATGGATCCAAAGAAGTGGAGCTAATGGTTGAGTTCCACTTGAAGGTTTTCGTTTAGTCACAGTATGAATGGGGAGGGAGAAGGGAGAGTCGGGAAGGAGGCAGGACTGTAGTCGGGAAGTCATTTAATCAGCAGTTTCCTCAGTTCTTGACACCTGAACAGTAGTAGCATTTGAGTCAACTGGTTTGGAAAAGGTCTCGAGGTTGAGCGAGCAGCACGTCTCGTGAGATCTGCGGTATGGTTGTTAGGCGAGTGGGGGGTTGAGGATGTTGGAAACAACAGAGAAGAAGAACCTCTTTGGGCGGGGAGGTAACGTAGGAATGTTAGGTGCTAGGTGTGTGCGGGATTTCCAGGTGCGGCGTGTGCGAGTTGTACCCCCTTCCATGGGCTTGGTGCTCAGAGCCAGGCTGGGTGGATGCAGGTGCCGGGGTGCCTCAGCCTGGGGGCCAGCAGAGGCCCGGGGCTGCGTGCTGTCATCCAGCCGGAATGCACGTGTAGGAGAGGGTCGGGTCCCGACAGTCCTGGAGAGCTGTAAGTGCCGACGCGGCCAAACAGAAGAGGAGAAGAGGTCAGGACAGCAGAGGAAGACCAGGGGGTGATGGTGCCCTAGCATCCATCCAAGGGAGGAAAGGGTTTCTCCAGTGGGAGCAAGTTCATGTCAGCGGTGGTGACTCTTCGTCAGTCCCTGGGCCTCGCAGACCAGGGGGCACGGGTGGCTGAACCGGCTCTCCTGGGGGCCGTGTGGTCTCTACCACTCAAGACGGGGAGGGAGGCTTCCAGAGCAGACCTGGAGTCAGGGGCTGTGGAGGAGGCAGAGGTGTTGGGGTGCAGCACAGGCATGAGGTGTGGCAAGAGGGGTCTGCAGGGTGACACCCAGAGCGATGGCCGGGCTGGCGCTGGGGCGAGCTGCCCTGGGCCAGAGCCTGCGGCTCGCTGGGGAAGGCAGGCGGGGCTGGGCAGCTAGAGGCGGAAGCCTTTTGGGCCAGAAAATGGGGACGTCAGAGTTGAGAGGAGGCCTGCTTCGAAGTTAGGAGAACAGACCTAACCCTAGGCTGCATGTGGAGTAGAACTGTGAAGCTTCTCCGTTTGGGGAGAAGCAGTGTGAGTGCAGGAAACGCTGGGGAGAGGCGGCTTCTTTAAGGAAAGAAGAAGCAGTGCTGTGCTCATTGAGACCTACCCATCCGTTGATAGAGTCCAGAGAGTGGACTACCCTTTCCTCAGATTCTTCAGGAAGCACACACTTTTTTTTAATGCATTTAGTTGGTAGTTGCGTTTAGTTGACTGAAGTAGTGTTTTACTAACTAATTAATGTAATTCATTTATATTTAAGGAAATCTACTTTGGAGAGTGTACAGATTCCAGTGATCATGATTCAGCCCAACATAGGAATTCTGAGCCTGTTTCAGAAGATGATACACCAGAATCGCTGGATTGTTTTAGCTCATCTGGAAAAAGTAAAGGAACTGGAACATGGGAGGAAAAGCTCCAACCACACGAAGCCACCCAAGCTCTAAATACATTGGAAGTCAGTGAGGTGACAGCGGTTGGGTTTGGGACATTTACAGCAAACCTGAGAGAACCTGCAGCCACGTTCCCCTCCGCTCATGAGAAACACTGGACGGTATCATCTGAGTTCGTGAGCAAGGGAGAAAGAGGCATTTTGGATGAGGCAGGAGGACAGAGAGAGGCTTGGGAGATGGATGGGTCAGTGCAGATGGAGAAGACACGTCCTGAACCCATGGGCAGCGGGCGTGTTGAGCAGCTCTCGAGCGGCCTGGCTGTAGAGGAGGGCACGGCTCTTGGGACGTCAGACTCGTGTCATCCTCCCCTGGGCCCGTGGCCATCGAATGAGCCCAGCGCACCTGAAGGAAAAACCCTAGTGTCCAGAGTGATAGGATCACCTAAATTAGAGGTGACCAAGTGGACACTGACTGATGGAGTCACTTCAGCATCAGGTCGTCTGTCCACTTCTGGTCATTTTCAGGGACTGTCTGGAGAATTGGAGAAGGAAAGAGAAGCAATGCGAGGGTTCATTTCGGGAGACCCTTCTGCCCCAGGAGCAGCAGGGGCCGCGCTGGTTGCCGCGGTGCTCGGTCTGGGAGAGGAGTTGTCTTCCCCCGTGGCCTCATCTCTCTGCGGTCACCCCCGGACTCCCTCTGGGTTGGAGGATGACGCTGAAACATCTGTTCCTACTGAAGTAGGCCCTCCCGAGCTGCATCGTTTGGAGCAGAAATCACAAGCTGCCATGTTCACCATGCTAGATGTACATTCTGAGCCCCCGGAGTGTCCCATAGGAGAAGGCCATCTGGAGAACAGCTTACATGCTCTGAGCCCAGTGTCGGGGGCATCTGATTCTAATGGTCAGAGGGGCAGCGAGGTGGAGTGTACGACCCTTGTGAAGGGCATGAACGATATCTGCTCACTCCTGCAGTCAGGGTTCTCGGGAGCCGCCAGAGGCGGGCCAGGTGAAAGGCAAGGTCCGAGGGTCGAGCTCACGCCGAGTCGGTCAGGTTTCACATCGTCGGCAGGGCCTCAGTCTGGCTTGATCAGGAGTGGCTTTGGCTTTGGTGAAAGCACTTTGTGGCACCACAGTGATCTGTTACAGCGAAGTGGTGAAGAAAGGCTGGGACCTCAACCTGAACGTGAACAAGAGGTGGCGGCGTCCTCAGAAAGCAGAGGATCAGCACCCAAGCCTGAACGTGCTGGAGAGGATAACAGTCCTGCAGGATTCAGGGCGCCTGCATCCTTGTTGCCTAACCAGGTGTCAGTTATCACCAAGCAGGCACGGCCTGAAACCATGCAGGGCGCACGATGGGAACCCTCGAGACTGTCTAGGAGGGAGCCCCCCTTAATGACAGACGTTGATAATGGGGCTGGTCGGACACCATCTGGAGCAAGATGTGGGGAGAGAGCGCCCACAGCACCGAGAAGCAGGGAGGCAGCTGCTATAGAGAACGCTGCCCTGGGAGTTTCCTCCTCCTGGAGAAAATCAGACTTTGATTCTCCAGGGGTTTCTTTACCAGTAGAAAGTTCCCATTATCCCACAGATAGTACATTATCTTTCTCTTCTGACAACATCCTGGTCCCAAACCAAGACGTTGTGACGGAAGCCACAGTGCAGGAAGAGGTGCAGGAGCAGAGCCCGTGTCTTCCTGCCACAAATGTGGACACGTCCAGGCTGGATGTGGATAAACTTCCAGCCACGGAGGTGACGCTGTCAAGAGGTTTTCCTGTTGGAGACACAGTCAGAGCCTCTCGGGAGGCTCTGGCCGTTACAATGGACCCGTCTGTTGTACAGCACGGCCCAAAGGAGCATCCGCAGCTGCCGTCTCACACTCCCGGGGGTGCTTCTCCTGAAGCTCTAGACACCACAGAGACTGCTTTTTCACCAGCGTTTGGCAGCAAAGATGAGGAGAAACGTGTTGTCCCGCAGAGCAGCCTCACTGGTGCCCTGTACTGTTACACGGGCATCCGCGAGGCAGACGGAGGTGACACTGAGGTAGAAGAGGGTGACGCGCCAAGCTGCAGTGAGGGAGAGAACGATCCCGAAGCCGGGCTGGAGGGCGGCCAGCAGAGTGCTGGTGGGGCCTCCGGAAGAGGCGTGGGGGCTGCCAGCGCCGGTGCGGCCGAGACCAGACCTTCCGTCGAGGTGGGGTGCCTGACCTCGGCTCTGCAGGACTGTAGCCTCAGTGCGCTCTCCGAGACAGATGGACTTTCCACGTCCGAGGTCGTGATGTTTCTTGAAAGTTGTCAGTTAAGAGATTATAGTTCAGGGGACTCTGTTTCAGAATGTTCTAACAAAGGAGCCCTAAATAAAGGGATGAACAAGGAATTAAAGCAAAGTGAACCGTCAGGAGAAAAGTACAGAAAGCAACTGTGTGAAGAGGAAACACTAGAAACCTCTGAGGAGTGCGTCGGCTCCTCGGAGGAAGACGACTGTCTTTTAAGGGACATGAGGCGGCGGCTTGCTCAGCACTCCCTAGAGACGCTGCCTGAGGTGCTCACCAGGATCCACCAGGAGCTGCAGCCCGACCGGGAGGACGCTGGTGGGAAGGATGCTGGTGAGTTACAGCTCTTAAATGCACCTGACAGCGTCACAGCGGAGCATGAGAAAGAGCAAGTTCTGCCTCTGGAAACAGCCGGCTCCTCTTCACCCCTGCCGACGGCCGGCTCGGACACTCGGGGCAGTTCTCCCACTAGTGGTGGACCTGGCCATGAAAACACGCAGAGCAGATCTGTGGGTAACTTGGATGCGATCAGGCCAGTGGATGGTAAGGAAGAGGCCTCGTCAGAACCCCCGGAGCCCTTGCCCCTGTGCGCTGCCCCGGGAGTGGGGCCGGGGGAAGTGGCGTTTCAGTGTCAGATCTCTACAGTGACTTCCGAGGTTATAAACGTGCTGATAAATAAGGATCAGAATCTAGTCATTGAGAAAGGGGACAACTGGACCATCATCAATGGGGTAGCTCTCATGCCAGAAGTGGACCAGGTTATCCTGTGTGACGCCCCTGAAGATGCCCCTGTTTCCCCGGATCCAGAAGGGCTGGCAGCTGGTTTCATTCCACTTCCTTCCGTGGAGAAGTCCCCAGAGACCGGTCGCCCCGGCCCTCCTCAGGAGCCCCAGTGTGGCAGTAGTGTGGCCGGAACCCAGGGCGATATTTCAAGCAGCGGTCAGAGTACTAACTTTGATAAAAGTCGTTTGCGGAATAGACCCGTTAAGCCCAGCGTGAGGATTAGCTCTGAGATTTATGATCAGAACTTTGAGACTCAGACGGTTCCTTCTGATCACACGTACTATAATTCGAAACTAGAGCCGCTGAGCAAAAATAAGAATCGATCAAAGATTTCAAACAGAGATCAAACAAACAAACCAGTGAAGATGTTAGCGTCGAGCAGAATGGAGACTACTCAGAATGAAGTTTCTCCGTCATTTTCTGGAGAAAAAGGGAACGGAAAAACTCAGAGAAGTCAGACGCAGACCATCCTAGCCAGCGCCGACACGTCCACTCCTGCGGACTGCTGTGCGGACACGCTAAGTAAGATCCGGCAGGAGGTGGGCCCCCCCCTGCCCCCGTTGCTGGCTCCTCTGATAGCCACGCCTCCGAGGACTTCACAGCCAGCCTCTCCACTGACGTCAAGTTCCAGCCCCTGCTCACCCGTCTCTCCCCACGGCCCGATCTCTCCGCCGTGTGAGATCCCAGTGTCTCCTATGGTGTCCCCTTTGCTGGAGGAGCCGGGGCACTCCTCTCCTCCACATGCATCCCCATCCACCGCCCCGGCCAATGACAGGGTCTTGTCATCTCCTTTGCAGTTTTGTGCTGCAACCCCAAAGCACGCCGTCCCCGT
The DNA here is from genome assembly GCF_949774975.1 of Lagenorhynchus albirostris. NCBI lineage: Eukaryota > Metazoa > Chordata > Mammalia > Artiodactyla > Delphinidae > Lagenorhynchus > Lagenorhynchus albirostris. Next base: position 4,331,900 of record NC_083097.1, read on the forward strand.
GCCCGGCCGCCTGCCCCCGTTCGCCTCTGCCCATCCGGCAGTGGCAGCGCCCCAGGAGAATTCCGTGAAGATCCTGGACACCATGTACCCAGAGCTGTCTGCCAGGGCCCGCACCCTCAGCATCCTCAAAGGGAACATTCAGCTTACGCGAGGCCCGCCGGCCGACTCCAAGAACCTACCGGGGCCCGCCAGCGCCATCAGGGGCTTCAAAGCCATCACTTCAAGCTCAACCGCCTTTGTGAAAGCAGGGGGCAGCTCTGGTGGTGACTGTACGCAGGATAAGTCGAGAGATCCGGAGCCTCCGCAGTGTTCAGGTGGGAAAAGGGCACTGTCAGCGGGCACACCGAGGAGTGCTAAGAGGTTGCGCCTGGACAGCGGGTCCCCGGAGCCAGAGCCCCCCTCAGAGGGTGTCAGCAGGAGCCCCCAAAGGAACCCCTCCCAGGCTGCAGCTATGAGGACAGAGGAGGAGGGGCGTCGTCTTCTGGCCGTCAGTACAGTCTCACAGTCACCCCTGAGCCCCAAGGAAGCTGTGGAGTCCTATGACAGAGCTGTAGCGGAGGCTCTGAAGAAGATCGCAGAGTCGTCCTTTGACCTGTTACCTGTCATTCGCAGTCATGTGTACGTGGGAAACATCTCCAAAAAGCCTGTGATGAGAGATCAAGAGAAAGAAGTTGTTTATGAATTTAGCACAACAAAAAAGGTATGTGGCTCCTTTGCTCTGGGAGCGTTAGGAATCGTATGTCCTCAGACAGAGGCCGTCTCCTGTCAGCGAAAGGGGAGGTGGCCCTGAACAGAAGTTTATTCTCAGAGATGGGCAGTCACCTGTGTAAACATTAGGACCTGTACTTTATTTCTAGCCAGCATTTTATACATTTGAGAAGTGCTAAGATGTTGGAGATTTGATAATTTGTATTCACCAAATACTTTAAAATTTTAAAGGGAAAAAAAAAAAGCCTGTCAGGACTTAAATTGCATATTTCCTATTGATTCTGGCATGCTTAAAAGCTCAGAATGATTTGCTTCAAAGCATCAAATTGCTATGTAATAGAGACTTTCTTTTCTGGGAATGATATTATATACACACTTGAGAATTTTGAGAGTCAGAAAGGTAGTGTGTGGGTTCCTCCCACTTCCCTTGGTGTAGGTCAGAAATCAAACAGGAACAGATGCTTAATTTCAGGAAGGGGGCTGGGGGAGGATTATGCAGATTTACCTACGTGGTTTATTAGGACTTTCCTTGGTTTTTGTTTTCTACATATTTATGTTGATACTGGGTGGATGATTTCCAGTGTCCCACGGATTATGCTTTATCGGTTATCTGTACATCCTTGGAATCACAATGGTAGAAACATTTATTTTTCTTAGGTTGCATTTCAGAAAGCACAAAGAGCAGTACAGGTAACTTTGGAAAGATGTTTATTTTCAAATGACTGAATATATCAAATTATTTAATGCTCCTTTTCCTGGGTGAGGAAAACATTACCCAGTATTTTAAGATCTAAACAGGATAAATGTGTAGAGTACATTGGAGTTCAGAAAACAAGAATGGGAGTAGAATATGAGTGGATTTAATACATACACACAGATTATTTCAGTAAAAAACAAAAAGTGGTCATTTGTAGGAGTGGTGGTAGTGACAGTAGGCATCCAGGTGTCCTGGGACTCGCCCCATGGCCCCTGCAGCCCCGCTGACCCCCGGACACCGACAGGCATGGGCTCTCTCCTCCCCGAGCCTCACGGCTTTCCCTGCTAAAGCAAGTTACCACGGTGGGTGTTGTCCTCTACTTTCTGAGACAGGGCACGTTTTATCTTTCCAACTTTCCAAAAGGTACTTAATTTTGTAACTTTTAGCTGGTCTTTAGTAGGCTGAAGATAAGTATCAGTGTACATTGCCTTTTCGTTTTTTTTTTTTTTTTTCCAATTCAGCCTTTAGCAGAGTGCTTGCTTCACTCTATTCTCTCAGAACTGAAAATTCAGAAGATGTCTGTGGAGCACAATTACATCCACGCCCTCTGCAGAGTGTATGTGGGTATTTGTCGGCAACTGGGAGACTTGGAGAGAGCTCGCTTGTTTTGCTACAGTCTGCTTAAGGAAGGTATGTTTAGATGGCAGCATTCTTGTGTTGAAAACGGGTTGTTGCTTTTTTATCTGCTTATATATGCATCTGTATTTTCAGCTAAGGTATTGCTGTGTATCTTTTAAAATCATGTTATCTTGTGCATTTACCAGAAGGCATGAAGAGCCTTAGCTGTAGACCCAGCCATACCTGGTTTTCAGTGGGAGAATTTGTGTGACTTAAGCTTCCTTAGGTCAGCATATACATTTCCACTTGTGTAGAAAAGTGTATCTCTCATTAGTGCGTGTCGGTTTTATTCCTTGTGCATCTACTTTAGAGTCAGATATAGTTGACACAAGATAATGGAATCATTTTAGAGTGACAAACCGCTCTGCTCTGTTACTAGCTGGAAAGGGCAGAAACGATGGATTCATAGGCTCATGGAAAGGGCAGAAAAGATGGATTCATAAGCTCATGGAAAGAAGAGTTTCAGGGAGAAATGGAAAGGAGGGCTGTCCTTTGATTCTCTTTTCCTTTTACTACTATTTCTTAAGTCTATTAATGGAGCAAATAGGACTCCTTCATATCAGATCATCAGTGGAAACATTTTAATATAGCAAAGTGACACACAAATGGAATTTAATGCTACATCAGAGAGTCTTATCTGGATTGCAAAGATTGATAATCTTTTATTACCATAATGTTTATGGGGCTTATAAATCAGGATAATTGAATCTGTCACTTGTAGAGTTGTGAGTGAGGCTGCTGTGTTTGTTGCCCACTTCATTTATTTTTTCAGTCACTGACTTTTTTAACAAATAGTTACGGGGTGCACATAAGTGTTAAGGCTTTGACGGTGACCAAACCCAGGTATAGATGCAGCCTTCCAGTGGGGCGCACACGTCAGGTTTTGTCAGTGAAGGGCAGCAGGAAGCAGGGCAACAGGGACTCTGCAGAGCCCACGTGGGATTTCTGGTTCTTCCTCAAACACACCCAGCCCGCTCTCACCTCTGGGTCTTTGTAACAGGTTCTCTGCGGGGAAGCTTTTCCCTCTGTTTTGCTATGGTTACACTGTTACCTTTTTGTTTGCTGTCTCTTTCCTCTGTTAGGTCGTGTACTCTAAGGACAGGGATTTTGTTTGTCTTGTTCCTACTACATCCTCACCCCAGGAGAATGTCTTGTATGCTCTCGTTAAGTATCTGTTGAATGAATGACTTGTGCTGTGGAAGGTGGGTTAGAGAGTGTCTTAGGGGTCGAGGAAGCTTTCCTCATCGGAGTGCCTTTGAACTTAGATGTGAAGATAAAAGTGAGGGAGAGAATTCCAGGCAGAGGGAACAGCATGTGGAGTCCTGGGACAGGAGGAAGTATAATCAGATAAGCACAAGGTTTCCAAAGTAACAGATCAAAATAGCGCAGTGAGTTTATGCTTTGAGTTACCCTCTCTCTATACACCCTGCAGTGTTAGATAAAATAGAACAGAGAAAATGAAAAAGATGTGGCGTCATGCCAAACAAGATCCGAATCTTCGTGTTGACTGATAAAACCAGTTGCGGAACACTTCGACAGTTTCTTATAAAATTAAACAGTTTATCATATGACACAGATATGTCACTCTCGGGTACTTACCCAACAGAAATAGAGACATATCCACATATCCATATACACTTCACAGGTATTCAGTGCATCTTAATTCATGATAGCCCATGGTTGGAAACAGAGGTCCATCAGGAGTTGAATGAAAAACCAGTGTGGTATATCAAGCAATTGGAATACTACTCAGACAAACGAGGAAAGGGCTAGTGATGCGTGCAGCAACATGGATTTTGCTGAGAGGGGGATGCCAGACAGAAAAGGGTGCATGCTTTACAAATCTCTTCATAAATATTTGAGAAAAGGCACATGTGCAAAGTGACAGTAAGCAGATCACGCTAGTCTGTATTTGGGACAAAGTGATTCACTAAAAGAGTCAGACCATGGGAATTTGGGATGATGGAAATATTCTATCTGTGGGTTGTAGTGGGGGTTACGTGGGTGTGTTCATTTGTCAAAATCCTTCAAACTGTCTGCTTACAGAGTGTATTTTATTGTATGTAAGCTGTGCCTCGATTAACTTGATTAGACAACAGAAAAGACAAGCCATGGCGTTGGAGAAGGTATTCATAAGAAAAGGGTTATCAGTCATAATTTATAAAAAACATCCCTTCATATCAAAAGCCTTAGGTGTTCTTCAAGTGAATTCTGTCTTGTAAATGCATAAAACATGGCCTGAAAGGACACGCACCAAATGGGAGGGTTCTGGGCGCAGAGTCTGGAACCTGCGAGAGGAGGTTTGCCTTTTCTTCTTGTTTTGGAGTTTATTGCTCTTTTCTACAGTGGTGTATACTCATGCACTGTGTTTCAAATTCGATTAAAGAAAGTTTGCCAAAGAGAAAGAAAGGTTGGCTGGGGGTGGGGCGGGGGAAGGGGAGGGATGGGCGGGAGAGATGGAGAAGCAGAGTTGAAATAACTGAGGCTGGGGCCTCGTCAGGCTTCCTCCCTTTAGCTTTAGGTGGCCCTGCTGTGCACAAGGGGAAATTATTCAAATATCTTCTTAGTTTGTCATTTATTCACTTAATCAGACGTAAAGGTTTATTATCTTGTTTCCTTTCTCATAGATTTTCCAGAGTCTGAAAAATTGACTTTGTTCATTGCAAACATGTGGCATGATATATTTATCTCTCAATCGGTGATTAATAAGGCAATGCAGTTGGTAGCCAGGCAACGCGCTAAAGGAGAAGTTTTGAACTGTTTGCGAGCTTTCCTCAATTGGGAGAAGGTGAGGTTTCTTTTTATGTAATACTGTACTTGTAGGTCTTATATAAATGTTATTATTTGGTTTTGTATTAGTTCGTGAGCATTTCAGAGATATTATTCTTCATATTAGATCCTTTAAAATATCATTTTAGTCTAAGCTTATGCATTTTGTTCATTAAGTATGCATGAGACACTTTGGGAGAAGTTGTAGACCTGTGTGCTGTGTTAATTGAACAAAGTTTCTTTTGTGTACTAATTTATGGCGATGAAATCTGTACATGCACATATATATGTGAGGGCTCAGAAGAGTTGCACATCATTTGCTTCTACAGTAGGTACTTAAGTGAAGAAATTGGTATCTCAATTCCTTCCTGTTACGATTTTTTCTGAATCTAATATTCTGTTTTTCTTTCCAGTTGATGGAATTTGTGTTTGTTCTAAGTATTGTGTTCCACGTTTTCTTTCATTATCTTATTTTCCTTCGTGACTGATATGTTAATATAGTATCTAGATTGGTGTTCTTTTCGTCATAGATTTTCTCTAATGAGAATCGCTGGATGCTGAATTGATAGTGGTAATCTTTAAGAAGAGGTATTGAAGTCAGTGAGGGGTTAACTTTCACCTTGTTCTGCCCTTTTTAATGACTGTATTACTGTCCTCTTTTAAAAAAATTCTGGCTTATGCATGTAGTCGACTTTTATATGTCATTTTGCTTTCCTTTTTAGTACTTTTTGATGTGACTCTTCATTAGACTTTTATTTTCTTATAAAAAGAAAAGGAAAGGGCTATTGGTAGATAAAAAGTTAGGGAATTTAAAAAATCAAGTCTGTAATCATCTCTTCATCAATCCACCTAGACAAACCAGAGTGTATTGGTGTGAGGTACCATCAGATTCCAGTCCCTTAGCAGTGAGAAGAGCATCCATACACGCATTTCCACCCTCCGCGGTTACCTGCAGGTCCACTTCTGTCCCTGCTTGGTCCTCCTGCTTGTGCACTGGAGCCTTCTCCTTTGGCCTGTTCAGGATGAAGCCAGATATGTTTGGATGATAAAACATGATTAATGAAGAAGGTAGAATTTTAATAAGTGTGTTTAGCCTGTATCATATCAGATAAAAATATAAAGTCAAAGCTATTAAAAAAAAAAAAAGGAACACTGGGGGGGGGATACCGTTATAGTCCAAGACTTCCAAATTCTGTCCTACAGAATTCAATAGATGTGAAGCACAAAAATAAGTAAAGAGTTAGTAGAATTCAACAATATAAAAAGTAAACTTGAATGAAGACTGTAGTTTTTCATATGTCTGTGATTTGCAAAAAACAGTCATGCATTTGACCTTAATTTTTAAAAAGTAAAGAGTCTACACTCAATTCTCTGGCAATGACTCAGTAAAATTAGACAAAGAATTAAAAGATTCTATAAAAGTTCCCTGGAGATCGAGATACACAGTCCTGGACAATCTGTGAACAAATAGAAACTCAGAAGTAAAATCAAAGTATTTGGTGTGAAAGGAAAACCCTTCATACCGAAGACCTCTCGTTTTTGGAAAACTTACACTCATTGAAATAGTTTAAATGTCTTCATTATTAAACAAGTAATAAGTAAAGTTCCCTGATAATCATCTTAAAAATTAAAAATTTGAGAAGGAATCCAGAAGAAAAATATAGTTTAAGAGGTGTAATAGTAATGAAGTAGAGAACAAAAAAAAAAAAAATTGCCTTTAAAAAATACTAATAAAACAGGTAACTCAGTTCAGATTAATGTAAAAAGAGAAAAGCAAAAATTTTCAAGATTTCAGAATGAGAGAGGCAGTGTGAGTGGAGATGGAGGATGAAGAATGAGAAGACTGCCGCCTACAGCTTCATAACAGGTTCAGAAACCGAGAATGATTCCTTAGCAACATAAAAATGGTCAGAATTGGCTTTAGGGGTAAAACACTGGAATAAACCAGTTGTTTTCCATTTTAAAAGGTTGAAAAGGTGATTAAAAATTTAGTATACAAGAAGCGTGGATAGATTTCATCTGAATTTTATCTAATCTTTAAAGAACCAACTAATTCCAGTCTTTTTCAGGTGTAAGCGAAGATTGAAAGCCCCTTGTTCATTTTTAATAACAAAACCCAATAAAAAAAGAAAAAAATTATAAATCCACTGCTGGGTATGTACCCAAGGAAAGTCAAATTTATGTCCACAAAAAGGCTTGTACATGAATGTCCAAAGCAGCATTATTAATTACAGCCTAAAGCTGGAAGTAACCCAAATTTCTGTCAATAGGTGAATGGACAAACTGTGGTATATCCATACAATGGATTCCTACTCGGCAGTAAAAAGGGGTGTTCAAGCTACCTATACGTGCAAGAACGTGGAAAAAAATATCAAAAAAAGCATGCATAGGTGTAAAAGAAGCCAGACAGAAGAGTCTAGTACAATCTGATTCAATTTTATGAATTTCTGAAAAAAGCAGACTGATATCTAGGGTCATAAAGATGACAGAATGAATTTATTGAAGAATTTTTTAAAGATTAAAAATTGTTTTTTAATAAAATTTTAATTCTCTGATTTCAGTTAATGAAAATTTGCATTCCTATCTGGATTGCAGTGTCTCTCCTACCTGACTGGATTCTGCATTCTGCCTGGAGCTTTTTTATCTGGCCTGTTGACCACCATTGTATAATCATTTTAGGACAGTTGTTATGACAAGATAAACATAGTTCTTTATTCAAAATAACTTTCAAAAGGTGTCCTTTAAAATTAAATGATTATTCAACTGATGCTTGTTAGTACTCTTTGAGATCACCCA